>NC_136057.1:881228763-881606263 GCF_964261635.1 Lissotriton helveticus
AAAAACTCAAGGAAAAAGAATGGGAGGTAGGAGAGAAAAAGATCGATTGGGCAGTTCTAGAAGCTGAAGATAAGATACGAGTACCAGGTACCGGTCTTGGAGAGAAATGTAAAGAATTACCAGAACTGTTAATACAAGTTTTGCCCAGATTATTAGCAACTAAAAAGGAAGACTGGGATGCAATCTCAGCCTGTAAGCAGAAACAAGACGAAGACACTAGTGATTTTTATTCTAGATTTGAAAAATGTTTTATTATAAACAGTGGCCTCAAGACAAGTAGCGAGTCATACCCTCATCTTTTTGTTACTAAATTAGTCGAGAATTCAAGTCCACAAGTTAAGAATCGAGTTTTGAAAGTCGAAAGTACGTGGCAAGCTAGTACCCCGTCCCAGATGTTACAGATGCTCCAGTACCACCAGAATAGAATCAGAGAAGAGCAAGAACACGAGAGAAAACGTATGAAAGACACGAAAATGAAAGTACTAGTTGCACAATCTGTTCCTCAAGACAGTCAGAAGAGGGGTCCGACTCAAGCCAGTCATCCTGCAGCTCCCGTTAAAGGGACCTGTAATTACTGTAAACAGCCAGGTCATTTCATAAACAAGTGTGCAGTTCTGAAACACAATATAGCTACTGGTAAGACTAAAGAAAGACCACGTCCGCCTAGACAAGAACAAGTTTCACAGACTTCTCAGCCACAGAATGCACAACAGACAGTTCCAGCACCGCAGCCTATTGCTGCAACACAGCATGTTACACAGCAGATGTACCAGTATGCACAGTCTGAGTATCCAGAGTATCAGCCATATTCATGAAACAGCCTATAGAGGGAGGTAGGCTTGCCTCTCATCGAGATTCCTGTAGATCAAGAAGGTCCCTATGTTCATAGTCAGGTACTAGGGAAAGACAGAAAGTTTCTGATTGATACAGGGGCAAGTAGGACCACCATCAGTCACGCCGAAGTTCCAGGGGCTCCGCTCTCAGGCTCTAGAAATGTTTCCCTTGGATTTTCAGGAAAGCCTATTGTAAACGAGATATCTAAGCCAGTTACTCTAGAAGTAGGTCCATTGTCCCGCACTACTGATCTGTTACTTACGAAGTCATGTCCAGAAAATCTGTTAGGTATTAAAACACTGAAAGAATTAGGTGCAGTTATTTGCTGCTCCCCAGAGGGAATACGACTGTTTCTACGTGACTTCAAGGGTCACTATGTATTACGAGATTTTGATCCGAGATTGTCTAATGTTCCGCAGCATCTATGGGCGCAAGGTCCAACTGATGTAGGTTATATGCAAATCACACCCCATCGTGTGACTCTCAAACCAGGTGTAGTGTTACCACGAATCAGATAGTACAGATTGCCACCTGAGGCTGTAACAGCCTTATCCAAAATTATTGACGAGCTCATGGCTCAAGGAGTAGTTGTAGAAACTAACTCCAATGTATGTAATTCTCCGATCATTCCAGTCATGAAACGTACTGATCCAAATGCACCCCCAGTATATCGATTAGTGATTGACCTACGAGAACTCAATAAATGTATTATTCCCCAGTACCCAGTTGTCCCAGATATTTCTTCCCTATTGACATCCATTGATTCCGAAGCCTCATTTTTTACAGTCATAGACCTCAAGAACGCGTTTTTCAGTGTCCCCATTCATCCAGACAGCCAGTTTCTTTTCGGATTTTGTTTAAATGGAAGGAGCTATAAATTCACACGAGCTCCTCAAGGTTTCACAGAAAGTCCTAGCATTTACAGTCAAGCACTTAAGAGACAACTAGACAACATTCACATGCCAACTGACACTGCCCTGCTCCAGTATGTCGATGATCTACTGATCACAGCCCGTTCTGAACGTGCTTGCGAGCGAGCATCACTTACAGTCTTGTATTTTCTCGCCGAGATGGGGCACAAGGTGTCCCCTTCAAAGCTTCAATTCTGTGTACAGCAAGTGATCTACTTAGGCCACTTACTGTCCAAGTGGGGTAGGCAGTTGACACCAGACCGTATCCAGTTAATAGCGAGTCTTCCTCAGCCCAAGACACAGAAGGAGGTACGTGCTTTTATCGGCCTTACTTCTTATTGCAGACAATGGATTCCTCAGTATGCATTTCTAGCTAAGCCACTGATACAGTTAACGACACAGGAGGCAGCCATATCGACTGTCCTCCCTTGGACATCTGAACATACACTTAGTTTCAATGAGTTAAAGAAAGCTTTATGCCAAGCTCCAGTTCTAGCTACACCGAACTACAGTAAGCCTTTTACACTTTTCGTCACAGAACGTGAAGGTACAGCATTATCTGTTCTCACACAAGATCAATACAAGCCCTGTGCTTATTTTTCGAGCACATTAGATCCTGTAGCCCAGGCTCTGCCTGCGTGCCTCAAGTCAGTTGCAGCCACAGCTCTAGCTATCAGACAAAGTGATTCCATAGTATTAGGACATTCCTTGACAGTACAAGTTCCACACTCCGTGGAAGTTCTTTTAAACCGAACCCAGACTCAACACTTGACAATTGCACGTTTAACAGGTTATGAATTGACACTGTTCCAGCCACACATAGAAATCAGACGCTGCAACGTTCTAAATCCTGCTACACTGTTACCGTCAGTTAATTCGAATCCTGCCACACACAACTGTGTGGAAGTAGTTAACACTATGACTAAGCCAAGACAAGATCTGACAGACATCCCATTACCAGATCCCGACCTGACACTTTATGTGGATGGTTCATGTATGAGAACAAGTACAGGAGAACTAGTAGCCGCGTATGCAGTGACTACTGACACTGAAGTTATAGAAACACACCGTATTGACACCCTGTCTGCTCAAGCAGCAGAGCTAGTTGCTCTGACACAAGCCTGCATACACGCTAAGAACCTGAAAGTTAATGTTTACACAGATTCACGTTACGCATTTGGAGTCGTACACGACTTTGGAGTGCTCTGGCAGGAGAGAGGTTTCATGACTTCTCATGGAACCAAGATTCAGCATGGTCTCCTTATTCAAGCTCTGTTAGATGCCATACATTTACCGACATCTATTGCTATCATGAAGTGCAAAGCACATACGAAAGTTACTGACATTATTTCTCAAGGTAATGATCTAGCAGATCGCACAGCCAAACTTACAGCACAGACTCCAGACATTCCAGTTAATCCGACACAGACACCTACTCCAGCTCCGACTACCTGTATGACAGTTAAGGACCCCACTCAAGATGTCATAGATATCCAGTTACATGCTACTCCCGATGAAATCAAGAAATGGTCCGAACAAGGAGGTGTCCAGACAGATCAGGGATGGGTAACGAAGGGTAGAGCCACATGGTTTCTCCCCGACTCTATGGTTCAAGTCATTATCAATACCGCACATAGTCCAGCACATTTAGGAGAAAAAGCTATGTTAGACAGTATCCAGAACATTTGGTTCAACAAGCATTTACGAGCTGCAGCCAAGCAGAAAGTCCGTACCTGTATGATATGTTGCCAGTTTAATCCAGGTAAAAGTGTCCCGGTGGAACAAGGTGGATTCCAGCCCCCTGACCACCCTTTTGAAGTCCTCCAGATGGATTATATTCAAATGGAGCGATGTCGAGGTTTCAAGTATGTCCTTGTAGTTGTATGCGCTTTGTCCAGATGGACAGAGGCATATCCAGTTCCAGATTACACAGCCACGACCACTGCCAAGCAGCTGGTTCGTGAGTTCTTCCCCCGTTATGGACTCCCTAGAGTCGTATATTCTGATAACGGCCAGCCATTCTCATCTGAGCTTATGAAACATGTTTCCCTTTTATTAGGGTACCAGTGGAAATTCCATTGTGTACGCCATCCTGAAGCAGCCGGTCCCGTAGAGAGACATAATCAGACCCTGAAAATCCGTATTGCCAAGATTTGTAAAGAGAAAGGTGTAGACTGGCTAGTAGCTCTGCCAGTCGCTTTGTTTTACATGCGCATGGTCGCACATTCCAGATCAGGTCTGTCCCCGTATGAGGTCGTATTCGGCCGCCCCCCTAATATGTGGGGTACACCTAGACCCCGAAGTATTACCGATGTTTCAAGTAATATGCTGACAGATTACCTAGCTTCCTTGATGTCTGCCCTACACTCTTGTCGTTCACAGGTTGCCGCCGCATTTCCAGACAATACCGAGGTGGCACCGCATGAAATCGTTCCCGGATGCATGGTTCTTGTCCGGAATTTTGATCGTTCAAGTCCGCTGGAGCCTCGCTGGAAGGAACCCCGACAGGTCCTCCTGGCCACCCGTACTGCCGTCAAGCTGGAAGGCAGGAAGGGCTGGGTCCACCTGTCTCATGTGAAAAGATTTTATGGACTAAAGCCTGTTTCTAAGAACATTTCCCAGGATTTGAAAGACTGCCAAAGTACTATTCTTAAGGACTGTCCCGCAAAAGACAATGATACTGAACCCTCCCTGTTAGAGAAAACTCCGCAACAGGAGTATAAGCAAAAATTAAGGTCTAGTAAAATAAGTCAGCCAGTTTGATTGTCTAAGTCCTCCCCTAGGTGAAACGGTTAGACCGGTTTCTGACATGTATAAAATAGACCCCCATAGTGAGAGAGTTAGTCAAAACTCAATCCGATGTATCGTTTTTCTAAGTTTCATATTGTTTTTCAGCCTCATGATTACCTGCACAGGTTATGCTTTTTATTTGTATTTTCCAGTTTCTCATGTAAATAAGTCTTCTATTGCTACAGTAGAGCACACGTTTAGTGATCTGCCTCCTCATGAACTCTCATATCGTCTTGCTATGCGTAATAATTCCTTTATCCGCATGTTACATTATTCACACCAGACCAGCAATGCCACTAATTGTTGGGTGTGTGGTCGACTCCCCCCTTTCCAGACACCGAAGGGAGTTCTGCCACTCTTTCCTTATCCATTTTCACATAATGGTTCGTGTGGAGCATGGTCCACGTTAACGTCATCCTCAACAGATATGTCTTTTCTTAACAGTACATGTTTTCCAGACAAGCAAGGTCTGCCCCACAGAACAGGGTTAGATCTAGAAAATGAAGTTTATAATTTAGGTAATTATTCTTCGAATTTCATGGTCCTGAATGTTCAGTCTGATACTACTCCAGACTTACCTGCTATGTCAGTATTACCAGTCAAAGGTGAATTATGTGTCCGAAAGAATGGTTCCGTACCTGTAGGACATAGTGATTGTACTACTATTGTCAAGTATAGTGACAGTGGGAAATCTATTTTCAAAGCTTCACGTCATTCTTATTTTGTTTGTGGTCAGACCGCATATGTTCATCTGCCCCTCGATTGGGAGGGAACCTGTTACATTTCCTTCCTACTGCCACCAGTTTTCCTAGCCCCACCCGACTACCATAGGAATTCCCACCTAGTACATACTAGACACAAGAGAGACCCTCCCGATTGTCGATTATACTGAAACTGCTCTGGAACAATATATAGATATCAATAAAGGTGTCTTCCCTTATTTAGGTACTGTCGTGAATAGTAAACTGATACGTAGATTAACCAGAACCCTTGAAGCAGTAGTGATTGAGACTACTTCTGCTCTAAGTAACTTAACCGAAGAGCAATCCTTTATGAGAATTGTCCTGCTCCAGAATCGTCTCGTCCTTGACGTCATACTGGCCGATAGGGGCGGGGCATGTAGAGTCATCGGATCTAGTTGCTGCATTTTCATTCCTAATAACGCGCCGTCTGTTTATTCAGCTATAACCAGACTCCATAAAATTGCCCATATGTTACACCAAGATCCAGGCACCTGGACATGGTCCGGTTGGTTCTGGAATATAATTTCCGCCTGGGGATGGAAAGTATTGTCTTTTCTAGGTATTGCAGTAGCGATCATATTCAGTTGCTGCCTATGTATACAATGTGGCCCTGCGATTTGTGGCATTTGTGCTACCTCTTGTATTCCTAGTCCCAAGTCCCGTTCTAAATCCCGTTCCAAGAAAATTCGAGACGAGCAAATGATACTGTATGAAATGATAGATGGTATCATGAATATTGATGTTTCCTGATGGAAACGTAGTGACAAGGAGGGAATGTGGAAAAGTAAATTTTGCCATGTTCTGTGTCCCTACGTGTTCCCCATCTTATGTTATGTGTGCATGATTAATATGCATATGTATTCCCCATGTTCGATTAAAGACGCAATTACAGTTGTGTCCATCTCTAGTATGCCAGTTTCCAGTTCTCGTGAAAGCTACGAGTATTAGGCCTATGTAAAGTTACGTTGCCACGTTTCTCAGTGTGCACGTTATTTCATTGAAAAGCCCCCGTTTCTAGGCCTCAAAAGGGCCTGGACACCAGATTCAGCTCCTGTCTCCTGAACCCTCGCTGAGGAGCGATACAGCCCCCACCTGTATCCTCGACCCTTCACTTACTTCCTGCCTCACAGTGCCCGGCTCAGCCTGGCTCTGCCTACGAGTCTGCCAAGAGTATGTTATGATTCTAGTTATCAGTCCAGCCCTCCTTCTCTGCATTCCTAAACTACTGAATCGCATCAATAGTTTCAGTCATCGTCTAGCCTTTACGTCTCCATGTAAGAGAAATACTGTATTTATGGTCATTTAATATTCTTCATCACGCACTACATGTAGAATAATGCATGCACCAGTCTTAGAGTCTGTTAGCCTCTCCCCTCCTGACTTTTAGTTTATATCAACATGTCCTCTAAACATTAGATACTAGATAGGGTTTAGGTACATGTCGCCCTGACCCTCCAGACTTCAGTCTCTGCTCCTAGCACAGAGTTCATAGCCCCCAGCTTCTCCTAGTAACACGTCATTGTCAGTTTGCGCGCACCATTAGGTTAGAGGTCCCGGCTCCTTAGGTAGCCCCCTCCATGTTTCCGCCCCATTTATGACATATTCCGTTACGTTTACATCACATGTCTATGTATACGCCTCCTGTTACACCTACTTTCACCCTTATCTTTCGCGACTGCTATTGACCACACCCACTGCTCCGCCTACTGTATTCATTGCAATTGCAACTGTTTTAGTATATATGCTTGTGTACTGTTATTAAAGTTAGCGCGCTCATTCCCTGTCCCCCCTGCAGGGCCCTGTCATCCTGTTCCCGTGCAGGTTGTCCTGTTCCTGTCCTTTATGCTGTATTAAACCTGCAAACTGCTACTACCTCGAATCTTGACTCTTATTTATTGAGCTATCTGTTATTGCTATGTCCAGTAAAACCTAGATCCGGTATTATTTATTTATATACCACAACCCTTAAAGAGTTCTAAATCGAGAGGTGAAAGCATAAAGCTTTAGCAACTCTAAATCAATCAGCTCTTCCCGTAAAGAGAATTTAAAGTGTCTCAATAGATTCTCAGAGCATCATAGATTTAGACAAGGGAAATGGATGGGTCTTTCAGAGAAAAGGGCTCCTCAGAGAACATAGGTAGGGTCTGGAGAATCTTTCCTACACTACTCTGGGAACACACATTTCTAAAATGTTGCATTCTTCTGTTTTTTCAGTAATTCATTTTGTGTTGTCATCATGGGAACAGGAAAGCTTCCCTCTTCTAAGCGGTTCAAGACAAAGGCTTACAGACATTAAGGGCCTCAATGCAATGTCAGTCGGAAAGCATTCTGATCGACTCCTTGTCGGAATAGGTTCTGACCGACTCGGGTTCGGTGAGTCCGTCGACCAATTATGATGTTTCCGAACACAGTTCGGTCGGACTCCCATTGACTTCAATGGGAGCCTGTGTTCCCACGACAACAGACTCCCATTGAAAAAAGGGGTGGTTTCAGAAAAACTTGCACCCTGTCGCAGGCACAGAGCTGTACGATTCCAGTTGGAACTGAGTCGGAAAGAACAACCGGTTTCCTTCTATCGTAATTGGTCAGAAACATGGGTTCCGACACGAGTTAGGAGTCTTTCCGACCAACATCATATTGAGGACCTTAGTGTTAAAATGAAACATTTCATAAACATTTTACAAGTCCACACCCTTCATTTCTACTACAAGAGGAAACAGTTAATGGTTAGGTATCTGTAACACACAGATGAAATCATGTACTTCTCACACATTCTAACTTGTAAGTTCTATTGAGGGAGAAACATTTTGTGAAAATGAAACTATACAATTTAATACATTATTTTATTCTATGAGGATATCTTTGTGGGAAGGTCATAAAGCTTTTTACTAGTTCATTTTCAGTTCAGCATTTTTGTATCATTCAAAGTTTAACATCTCAAATTACCGACATTACTGACCTTAGGGCAGATAAAATGAAATGCAAAAATGCATTTAGGGGCCTTTCTAACTTAATCTATGTAGCTATTAATGTTTGGTGCTCTCACATGCCCTTAAAATATGACTTTTCATTTTGAGGCCTACAAGTTTTTTCTACATGCTAATTGAATTAATTTTTATTTATTGGAAAATGCTCTAGCACTGTCTCGACCGAGGAAGAGCTGGTGAACTGATGAACATGTCACGCCGTTCCTCGGCAGCACTTTGCAAAAGACTGTTATTATGTCTGAATTATACCCTTTTCATTTTAGAATGTGGAACCACGTTTTAATTACAATACACATTATATGGCGCTACTACGAAGCAGTAAACAAAGAGCTAATTTGTGTTCTCTAAGCACTTATCATCTGTTTTCTAATTAGTTTCTCACTGAGACTCCCAGTGACTTTATGAATGAAAAGCTCCCGAGGATAAAAGGTTAATTCTGAAGAGATTGCACGTGTCACTAACGTTATAATTCATGGCTCTCTTTTAACGCAGCAGTTGTCCACATCCTTAATAATTGCCTCTCTTAATTAGTCGTCTGTGCTGAATGAAGGCAGGATGCTTCAACGTATCACCCCAGGATCAGTGGGGATGTGAAGCATAGAGACTCTGGTTCCAACGGTGCACACAGAACACTCAAGAAGCATATTGATGTGTGGGCTTCAAAATTAGCAATGCCGAGACCCCCGTACCAAAATGCTTTTAGTGAGACCGAACAAGCTGAAGTGCGCAGAAGGATTATATTTTGTTCCGCGTGGACGATTTCGAGGGAAGGAGGCCTGTGTTCATTATCTTTCACAATGGTAATTGTTCTGGGACTTGAGGGGAGGGTCAGGACAGGGCCATCCCACTTGTATCGTTCTTCTCTTCTATATGTTTTTCTCTCCTCAACGTGCCTTCCCTCTCTTGTCAGCAACCCCATTGCACTTTTTCCTGTCGCGGCCCCTTCTGCATCCCTGGCTCATCTTTTCTGCCACTGCCCACGTAACAATCTGTATCTTGACAAATGTCCGCCATTTATGACTTTCCACAGCAATAACTACTTCTTATATCTCTGTATTTCCTGTCAGTGTAGCCCCTCTCCCCATCAGGAGCGGACAGTGAGCTCTCCGAGTTAGTGTAGTCCTCCATCCCTACAAATTCATCGTCTGCGTTGTTACCACGCGTGGCTTTACATCGCAAGTTGTTTCTACGACTTGCACTAGATGGTGCGCTGGACTCAGTAATAGTATAAATTACTATTCCTACTCCAGTTAACGTAACGGCAGGGAATGTGTTGGATTTAAAATCCAACACATTCCCTGGTGTTACTCGACATTAGCGTTGAAACGACTTGCGATGTAATGCCATGCGTGGTAACAACGCGGACGATGTAACGTCCTCGTTGTAACCTACCCTCGTGTCTGTGACACCATCGATACACAGTTTTGCACCAACTGAAAAACCGAGCTGATCAACCCCCACTTTTTCTCCACTTTTTGACATAGTCTGCAATCCCTTTTTCACTGAAAGAAAAGTTTTGCAATTATGCCAGTCATGTGACTATCAAAACAAGTAATAAGTACAGGTCTCATGATGTCATGTACTTCTATCTTAGTCTTGAAGTGGAGCAGGCCAGGTACTAGTAGCATGCAACTATTGACTACGTACCAGACAATGTATGCTAGTTGTATGATACACATTCTCTTGAAAAGCATTGTTCAATTCACAGTCTGAAAACGTAGTACTTCCTCTGTGTGTGTTGTTTTTCAACAAAATACAATCATTAAAGATATGTTGTGAAATGCGTCACTGTCTCCAGATGATGGAGAGAAATAGCTTTTGCTATCTAAGTCTGATTTCTCAGTGATAGAAAACTACATCATTAAGCTACCTTTGAGACGGGAGATCAACCTAAGAGCAGTGGAGACAAACACAACATGAAGATGGAGAATTGAGTATTTCTGTGATCTCTGTTGCAAGTAACTATGCTATCCTTGGGAGTGTTTCAGGGAGTTAAAAAGTCACCACAAGGGAAAAAGTACACTGCTATTTTGCTTTCCATTGTGAAATGTGCTCCTTTACAGCTTTTGCCAGAAAGCATACCTTGGGAAGAGAAATTGTCATACTTGAGCCACTTTCTGGAGCGAGCTGACTGGTTCCAAAGGAGTAAAGTAGACTTGCCAGCTTGCTGCTGGAAGATCTCCTTCCTGTTTAGCAGAGGGCTTTGCAGAAAATACGTTTGTTGGCTCTGTCTTGAATCTCTGGCAATGATTGGTAAATCTAAAGATAAGGAAGTGCAGGACATTTCCCCTATCTGCAGGGCCACCCCAAATTTGTAGCCATTTTCCGGTCATATATTTTTAATGGCTCTAGAACTCTGTCTGATTTACCCACCATATTTAACTAACCTATAGGTCCTTAGTATATGGTGCGGAGTATAACCAAGATATGTCTGTTAAATGTCTCTAGTGGACTGCAGCACGTATCGTGCCATGGAAAATGTGGATTTATAAAATTACTTTTTCCCTGCCTAAAGTCTCTGGAGGCATGATAAAGTCTGAAAGATGATCCCAGTGCAGGGCAAATGCCTTGGGTGTAGGGAGGTCTTTCTGTTCCTCTGGCAGGATGACTATCTGGGCTGAAGCCAGAAACCTGATTAACTTCGAATAGGCTTACCCAGTTACAGACAAATGTTATTTGACACCTGGGAAGCTCCCTCCTTTGTTACACCAGTCAGGCAAGCATCAATCTAAGAAGTAGTTTAGGGTGACCACAGAGGAGTGATTGCTCATTTCCCTGGCCATATCTCTGGCTCAGAATCTCTACACAGGGGATGAAAAGCTCTGCAATCTCAGTTTCAGTAGAGAGGTCAACTGTGAGATAGTTTGTTGTACAGTACAGAGGCAATACTGCAAAAGGGGTGGTAGGGTTTCCGATGGAAACATTTACTCCATCGGTTAGAGAGGAGCCACGAGTCTCCCCAACCTGCTGGCTGGTTCCAAGCATAAATGCGGCACCCACAGTACCCCTCTCAGAACACTTTCAGAACCTGTAGAAGAACAGAAGAGGACTGGGCCTGCTGTCTGTGACTCAAGAATGGGCTTAAAAGACCGAATCTGGTCTACCTCATGGCCCTTGCTGCCATCATAAGGCATACCTCTTGTTCAAGCTTTAAAGATGCAACAAGCTACAGAAGTCCTGTCTGCAATTGCGCAGTTGACCAGCTCTGGGTGTGGTTCAATACAGGAAATGTGCAAATGCATGTGTCTCTGTCGCAGTGAGGGTCTCCTATGCGGGGTGCAAGTTTGCCCTGATGGGACTTGGAGACCCCGTATCTAATGTTATTTGGCTCCACGGGCCCAGACCCCACCTGCACCTGTTTGGCCAACTCCTTTTGGCATTCTGAGACCTGGAATTTGAATGCGATGTGTGCCTCGGTGGCGTGTTGGGTGCCAGCCGTGCTTTGGGTGCTTCCTGCTGTGTGGTCTGTGCAGGGGCTGGGTTCTCCACTATTTAGCTTGTGTTTCCTGGTGGTGGGTTGCCAGGGATGCCAATGAGCTGTTGTAGGGCATCGATGTTGATGGTGTGGTGGTCCTCTCCAGCATCACTGTTGGGTTGCCTGGTCTGATCTGCTGAAGGTGTTGTTTGTCCCTCTGCAATGTGTAGGGGAGATGCATGTTGACATTGTGTTGACATGTATATTTGCGCATTATTCATTGTGACTGGGCGGTGTTGCCAAATTGATGCAGGACAGTGGGCTTTTGGACTACGTGATGGATGTGAGGTTGTACGCGTACGTATGAATCTAACGATTTCCGGCTCTGTTCGATGTCTTGGGCTGTTTGTGCGCATGAGTGAACACAGTTGTGTCCCCTGTTCTGCAGTGTTGGTGTTGCACTTTGTACAGCATTGTCGTGGGATGTGCTGATATTGCTATGTGTGTGTGCTGCAGTATGCCACAGGGAACAGGGACATGGTCCAGGGTCATTGTGGGTGTGCAGTGAGCTACACATCATTGTGCATGTGTGTCATTGTGCCCATCTGCCCCCGTTCCCCTAGTCCCTGGTCATTAATCACCCTGTTGATGTTGTTTCAGGTCCTATTGAGCTGTGTCCGTACTCCCACCTCCTTGCACCATCTCCACACTGATGACTGTGGCCTCCATTTCCTCCAGCTCCTTCTGTGGTGCAGGACTCCCACGTCCTGTCGCCGTTGCTGCCTTCCTGTTGGCAGTGGCTTTGTGCCTGGTTTAGGTTTTCCCATCATGCTAGCGCCTCTTGGCCTCCTTGATTGGCCTCCTCGACCCTCCGACTGCATTCTCGGTGTCCTAATTGTGGGTCAGTTAATGGTAGTGTTCTGTCACCTCCGTCACGCTGATATGGTTTTGCTGCGGACTGCACCCCATCTTCCTCTCCCTCTTCTCCTTGGCCTTCCCTGACCCCATTGTTCCTTGCTGGTGGTCTGTGGGGGTTGTGGGGTTCGCATTGGCCTCTGCACTTGGTCAGGGTGCATCCATGTTGCTACACACTTTGGGTTGTTTCTGGTGTGTTGTTTTTGAAGCTTTTATACTGCATTTTCCCGCCAGACGCGTGGGATTTGTAGGCCTAACGCTGTTTTTTGCTGCTTTTTGCACCTCGATTGGCCTCATCGCAAGATTTTTGTGTTTCATATTTTTGCGGCGTGGAATTAATTTTAACGTGGTCATTTGACACGTTATCTAGAGACTATCGCATGGTACCGCCGTGTTGAGAATACTTTGTTAACACAACCTAATTCTCCCACAATAGACTGCAATGTTGAGTGTTGCGTTAAGTTACTTTTGAGATGGTTATCACACGTTCTTGAGAATATGCCCAGAGTTCAAAATGTTGTAGTTGAACCTTGTCTTTCAAGTGTTAGGGCACATGTTGTATGGTACGGAGCCCAGTTTCATATAATTGCCTAAAAGGTGTGGAAGATAAGAGCAATGAGTAGGAACCTCCTGATTGTGGCTTTAATTTTTAAAAGGCATTGAAGTCTAAGATTGTGCTTGTACTGCAAGTCGACACAGGATATGGAGACATGTTTAGTTCAGAGGTCTTTCAGTAGACCATCTATTTTGATCTGGTTTTTGAACCATAAAGAGGCCACATCAGATGTATGTAGTTTTTGAAGGAGTTTCTTGTCTATAGCACACAGTAGGTCTACTGTGTCATGAGTATTAGATAGTGAGTGTGTTATATTGAGCCAGTCATGAATCATTAAGAGTGCGCAAAACAGAAGAGGCACTGATAAGTCTCTTTCTTTAAGTAACAAGGTAGGTGGGGCGCAATAGAGAGCCCAAAGCAAGATGGGTGCACATTAGTGCAGCTCTGCTGGCCGAGTGAATTAATCCTTCAATTATCCTGTGCTATAGCTGACATCCACAGTATACAAGTGAAGTTTCTAGGACCTGAACATATTGGGAGAATGGACAGCTAAAAAAGAACTAAAAAATGCTGGTAAATAACGGAGAAACACGCCACCAAAAAAGCGGCACAAAATGGCAGAGGACTAACGAAGACACCGTTGTGACAATGGCAAGACAGCAGTCCTGTTGGTGAAACAGACTGTGAACGTTGATGGCCACTCTGGATACCTCCTGCTGACATGAAGCAGATAGCAGGGGAGAAGGAGAGAGAGCCGCAACAAGAGCAGTAAGAATAGGAGCGCCTGGGAGACGCGTCTGGAACGAGAAACCTGTGACATGAAATGGCGAGAGAGTAAACCAGTCACCTCCAGGAAATCGATGAGACAGAAGGCCCTGCTCTAGAGAGCTGACAACTGGAGCCTATTGTTGCTATGGAGCCCATCTGCAGGTAGGCTGCTCTCAGCAGGTGAGGCGGAGGGAGAGAGCACCGCTCCGCTCATGGAGAGAATGTGAACGCCTAAGATACCACACCGCTGGGCCGCAAAGAGCGAGAGGAAGAGGAGGCCCAGGCTAGCGAAGAGCAGAGGCAGTGGCGAGGACCAGCCGCCAAAAAAGGATGCGACTCCGCTGGGCCACAAAAGTTTGCCAGCGGTCAGCACAGGCCAGGCAGCGTTTGAACAGACAGCTGATGAGAGCTGGGGGAGTGAAAGGGAGCTGCTCTATGAGGTGCAGACCAGCGGCAGCAGCCGGGAGGGGAGGAGGCGCAGCCGCGATTGCGACTAACACGAGGCACCGGGAGAGGCTGGTGACTCGGTCTGAGCCAGTGCCCCGAGTAGACTTGGGCGGCACGCATAAATACTGAGCCGAATAGGGGAAAATACAAACAATAAAAATTGTATAAAATTAAGACCAGCAAATCATTATTGGACGCAATAATAGACCACACAGCACTAAGACCAGACTGCACTGGAATGCGATGCACTCACCGTCTGTAAAAGGTGTCCAAGAGTGCCCACTGTCACTAATAAATGTAGCCACAAAAACACTGGCAATGATACTGGCTATGCACTTAAAACCACTTCTGCCTAACTTGGTCCGACCAGACCAATCAGGCTTTGTGCCCACTCGCTCAACAACATATAACATACAAACTCTGTTTGCCATCCTGCAGCACCTAGATCCGCAGCTTAAGGCAGTGGCGGTGTTACTGGATGCCGCCAAGGCATTTCATTCCATACAATGGGACTATATGTTCAAGGTGCTACAATGTATGGGGATGCTGTTGACATTTTTACAGTGGATCCGCCTGTAATATACCACCCCAGTGGCTCGAATATGCATCAATGGTGAAGTATCGAACCATTCAGGATCTACAGGGGTACCAAACAGGGCTGACCCTTATCCACAATATTGCTTGTGCTCCTGCTAGATCCTTTGGCATGTGTGATATGACAAAACCAGGTGGATGCTTCCCTACAGTTTCGGCAACGTTCTCTAGCCATGTCCATGTATGCGGATGATATGACCCTGTACGTACGAGATCCGGAAACAAAACTGAAACCATTGAATCATGAATACGTGTTATTTTGAATGGTATACGTTTTGTGCTTCAACTGGACCAAATCAGTGGTGCTTTCCCTCACAAAAAGCACAGCACAACACACCTTAGAATATCCTCTAGAATAGAGTCTTGAGCCCATCAAATATCTAGGAGTATGGGTACATAGAGACCCAGAGCAGGTTGTTAGGCAAAATTATGGAAATGCAATGGTCAAGCTGTAGGACCAGGTGGGTAGATGAAGACGGCTGCTTCTCTCATTAGCCAATAGAATAGCGGTCATGAAAATGGTAGTGTTACCCAGGTTTCTCTACCTGTTTGCCAACATCACTGTACCGCTGATAACTGATTTTTTTAAAACCCTAAAAACAAACATGATACGATTGGCATGGGCTGGTAATCAGCCCAGGTGCAGTTGGTCCATATTGACACAGCCGTACGAGCAGGGGGAAATGGGAGCTCTAGATATGTACTTATATTATCTCTGTGCACAAGCGCATTTTGCGCACCACTGGTATTTTCCCACACAATATCTGCCACATTTGGCGGTAGAACATGATGATGCACACCCAACGCCCGCTATGGATATATAGCTATATGAGCACCCAGAGGTAACCAGATCAGACATCAATACTGTTCATAGCACATCAAAGGCCTGGCGCGTGCTCTGTGCTAGGGCAAAGAATTTGCCAATGTATCAATCAATCAATCAATCAATCAAGACATTTATAGAGCGCACTACTCACCCGTAGGGTCTCAAGGCGCTAATGTATGCACCAGTGGTGCCACTCATGACCCATCCAGACATATCCGTGACACAAAAAAAACACAGGAAATATTAGCGAAGGCGGGGCTAACCACAGTAGGAGACCTATACAAGGGTGGGTCATTTTTAACACTGGAAGAATTGGCGACATCACAGCCACAGACACCATTGGTAGTGTTTATGTACGTTAGAGTCCGCGCTGCCGTACGATCGCTCTACCTGAAGTTCCCATGCCAACCTGACACACTAGATACATTACAGATGATGCAGACAAGTAGTTCAGGCAACCGCCTAGTGGCATGACTATACAATACCTCGCAAAGAGATACAAGGGACAGTGGAGTAGCTGCCCAGGCTAGGTGGAATGAAGTACTGTTCACACCCTTGACATTGCAATTAGAGGATAATACATTTCAAATACCTTCAGCAGTTATATTACACGCCAACTAAACTGTATAAAATCGAATTACGGGCAGATACTAGATGTGTTAGATGCAGGGTGATGGAAAAAGACTCCATGCAGCTAGCCTGGTCTTGTGCACCTATACATGAGTTTGGATGCTGGTGGTACAGGTGATGAGCGAAATGGTGGGTGAACGCATAGACTGCACCCCGCAATTATGCCTATTGAGCCAGGTCAACACTCTATAAACAGGAAATTGGAAATTAATTAGCATAATAACACTGTTAGTAAAGAGACGGGTGGCTATGCATAGGGGGAGAGGGGCGGTTCCTAAAATAGAACATTGGATAAAAGATATGGTGCATTGTAGAGATCAATTGAATGTGTATGCAGAAGAACTGCCGGAAGCATCTCGACCAAAGGATGTATGGGGCCCAGTCACGGCTTATCTTTTAGCAAGACAGGATTAGACTCCACAACAGAGTCAAGAATAAACAAACTCTGATCTGGGGGAGGAAGTAGTAGATAATTGAACATGGGAGGAGGGTCGGGTGAGAATGAAGAAAAAACTATAATGATTAATAATGAATTATGTACAGTTGATTACCCGCATTGTTCTATAAGTTGTTTCTGTAACATGAATACAAGTATAAATAAATAAAAATGTAAAAAACAATGTAGGTATGGTAAAAGTGGATGTGGAGAGCCACCAAGCAATTGTCTTCCCCAAAGGAACTGTTAGTATGTATCGTAGGTAATTTGAGAATTTAACCCCTCCTTTTATTTTGTTCATTCCAAGGGGGATATTTCCTAAGATTTTACACCATGTTTGTGTCGAAACGTGATGCACATCAGCACAAAATCTTTTTTTACGATTAACTTTCCAATGCTAAATTTGTTTAGAGCTGAAAATAATGTGAAAGAATCTCAAAGCAGCACTGATTTGCATTGCTTAGTACTAAGGGGGCGTACCATCGGTAGAGCAAGGGCTTTCCATGCAACCACCTAGGGTTTCTGATGCTAAACCCAATTTACTAAAGAAGATAGACAAGGTTTAGTGTCAGAACACTATGCCTTTTTGAAGTAGGTGCAAGGAAGGAGAATTGCTTTCATGTTTTTTTCTGACTTTGTACGTGTGCTGCACTGTACAGCACACATACAAAGATGGGAAATGGTTACACCTTCCCTTCTGTTGCGCAGGGTGGAGTTGGAAAAGTAAATTATACTATTCCTAATGTTGAAGCGCCATCTAGTGCAAGTCGATCTGATGACTTGCGTTGTAAAGGTATAGCGTCCTAACAGCGCAGTCTTTGTAACGACCGCTTTGTTATGGAACGCGATGTAAAATCATGAGCTGTAGGATGCTATATTCGGTTTGAGTCAGTCTACGCATTGTATTTTGTATTGGAAGGGTATCCTTCCACTACAAAACCTTTGTTAGACTCAGGATGACACTCTTGCACCATGGCGCAAAGGTGTCTCCATGGCGCCCAGCAGCTGCTTTCAGTGCCGGCGCTATGGAAAGGGGAGGAGAGTGTCATATTTCAGTAAATTTGGTGCTCTTCTTTCTCCTTTTCATGCAGCACAGCATTTGTTGCTACTGCACTGCATGAACAAGTGGTAAATAAGCCCCTAAATTTCTTAAGAGAGATTCATATTTCTTGTTTTCCAAAGGAACTGATCTAGAATGTTATTTATGGATTTGTAAAAATCGTGAGAGATTTTTTGTGGCCACATGCCAGTCAGGAAGGTAATTATAGGCGTCAGCATTATTTTAATTGTTTCCAATCTACCTCACCAAGTTATCTTGGAAATTGTTTTACTTTCATTTTATGTCAGAGTTTCGTGAAGGTCTTTGCTAGGTATTTTATGTCATATTATGCCATTTGAGACCTGTATTCTGAAAATGTGATGGAAAACAGTGGATATTCAAGTGAATGGCTTCCTTTTTTTTCTTTGTTGAGTGACTAGCCAGAAACCTCTGTGTAGTGTGAAATCTCTTTTTGTAATACAAGGAATTGTTCAGTGAGCCTCACATGTGAAGATTAAGACATTATTAGCATGATCCCCTAGTTTTTGTGCCCCAGTGGAGAAAGGAATTCTCTAAATAGCACTATCATTCCTGATCAACTCAAGAAAAAGTCCAATAGATAGTAAAAAAAAAGCGGGGTAGAGAACAACCTTGATGGGTGACTTGTTGTCAAGGGAATTTCTTTGAGGTGCAACCATTGACTCATACTGCAGCATGTGGATTGGAAGAGAGGGCAAAAGATATCCAATATTTTCGCTGGGACCGAATTTCAGTAAGGCAGCCTTCTTCTAATTTCTATAGACTTTGAGGAGAGTGGAATGATTTGTCTTTTTCTAGAACGTGACATAATGTTCTAATATTATCACATGCTAATCGATCTTTACGGAACCTTGATTGAGTTGGGTGTATCAATTGACCAAGTACTCTTTCTAGCCTTGTAGCTAAAACTTTGGCATAGATCTGACAGTCAATGTTTATAAGAAAGGTAGGGTGATAGTGTTGTATCTCGAGTTGGTCTTTACCCTCTTTCGAATCCACTACTATCGTGGCTACAAAAGAAGAACCTTGAATCCTACCTGTGTTCGCAAATTGAAAGAATAGTTTGTGTAGGGGTCTGATCAAGGTTTGTTAATATATTTTATACAAATGACAGTTGAACCCATAGGGACTGAGAGCTTTTTCTAATTTCTGGTTAGCTTAGATGATTTTGTTGTGTTTTATAAGTTTGTTGAGAATGTTGTTCTATAGTCTAGAACAGTCATGGACAATTTCTTTGAGAATTCTTTGCACACATTAGTGTCAATTTGTGCATAAGGAGTACATAAAGTTTCATAAAATTCTCAGAAAGTTTCAAAAATATCTGACAATGAAGTGACATACAAGCCTCTTATATTCTAAATAGCAGGTATTGTTGATTAATTCTTTCCAAATTTTAAGAAGTTAGGAAGTGTTAGACTTCTCCCTTTCTAAGGGTCCTACCCAAACTGTTTGCTTTCACCCCTCCCCTTTTTGTTGCATTTGTTGTCGTTGGTATTAGGACTCTGCAACTTCCCCACTGCTAACCAGTGCTAGCCTGGTTGTGTTCTCACCTTAAAACATAAAATAATTGGCTAATTCCCCATTGGCTTATTTCATTTACTTGTATGACCCTCATAAAGTGACACCACTTGTGCCAAGGGCCTGTAAATTAAATGTTACTAGTGCGCAGGCAGCATCGATTGTGCCACTCACTTAAACATGTCTCAGGTCTGCCACTTAAGCCTGTGTATGCAGTTTCAAACTGCTATTTTGACTGGCAATGTAAACTTTTTGCTAGCCCCGTACCTTCCTTTTTTTATGCTTGTAGGTCGCCCCTAGGGCAGGCCTAGGGGGCAGGGTACAGTGCAATCCTGAGAAAAACCTGATGCATCACCTCTGCTGCGAGGGTTCTCCTGATGCAAGGACTCTGTGTTGACACTGTAGCCTGCATCGGAAACACCACTTATTTGAAGCCTTTCCAACATAGGATCCTGCTTTGCAAATCTCTCATCTGCAGCAGACTCAATGACTACGTAGGTGCCTGCATCACAGCTCTTCAAAACCACTGTATCACCGCAATGCATACTTGATGCCAGACTTTGGCTCGCAAGCCCTTGCTAATGGGATATTTGACGACAATGCAGGATCTTGCATCGCACCTTCTCTGCTTTGGAGCCAACACATCGCCTTGGTTGTGTGACACATCCTCGGCACAGGATCTGATAATGCTTTGCAAACCGCGAATTATGTTGCAGTATTGACTTAATTAGGCGACATGAAAAGGAAAATTATTGCAGCTTAATGCGGCACTTTTTGCGATAGTACTACTTTATTATTTTATTATTTTTACACTCGTTAACACTATCTGGACATTGTTTTTACTTCATTAGTACCAGTGTAAGACTGAAACATAGCAGTAAGCAAAAGAAAGGTTACCAGTCAAACTTTGCAAAGGGCCTTCTATGAGCAGCAAAATGTGTTACAGCGTTTTTAGTATCTTTTGATCCGTTTGAGCTGGAAACTGATGTTTTTTATATTAAAACATGCAGGCAGCTTGTGCGGCACATGAAGCGAATCCAAAATTATGCGCAGAAGACGATGCTGCCCCAAAATGGCATATTTCCAGTGACCCTGCTGGATTTGGCATGTTCTGAATGTAGTAATGTCTGTTAAGTGCCATTTTCTCTCATTATGTGATCCCACCTTCATCTTACGAGCCATCAATTTATCAACCATTATTGCCCTCAGCATGGGGAGAATAACGCTTAAATATATAGAAATCTACACCATGATTAATACATTCACATTTGCAATAGATATTGCAGATAATCTAAAGACAATTCAACATTCGTTATTTGTTAATGTTACATGCGAAAATAGCAATTATATTTTGTTTGAGAAGTATAAATGATCAAGGTGTATTTATCAGGATATACTGTGTATAACAATTCCTGGCACATAAGAGCAGAGTGTGTGTGCCTGAAATCCAAGAAAAAAGGTCAGTTTGATTATTTTGAAAGAACAATACAGGTAACATTTGGCCCAATATCAGACCATTCTTCTTAGGATTTCAAAGCCCTAAATCTGTCAAAGGCAGCAGTAATTGTGGGTTGAGGGACTTGATTTGGGTCGTTTCCAGAAGCAACCGAATTCGAACTCAAGCCTCGTGTGAACTAAAACAGTCTTCAGAGAGGGGATGATTTGTGGCCGTTCGTGGAGACAATTTAAGTGCTATGTTCGTAAGGCTCTGGGAAGGTTTATGTGTAATTCTCTGCGGCACAATATCACAGCCAGGCAGCACTTGACTCTTCGCCTTCATAACTTTTTTCTCTGCATTAAGTGGATCCAGGGTAGGTTTTCTCCAGCCGTCACATTTTTTTAATGCACAAATTGGCGTTCTATAAAAAAAAGAAAAGTGCATCTAAGCTTGTATGCTAGATATTTTTTTTTTAAAAGTGCATTTCCTTTAAGTGATAACTTACTAATAATAACATTGTGCTAAGGGAATTTTGTAAAATGAAACGATGCCACAGTCGAAAGTACCAAATGGCAATATGAGTAATAATGAAATGATGTGTTTGTAGGCCTAATCCCTCAATGTTTCGGATTCAATGCTCGAGGCATTTTTATTTGAATTAATTATACAATGGCATTTTCAGTGAAATTCTATACCATCATAGAATACATCACGGATTGATTTGATTTGATAGGTAGCATATCATATCTTATGATTATGTAAAACATACTGCCAGTTACAGGAGGAGCAACTAGTCCATCTTAAAAATTTAACAATGCATAAAAAGAACACTATTTAATTTGAAAAAACACTTCTCATAAATTGAAAGAATATTTAAATAAAATTGCCTTAAAAAACAAATACAGTTACATTAGATGAGTAATAATGTTAATAATACCTTATTTTGATATAGCACACGCAACCCTCATTTAGACACTGTGTAGATAACATGTGTTACTCTTCTCTACGTAGAGGTCTAATTATAAGGTATACAGGAAAACTGCATCATTCATCCTGCACCTCTGATTTTTAGTATTGTCTAGGACGGTAATTCAGGTTCTTTTCCTTTTCCTACCCATGCATTATCTGAAACTGAAGAAATCTGTCATTGATCACGAATAATATTTAATGGAGCTGTTACTCTTTAGTCATCTGTGCGCCTGTGTTTAAGTTCTAGACAGTACACTAGTGATGGGTTGGGCTTCCATTCCTTTGTTCTTCCTTTCAGGTTAAGGAATTATGGGGCATATTATCAAGGGGGTTTATCTCCGCATTTTTGGCTTTAAAAGCCAAGAAAGCGGAGATAAAATTATCTCCCTATTACCTAGCTGTCGCTAACACCAGTTAGCGACAGCTAGTAGGAGATAGCGACAATCTTGGGCCCCACTTTGCATGTCAGTGATATTTATCACTAATGACATGCAAAGTGGGCGTGCCAAGATGTTAGCAACTGGAAACAGTCGCTGACATCGCTATCTCCTATTACCAACTTTTGGACATATTCGCGCTAAGCGCGAATATCTCCAAAAGCTAACAACTGCTCTGAGCAGTTCTTAGCCATGTTATCCAATGGGAGGTGGATAACATGGCTAAGAGCATTAGCTCCGTAATGCATGAATATCGCAGACTTTTCAGCGATATTCATGCATTGCGGCCGTTTTTTATCGCATTTGCGTTAAACCTTGGTAATACCAAGGTTTATCTGCGATAAAAATCGCCGCAGCTCAGCGGTAAATTTTTGTCTCTAACCAAGCAATAGCGATAATTATCGCTATTGCTTGGTAATATGCCCCTATGTTTATATGCACGCACTCTTAAAAGCTTTTGCGTGTTCCTTATGTTGTATTCTTCATTGGTGTATCCACAGAGGTATCTAGGACGTTGTAGAATATTTGGCAGTTTAGAGCCCACCCTACCTGCTGTGTTCGCTTATACCACCGAAGATTCCTTTTACTTTGAATAAAGAAGCTTTTATTCTTCTTACCCTCAGTCTGTAACACTTCTGGAAGAAAAAGAACTTTACTCCGGTGGGCTAGAATACACATTTATTTATATGGTTTGAGGTAGTGCATTGACCAATGAAACACTTCAGTCACCACGCTCCTACTGATTTCGAAAACACAGCCAGTATTTACACAAATCTCCATGGTCAGCAGTCATCTGATTCCTTGTAAGATGAGAAATGTACAACTAAGGGGATCATTACGATGTCGGGCGGACTCCTGGCCTCCTGACACCATATCGGTATAGAACCACCCGACCTTAAATTGGCAGTTCCAACCGCAGTATTACGATGCGGCCTGGCCTCTCATGTATTTTACAATTGCAGCATGTGCAGCAGGTGAAAAAGGCCTGCAGTACAAGCTTCCATTATAAAATGGATGTTTTAAAACATCTCTGCACTGTGTGTCAACCACACAGTGCAGGGATGTTTAGGCTGGCCCCATAGCAGAGGGCCACGGGGGAAGGGTTCCCCTGCTAGGGCTCCCCAAAGACACTTTCCGACAGCCTTTCCATGTCGGAAAGGCCGACATGAAAAGGCTGTCGGAAAATGCCATCATAATCCCGACAGCGGATCCAAGCCTGGCTCTGTCGTCATTACAGGATTATGGTGCCTTCCAACGCTCCAACAGACCTCTTGAGCTTGTCAAAAGTGCTGTGGCTGGTCCCTCCACCCAATGTCTTCAGCCGCTGCATCATTATGCGATGGGCAGACTGCAGGGGCAGATGTCTGAAGGACCTCAGCCGACCGTAGGTCGGTTGGGGTCCTTCCGACATCGTAATTAGCCCCATAGTGTTTTATTACCTAACAGGTGAGCCCTATGATCGCTTACTGCAATTAGAAACAGTTCCAGCTTACCAAAACATGACAGTAAAAAAATGCTTAATAATAATTCAGCCTTGAACAGTGATACATGGCAAGTAATGTGTGGGGACAGCAAATGTCTCAAAGCAGAAAAGGCAACCTTGCATTCTTCCGGGGTCAATGCAAGACAAAAGTGACCTGCACAGATATTCTTTATGTTGAGGAGAGGAGCATTGTTCAGGAAGTCATAGAACACAGGTTTAAATCTGCACACACATATGTTTTTCCTTTTTTTTTCTCTCATCATTGGCAGTGTCATGTTTAGGTTTTTGCCTGTAGTGCGCATGCGCTAAAAAACCTTTTGAGTTCTATGTCGGATCGATGACCCGCCTCTGTCTCTCATTGGCTAGCTCCATAAATGGAGGCTAGCCATTGGGAGACAGAGGCTGTCAATCACGCTTTCTCGGGGAAAACGCGATTCGGGGGCGTTTCTCGGGCTTTTTTAAGCCCCGCCCCTTTGTCCCGGGCCGCGCTGTGATTGGGGGACACTCCCGTGACGTCATTTCCCGGGCCGCGCAAAAATTCAGAGATGCCCGACCTTCCTTCCCTCTTTGCAGCTGTTACGGACATTGAGCCCCTTACTAAGTTGCTGAACATGACCTTCTGTTTCCCCTCCCACTTTCCTCACACAAGAAGCCCCCAACTGCCTGACCCTGCACGTGAACGGGCACACTTCGGCTTCTGCTCGGCTTTGAACCTGTTTTCCCAGCCCTGGCTTCACCCTGAGCCGAGGCTGTGGGAGTAGAGCGCTCTCCTGTCACTTCCGGGTGAGTGTCTCGAGAAGGGACGGCAGCGTCCGCAGGTCCAGAGTGCTGCACAGTGAAGACGACGACTCTGGCCTGGGACTGGCGGTGCATGGCTCCTTATCTGCCCCTCTTCGCGTGAGGCCCTCGGGATCCTGAACGCGCCTCCGGTGGTCCGGGAGGCGCCTGTGTCACCCGCGGAAATGATCCACTCCACCAAGCGCGGCCCAGGTAAGCTGCGGGGGTTCGGGTGCCAGGGACAGCTGCCAAGGGGCCAGGTGTGGTGTGTGCCAGGGGCGAGCAGCGACGGGGCGAGGCGTGGTCTGTGCCAGGGGCGCACCGAAGGGTTCAGGTGCCAGGTGCGCACCGATCATGCAACATACCGCGCCGTGTCCGATAATAGCCGAGCTGGGGGGTAGCTGCTCAGAACACCTGGCTTACCATGTCGCTCCTCTTGCAAGGAGGCTCCCTGTGTGCCTTTACTGCGCATTTACAAAGCACGAGGGCAAAAGGCTCGAAGGATGAGGCTTTATATGTGAACCACCGCCCCTGCCGTAGAAGGGACTGCAGTTTCCATGTTCAGGACGTACTGACGATGCTTCGAGTGCATCCAAAACGTTGGGCTTGTTGGGCATCTGACCTAATTGGCAGCATAAGTACTCGCGTCGCGTCCCCGGTGTCACTGTCAATGACCATGTCGCTGTTCAGGCTCGGACTGGGACATTCAATATGCCTGGGCCACAAACAAAAGTCACCCTGTAAGTGAATTTCAAAGCTAAAAGAGTGACCCAAAAAAAATGTGTACAAGTGTTTGCAAGGTGTGAAAACTGCATGCGTTTAAGCTTGTTGCAGACTGCATGTTTCATATAAGGTAAATCAACTCTAAAATCAGACCCAGCCCGCGATAAATCAGTCACAAACAGCCAAAAAAAACAAGCATTTACAATGCAACGGTTTCGCCTTTGGAAAAGTTTGAGCTATTGGAATTGTAAATGACAAAATTTGTATTTATGTGTTGGTTTTGAAAACAGATAAATAAATGGCATTGTCATTTTCATTGCCAATAGCTCTAACTTTTCCAAAGGCGAAACCGTTGCATTGTAAATGCTTGTTTTATTTTACCTTCCAACGCAAACTTGCCTTTTTCTGCATGGTCACCCCAGATTTGGTGCCATTTTTCTGGATTCTATTTTTGCTGACTTTAGGACTCTGTACACTTTACCATTGCTAAACAGTAGTAACATGCCTGCATCTCTAAATCAAATGCTGTACATTAGAACCCCTTATTTGGCCAATTTAACTTTTCTATAAGTCTATTGTAAATGGTGCCTTAAGAGTGCCAATATATGGAAAGTTAAATGTCATATACGGACTACAATATGTATTTACCCACCCACAAAATTAGCAAAAAAAACATTCTTCCAGGAGCACCACTGTGCTCTGGCTTGGCTGTAGTTTAACCCCTTCTACGCTCATGACGAGCTCAGCTCGTCATGAGCATTACCTGCGCTACGCGGATGACGAGCTGAGCTCGTCATGTAACACGGGTTTTTTCAAATCGCAGCACGCAGCGGGAAAACCGCTAGCACGCATGCGGTTAAACATAGGAGAAAATGCCTTTATCATGTAGGAAAAGGCGATTTTTATGTTTTCATAAATCACCCATGAAGATGCTGTGTAAGCCCACTGGATTGCGTGCTCATATATGAACATATGGCGCACTGTATATTGAAGTTTGTGCACCCTCAGATTGAGATAAAACCCAAGAGCTATTTCACTCTGTTGGCCAGTTATGATCTTTCTTTATTCAGCTTGGTGGTATTAAGAGCAACATTTGTGACAAGAAAATGTATCTTGTAAATGTACTAAGCCCATTTAGCAATTCAATAAATCTTAACAAATCACTAAATGGGTTTAGGAAACCATTAGGGATCGCTATTTGGAAGAGGTGTGTTTAGGGGCGTCCCTTCTAAATACTGTTTCCTGATGTCATGTATTAATGTTTTGTGACTTAAATCCGAATGCAAAACATGAATAATTTTCTGAATAATGAAAGGTGGTGGTAAACTGTTCATAAAAGGGAAATGGCACCTAAGAGACCCATTCCCTTTTGTGAAAGGTCACAAAACAGGTTTTTGGAGAAGCCACTACTCTTTAAAAAATATTTTTATATACTATTCTTTTTTAGGTTTCGTAACCTGGCGAGGGGCGAAGCCACTCCCAGATCGAAATCTGTTGTTTCTAATAGTGAGGTTAGGACAGCCTCTGTTTCCAATTGGCTAGCTCCATAAATGGAGGCTAGCCATTGGGAGACAGAGGCTGTCAATCGCGCTTTCTCTTGAAAACGCGATTCGGGGGCGTTTCTGGTGCTTTTTTTAAGCCCCGCCCCTTTGTCCCGGGCCGCGCTGCGATTGGCTGCCGGCCCGGGACACCCCCGTGACGTCATTCCCGGGCCGCGCTGTGATTGGCTGCCGGCCCGGGACACCCCCGTGACGTCAGCCAATCACAGCGCGGCCCGGGACCTGACTTATTTCACTTTACGATCGCCGCAGGAACTGAGCTCCATATTCATCATATGCTCGAATGTATCAATGCACCTCACTTTTTTACGGAAGATACACATATTCTCAGAGGAGTTCCGTTTATGGTGGCAGCGCGTTCTTCCCTGACAGCCCACTAACTCCCTCCCTCTCGCCTGCTCTACCCTTAAGTTTCGGTTTCCATTCTCGCCCATTCTCGATGACCGTCACTCCCTGCTAAGATGGCCGAGATGTCGGGCTCGCTGTTGGACCTCTCCGAGGAGTTTACCTGTTCCATCTGCCTGGGCACTTTCGAGAGCCCGGTCACCACTCCCTGCGGACACAATTTTTGCCGTGTCTGCCTGGAGGTGATCTGGGCCACGGAGGCGCAGGAGGGCTGGAAATGTCCTCAGTGCCGCACTGGCTTCGCAACTAAACCGGAGCTCCGCAAGAACACCGTGCTGGATACCGTGGTGCAGCAGTACCTGCTGGACGTGAACCGGTGCGAGCAGGAGCAGCAGGCGCAGCCGGAGCCGGAGGAGGAAGAGGAGTCCTGTCCGGACGGGGCCGTGCCCTGTGACTCCTGCCTCAAGGTGGCCGCCGTCCGGACGTGTGTAACCAGCATCGCCTCCTTCTGCCAGGAGCACCTGCAGCCTCACCTGGGGAGCCAGGCGTTCGCTCACCACCAGCTGCACAGCCCGCTGGGGAGCTCCGAGCTGGGCCTCCGTACCTGCAAAGATCACAAGAAGCTCCTCGAGTACTTCTGCGAGGAGCACGGAAAGTGCCTCTGCTGCTACTGCTTGGTAGACCAGAAGGCCTGCAAAACACACACCGTGCCAGAGGCCAAGCTCAAAAGAGAGGTGAGTACCGAGCCCCACACGACAAGAGGGGGCACCCGAATAAGCCTAGCACCTTGTATTGTAGAACTTGTATAGCGTTTACCTCCCTCGTGTGGGTCACTGAAGCACTTCGAGATTGCAAGTTACAGCATGTGATGTGCGGTTGTCTAGGTGTTGTTTATGGTCTGCCTTAACAACACAGCTGCCCCCAGACATTGTGAGCTCTTGTTAGCCTGGGGGTCCTTACTGGCTCACCCGTGGTTGAAGGGTCTCTCAGACAGGTCAGTTTTGACATGCATGTAAATGTCAGGATTGACACTCCTTAATTCGGTGTGTGCTGTTATATTTTCCGACATGCACGTTTGGGGCAACCAGCCCCTTCCTTTGCATGACACATGCAATGTCTCCGCCCCTGCGGATTGACACTTGTATCACCGACAAGTACTATTTCGGGGCAGTACCATTATTACAGAGGTTGGCATCTGCAGTCGAAGCATGTTTGGATGATGACACGCTCAGGGGTACAAAAAAGACAAGCAACTGTGCGCCAGAACAGTTATAGCTGTGGAAAACGGTGTTTCTGTCGACAAAGAAAACTGCTCTAACTCATCCAAAGGCGAAACCGTTGCATTGTAAATGCTTGTTTTAAAAAGCATCCTGTTGTTCTTTGAGGAAAACATGCTGCATTTTAAAAACAAACATTTGCTTTATTTAAAAGCAATCACAGAAATGATGGTCTGCTGACCCCATTAGGCCACCATTCCTGTGAAGCCCATGAATCATGGTGGGTTGCAATTTGCAACCTACCTCGTTATTATTCATGAGGTAGGTCCATGTGCAATCCACTGCGATTTGGTATTTTGCGAACTGACCTAGTAATTCATAGATCAATTCACAAAATACCATAGTATTAGCAAAAATGCAATTCGCTATTGCAACTGCTCACTTTCTGCAAATCCTTTCACAGTGCATATGGCCCTAAAATCTATATTTTCCACCTTTGCTTAGGAAAAGCTAGAAAAATGCTTCAATTATCCCCTGATTAGTATTTAAAATCTGGCTGTTAGAGATGGCCCTCTCTGCAGAGTCACCCCCAAAACATTCGCCTTTACCCCTCCTATTTTCTCAGTTCATGTTTGTTGGCATCGGGACTCTGTGCACTTTACCACTGCTAACCATTGACAAAATGCTCCTGCACTCTTCTTTCAACACGGTAAAAGTGGCTTACACCTGATTGGCACATTTATTTACTTGTAAGTCCATGGTGCAGTGGCAATGCATGTACCCAGGGTGTATACATTAAATGATACTAGTGGGCCTTCAGCATGTATTGTGCCACCCACATAAGCAGCCCTTTAAAACATGTCTCCAGCCTGCTATTGCAGCCTGTAATGCATTAAACTGCCAATTCCTCCAGTCAAAATATACCTTTTGCCAGGCCTAAACCTCATTTTTTTAGTACATATAAGTTACCCCAAAGGTAGACGATAACAGCCCATTGGGCAGGGTGAATTGTATTTAATAGGTAGCACATGAGCTTTTAGGTTTTATATGTCCTGGTAGTGAAAAACTGCCGTGAGGCCTCACCTCCCTCACCCAGCAACCCCAAGTTCTACACTAACTTAATGGTGAAATGCGATTTTTGATAACCTAAGTAGAAAAGTAACTTTAGAAACATGTAATTTCAGCTGTATGAACAAGAATTTGCTTAAAACCCGTTCAGCAGACAATCACACCTCCAGAGATAGAATATACATCCTTGGCTGGGAAATTCACAACACCTGCTCAGAGGACACTGACCCAAGTTGATTCTGGAGCCTTCTCTCACAGAGATGTGAGGAAAATATGTGTTTTAGCAAATGTTTGAGGTTTACAAGGCTTTCTGAGGGAAAAAGTAACCCTGGATTCCACAAGGTGTCTAGAGCCTCATTTATGAGGCTGTGCGTCACTTTTACGCCGCCGGTGCTTCACTTTTTGTGACGCACCAGTGGCGTAAAAAATGCACCTTGTTGCGTCATATTTACAAAGTGACGCATCTAGGTAGATGCATCACTTTGTAAACCCTTGCGCCACATTATACCTGCGCCAGGGATAAGGTATGCAAGGGGGGGCGTATTGATGCAAGAAAGGGTCGTAGAAGTGACGCAGTGAAATCTATTAAATTTCACTGAGTCACTCCTAGGACACAAATGCGTCAATATCTTACGCCTGCGTCACGGGAGGCGTAAGACTGACGCGGGCCCTTTCACATGGGGCTTGCCCCATGTGAAAGGACACATTGCTGGAGTTGCGTCACGTTTGTGACACTCCAGCAATGCGTCACTTTTGCGCCATACAGATATGTCAGAAATACTGACGTATCAGTAAACCCGTGCGTCATGATGCATCATATTATAAATATAACGCATCAATCATGTCACAAGGAGGGCACACTAAGAAGTGACGCATCGCTGCTTTCACGCAGCGATGCGTCACTTCTCATAAATGAGACCCCTAGTTTTCAGAAATCTCTTCACATATAAGCAACCGCTGCCTTGAGGATTCTCCTGGGGAACTCTGGGCTTTTTTAACTCTGTAAGGATGTGGTGCTCTCCCTCTGACATATCCTAGAGCAAGCAGAGCCACAGCATCAGATATCCGAGTGGAGATCGCACTGGGAGGAGAGCCGATGTGGCACTTGTGCCTCCGTATAGTCAAAAAAACAATTTAGAGTGTGAAAAGCCTTGAGCATGAACTAAAGCATAAATAAGGGTCTCTCAAATATGTAGCGGGCCCCGGGGCGGAGGAACACTATACTAGCCACAATGATAAATGGAGTATGTATGAAGGTACCGAGTCAGCGGATTCTCATAAAGATAAGGATCGGAGCATGAATATCGATGATATCAGAGAGTAAGAGTGTGTACAGAAGACCATATACAATCAGGTTTATAAACAGAAATTACGGAAAGAATGACAATAAAAACTTCGCAATCTGCATTGAATATCCAGGCTAGCACTAAATATTGATTCAAGCATTCTTCCCCCCTTAGTATGATATGAGACAGTACATCCGGCTGATTCGCATGCCCCTTGAAAAAAAAGACCAGTGTGTAAGCGCGAAAATGCCGGAGTATGTGTGACACAACAAGGTGTCTATCACAGGATGAATGTATAATGTTACGATCCCTACACATAGAGACTGCATCCGGACCTACCAGATAGCCCACAACCTATCGGGGTATAGGATATTTTATATAACGATCCAAGCTGTACACAGTCAGACCACGAACCACAGTAGTGTAAATATTCACGGGATCACTGAATTTGTTTTTAATGCAAAGCCATAGGGAAATCATTTGCCACAGTGTAATGCACAAAATAAGGATATGCTTCGAACACAAGATAACACGGATCAACATATTTTAATGGATGGGATACTATTAAACAGTCAGGACTAGTAAATATAGCAATAATGACCTCTTCTTTGTCCCCCTTCCTAGAAAATCTACTGAGAAGAGAATGAAGACAGGTAAGTGCATTAGGCCTCATGTTGGTGCATGGAGTGCATGCACAATGTAGCCCTGACGAAGGCCCTAAACCCATGTGGGCTCCTAGTGAGGGCCGAAACATGTTGACACAGCAAAAGGGGTACCACTGAACAATCATATTCAGTAAAACTCGACAATTTCAAGTTATTTATTCATACCCCAGGTACCCTCAGAATAAAGCATAGTGTTTGGGTATACCCTGAGGTATATTTAGCAATCACTGATCTGGAATCCTGCTTATTCAGTATTTCTTTATCTAAGAACTCCCATTCCATCTATGGTTGAGTCCGCCCGGGTAATATCATCTTACTAGGCTGTGTATAGGAGACAATGATGAAGCATGTCACAATAAGTGAGTAAGGCGTCTACTCCAATATCTTTAGATACACCTTACCCTCTAGGATAAGGCAGAGTGACATTACCACATCCAGACAGAGTTTAAAAAAGCCCAGTGTTCCCCAGGAGAATTCTCAAAGCAGAGGTTGCTTCTATGTGATAAGTTTGTAAACGGGAGGTTGAAACTGATCTGACTTTCTCTCACACTCCATTGTGTAAAATAGTTTTCAGAAATGTCTGGGTTTGTTAGCTTTCTCTGGGTTGCGACTGAGTCCAGGCCCAATATTCATAGCTACCCACATGCAAAAATGGTCAGATTTCAGTTTAAAAAATCTTGATTAGTCCTTTTTGCATTTGGGCATTTTTATTGGGACAAGTATGCAAATGCAGTGTGGTAGGAAATGTACCCGGCAGGGTCTGGTGCACATTTCAGAAATATATAGGTTTTCTTCAAACCCATTCTTCATTCATCACCCTCACTGCCCTCAAACCCCTGCCATAGCTGTAACAAGTTCATCAAAAAACATCTCACCGCCTCGCTCAGCACTACCACACTGCCTACATCTGACAACACTAATACCTCAGAGCACAACCTCCACCAATTGATCTCCAACTGCTCCGACACTCTGGAACCCCTCAAGAAGGTATCTGGCAAGCAACACTTCAAGAAAGCCAGCTGGTTCACTCCCACCATTCACCAGTCCAGATGCACCTGTAGATGACTCAAGATGAGGTGGATGAACAACAAAACCCCAGGAGCCCACGCAACCTTCAAAGCTGCCATCACTGCCAACCACATGCTCTTCAAAACCACAAACAAAACATCCCTCCAAGACAGAATCAATGCCAATGCACACAACAGCAAAGAACTGTTCGCCATGATCAAGGAGTCTGCCGGACCCAAAAGCGAGATCACAGATGTCCCACCCTCCCAAGACCTCTGCAACAAACTCATCACCTTCTTCCACCACAAGATCAGGCATATCTACGACAGCTTCAACATCACAGCACCCAACCACGATGCACCCCAACAGGTCCTGCTCAACTGGACCCTGCTCATCATAGATGACACACTCAAGATCATAAAGCGCATCAACTCTGAAGCCCCTCTGACCCATTCCCACACAACAGCAGCCACCTCCATCTCCATGAGCTACTCCGCTCCATCGAAACCAACACTTTCCCTGAACACACCGAGATCAGCACCCTGCTGAAGAAGCCATCTGCCGACCTGACACATCTCAAGAACTTCAAACCCATTTCCCTGCTCCCCTTCCATGCCAAGGTCATTGAGTAGGCCATCAACACCCAACTCTCAGAGCAAACCACTTCCTAGACATCTTCCAATTCAGCTTCTGAAGGAACCACAGCTCCAAGACCACACTCGTCACCGCCACCGGCAACAGCCGCTCCCTCCTCAACAGGGGCGAAACCGCAGCCCTCATCCTTCTGGACCTCTCAGCCACCTTAGCACTGTCTCCCACCACACAGACTACACAATGCCGGCATCCGCAACAAGGCCAAGAAATGGATTCACTCCTTCCTCACCAGTCGAACTCAGACTACCTCCGTTCCTCTCAGAACCCACAGAGATCAACTGCAGAGTGCAGCAGGATTCCTTCCTGAGCCCCACACCCTACAACATCTCAATGGCCCATTCTCACCCATCGTCAGGAACCACAGACTCAACATCATCTCCTCCACCCACAACACCCAGCTGATCCTTCCCCTCAGCAACAAACCCACAGCTGCCAGAAATAACTTCCACAGTGGGATGAAGGCTATCGCCACCTAGATGAAAAACAGCTGCCTCAAACTCAACTCAGATAAGATCAAAGTCCTCATCCTGGGACCCACCCCCTCAGCCTGTGATGACTCCTGGCGGCTTGCTGCATTGGCAAGCCCCTCACCCCCACGGGCCACGCACAAAACCTTGCCATCATACTGGACTCCTTGATCACTATGAACCACCAGATCAATGCCGTATCCTCATCATGCTTCTACACACTTCACCTGCTTCGAAGGACATTCAGATGGATCCCCACTGAATCCAGAAGGATGGTCACCCATGCACTCATCAGCAGCAGACTCGACTACAGCAAAACACTCTATACCGGCATCACCCAGAAACTCCTCAGAAACCTGCAGAACGTTCAAAATGCCACAGCCAGACTGGTCCTCAACATCCCCCACCGCAGCCACATCACTGAGAATTCCACTGTCTCCCAGTCAACAAAAGAATCCCTTTCAAGCGCCTCACATAAGCCTATAAAGCCCTCCATGACGCAGAACCAGCATATCTGAGGCACTGCCTCTCATTTCACGTACCCACCAGACACCTCCACTCCACTAAGGTTGGGCGTAGTACTACTACGCAGAACTCCACAAAGTGAATTCACAACTTTGCTCCACCAACAGAGATCTCATATATTTTTGGTAAAATAACAAGTATCTCTGTCTTTAATGGTAAAATGCATATAGTCATTTCACAAAAGTGAAAGTGATAATTTAGCAAGCAGTCAGAGAGGTTATGATTTTGGGTCCCTCCAAATCTAGAGGGAGGACCAAGCAGATGCCTTTAACACAAAGAGCATATCATGCAGAATGATTCAGTGATGGTCCCATCCTCGCAGGACCACCCCAAGCACAGTTATTATGGACAAAAATACAATCCCAACCAAAGGCCCTGCAAAGCATTATGGGATGAGATTAGCAGTGGGCAGTGAATATTATAGAATCCAATATCAAAATAATTCTACAAAGAGCTGCAGTTCAACACGTCGTTACTAGGTGTCCCTCACGAGTCAAATGCAAAAGCATTGAATCAAGCTGCAGTTCCACTAGTCGTTATTAGATCATCACCTCTCTCATTGCCTGATATTTATCACTTTAAATGTTCACTTTTGTGAATTGGTTATATGCTTTTTAACATGTAAAGTTGCTTTATCAAAGGATTTGTGGGTACCGTTTAGAAGCTGACTCCACTACGTGGATGAGCGGATTTATTTCCTTAACTACGTGTTTTTCATGCAATGCGTAGTTAACAAATCTCTGAGAGTGGAGCTTAGTTCATTGCCCAGGGTTACACTCCACCCAACTGGCCCTGGCCATTGTCCCACAGATCCACAAGACCAGAACCGAAGGAAGATCCTTCTCCTATCTCGCTGCCAAGGCCTGGAACAGCCTGCCTCTCAACGTCAAGCAATAACCTTCCATAACAATTCAGGAGGGATCTCAAGACCTTGCTCTTTGACTGAACCACCAGCGCCTAGATGGATCTGCAGCCCCTTCCCCTCCTCAGCGCCTTGAGAATATCACAGGTGAGTAGCCGTGCTATACAAACACCTGATTGGTTGATTGATTGATTGATTAGATTTTACCATATGAATTGCTGCATGGTCGGTACACAGTAAAAAATCATTATACACTGCACCTCAGTTGTGGCTCTGGGTATAGCATGTTTTTGAAAAACCTATAAACACTATTTCCATTAGACTTGAAGGGTTTATCGAATGTAACGCTACATTGCTTTTGTAAATCAGCTACTGTTAAAACAAAATTGAGATGAAAACATTGTCACCAGCGGCAAGTTTTTTCTTACTTACTTTTTATTTTAATTTTATTTCTGAATAGCTTCTTTGGGGGAAACTCTCTATGGATCTATTCAAATAACCCATTTGTGAATTCGTAATTTTGCTTATTTTCCAGATATGTACAGCTTTCCAGGATTACCCCAAGGGTTTACATCTGTTTCTACCACAAAACGCAAGTAGTTTAATACCACAAAAATGAGGAAAGATGGGCTACCTCTTAAAAAATGCAAAAACTGATAAAAAAATGTATAAGCCACTGTACATGTGTGTAAAAGCTGGGACGAGTGTGAATTTAGCACAGCAAGCCTTTAATTTAAGCCATTATTAGAAAAAAACATGTGTTCTTGTACAGCATTTTTTTCCCATTTTGCTAAAAAGTAAACTGTAGCTACATTTAACCTATTTTCTCAATGCCCTCGAGGGGAATCCGCAAACCGTGGGTACCTTGAAATCCCTAGAATGATTGAAGATTGGACACAGATTTGGGGCGGATAACTTAAGTGGAAAAAAGGTTATGAAGGCGTACACACTTAGTAACCTAAATATTTACACAAAGGGCTCAACACTGGGGGTACAAAAGCCACAGCAGCTACAGCAGCTAAGGGGTTAAGTCAGTGGTTCCTAAACTTTTTTGACCCACAGCTCCTTTGACCAATTGGCCTTTGGCCGCAGCTCCCCATTACATTACTATTTTTGGGTGGGGCTCAGAGAATGTAAGGCCGACCTCGGTAGGACTTCCATTTTAATCCCTGAAAATAATAGGAATGAAGGTGTGGATAGCTTCCCATATCATTTTCTTATAATTGTTCTCTTTTGAGGTGCTGCTCAACTTACTAAATCAAACTTGGTTTACTTCTTAGATTGTTTCTATAAAGAAAACCAGCAAATTTCTCACATGGATAAATGACATACTGTGAGATTGATTTTTAAATGCATTTGTGTACCTTTTGCAACCTAGGTTTGCAGGCGAAAGGTATTTTCAAGGGCAAAATTATAATAATGATTAGCAAAATTGCCAGGATTGTAGTAGTGTCATAAATGGGACTTTTTAATTTGTGAATTCTTGTAGTATGGTAAAATGTCGGCATTCACAAATGGAGTCTCAATATGCACCCTGATTGGCCACATTTAGTCTCAAATTGAGTCTAATCTCTGCACAACTGTCTACAGCAAGGATGAGACTGCTTTCAAATGCATGCTCTGTGGAGCAGTTTGGGATGACTAACAGGTTTTCACTTTATATTTGTAAGGGCGTCGAGCTGGGTATGTATCTTGTGAGATAAACTGAGCAAGAGGTGAACGTTTCATTGAGAGGGCTTGTGAAGAGCTTGGAAAGAGTGATACGCCGTGGAATATGGATGGGGTCAAGAGAAGAGCACACTTGCTTGTGGATCCACGGGGCCCACTGATCTTGAGCTTCCCACTTCGGAGAAGGCATTGCATGTTCCTTCGTATGCTGCGAGGGCCAGTGCTTAGAAACTGTTAAGTGGAATAATGAAAACTAAGTTGGTCCCTTTGGAGAGCTGATTTAGTGCATGTGCATCAGACACATATAGTACTAAAATTAATGGTGCTTGAAAAGAGGAAAATAAAGACTGCATTCACACACATTTCTAAGTATAAAGGATATTCAAATATGATACGAAGTCCTGCACCTTGGGGGTAAGTACAAGTGAGAAAATGGAGATTTAACTGAATTTAGGGACCCTCTTCATCAAACCCATGTGTATAATCTAACTGACATAGCTCTTATAAGTTTCAGTTTGAAGCTAGTTAGCCAAAAGTGTGTGATAATTGCATATTACAAGCCCAGGGCCAGTAACATTTCTATTTATGTTTATTTCTCGAACCGGAGTTCAGAAAAAAATATAATAGACATATATAATTTGAAAACAAAATGACTGCATACTAATTGTCCAGGTGCAACTACGCAACTACGAGAGTTCCTATACTCCTTTCCACTTGCTCAGTGATCTCACCACCCGACCCGTGCACTGCCCTCCTTGTGAACTCTCCATGTACACTTAACTGTTAAGTTTAAGACCTTGCTTGACATAAAGAGAGTGATGGTGGATTTTATATATGAAGAAACAAGCATTTGCAATGCAATAGGTCTTGCATTTACGCAATTTTGAGCTTTTGGCATTGTAAATGACAATGCCTTTCATTTTTGTTTTGCTTTTTGAACATAAATAAAATGCATGTCATTTACAAAGCTAATACCTTAAACTCTCGCAAATGCGAGACCTATTGCTGTCCAAAGACTTGTTTGTAAAAGTGCCCTATACTGCACTCTCTCTTTAATGTCGGCTACACCCCTTTCTTTAGACGACCTGCAACTAAAGAAAGGTGCACGCTACCATTAAAGTGAAAGTGCGGTATGGGGTGCTTTTACAACAAAAAAAGGCATTTGTTTAAGTTGTCAAACAAAATCCGGGGTTTTTTAAAAAGCTCCCCAGGCCACGATTTGACTTTAATGGCGGCCACACCCATTTCTTTAGAGGCGGCTCATGTAAAGTAAAGTGAGCTTCTGCCATTAAAGTGAAAATACGGTATGGCCAGCTTTTACAAGAAAACAAATTTGTTTTTCAAGTTGACAAACATGTTTTTTTTTGTAAAAGCGCTCCATGCTGCGATTTCTCTTTAATTTGGGCCACGCCCTTTCTTTAACACATGGGACGTGTTAGTTTAGAGACAGACACTTCACCCTGCTGGCACATGCATCCTTACTACACAGTTGTGCATAAAGCACACTTTGTCAGACAGCTGAAGAAAGCAAAGCCCTGAATAAAAGTGTACTGGCTCAGATGTGGCGTAATGGCCAAAGCTGCCAACTTTGGAGATGAGGAATCAGGTTCAAATCTCAGTGTTGGCTCAAAATCCTGTGATTCTGGACAAATCACTTAATCTCCCCATGCAAACCAAAAACAATAATGTGTCCTTGTGTAAAGTTGTGTTGTGGTCGCGGACCCGGCTGTCAAACTACTCAGCACCACCCCTGCTGTGGAGGTGAGGAGGTGTGGATGTGGGGGTGCATTTATCCCACTGACAGTGTACTGTTTGCCGAGGCCCGGCAAAGCCCCTGGTCCCCCTCCCCTCCTCCCGCGTTGGTGATTACTGGCCGAGGGACCGCACCGCAGTGCACAGCTTAAACTACCTGAAGGCAGACGGCGAGAGCAACTACTGCGTGAGCTTGAGTGTGCACGATGGCCACTGACGGCATCGTTTGGTGGTTATATAACTGGCTGGAGGCCTGGGGCCTTAACATGCCTGGAGTTAAGATGGCGGCCCATTCCCCATAGACCCTTGATTTACAATAGGCCCTAATGGCAGACTGTGGGCAAACAGCACGGGACCCTGCAGAGTGACACTTGCTACTGCCGTGGGTTTCCCCGAGCGCAGGGGCGATGAGATTCCCTGAACCAACTCTTCTGGGCGAGCGGGGTGCGGGAACCGGGACGTATGGATGCTTGGAGAGGCCCCTCTGACTGTTGGGAGGAGAATTGAGAGGCAGATGAGTCCCCCCCCCCCATTAGAGGCTTCCTGTACACACTTGGCAATCAGACCTCCAAGAAATCACACACTGAATCCGAACAACCCTCAACGAGCAATCCGATGTAGATGGAATTTTATAAATGCACCAGTCACTATGAGGGAACAACTCCCAGAGCCTTGGCTCGCGGACACCAAGTTTGGGATAGTTTATTGGACCTCCAAGCTAGATCACTGTGTTACCTGACCTTACAATGGTTGCCACAAAGAGGTGTATGCCACACGTGATCTCCCTGATCACAGGCCGAGTCAACAGATCCCCTCACCTCTCAGAATCCTGAAGTTAATGTTGGAGCAATCTGCAATTTATTGTTATTCCTCTGTTCCGATTTTTCTTCTAACTCCCTGCCTGTCCTCAAGATGGCCACCACCCTTGTGTTTTAACATTGACACAAAGTCCTCTATCTGATCTGGTATTGGAGGCTGAATCAACTTAGAGCATACAATCAAATATCTTCCCCCACGAGGATGGAATCTTCTGATTGACCTCTGACTCTGCCCCATTGGCAGATTCTAAAACTGTTTTACCTTGCAATACACCATTATCCCTAAAGTTACCACCATTGTGTGTGCCCTTTACTACAGCACTCCTTCTCCCCTTGTTGGGGAGGGATCCAGCATTTATTTCCTTGAGTCTCAGAGACCCCCTAGGAGAGTCCACAGCGTCAAGGGAGCCACACACATCGGAGGTGTGGGAATGGTGCCCCTTACCAAAGCACTCCCTCTCCCCTTGTTGGAGAGGGGTCCAGTATTTATGCCCTGGAGTCTCAGAGACCTCTCTGAGAGAGTCCACAGTGTTAAGGGAGCCACACACAGCGTAGGTGTGGGAATGATACTATTTCCTCTGGGATCACAGCACACCAGAAGTAGAACACTGTTTTTCCTTGCCTCCTAGTTGTGTTTCCTTCACCCTCCCACACCTCTTTCCCTCTTTCATTCTTTGTCTACCTCCCCTGCTCCTATTCTCTCTCCCCTGAATCTCTCCCCTTGCCTGCTTTTTCCCTTACGTATATGTTTTTAACACATGTAACTACGCTCCTGCAACTTGTAACTATGCTCTGAAATTGTGTAACTGGTAACTATGCTTTGAAACAATGCTCGTCCTCATTTAAAGCGCTCTGATACCTCTGGGTCAAGCCAGCTCTATATAAAACTTTTCAACTAAATAAGCAAATAAAGTAACAGCTGCTCAAATAAAGTGCTCAAATTCATCAATCTATCTAAGAAATAAGATTCTTCTTGTGAAAACATGCAACAAAAATGCTGAAAACAGAAATATATATATCTATCTATATATATCTATATATATTACCTACTGGCGGTCGCCAGTAGGTATATATAGTTAGGATTTTTTCCCTATGGGATTTTTGAACATTCTATGTTGAATAACTTTGGCGTTTGTGGATGGAATTGGCTGAAATGTTCTGGAAAATGGAACATTTTGTTTCTGAGCAGCCCCTGAAAATTTGGGGGGGGTTCGTCCAGGGGGGGCCGAGAAAAAAGGGGGGTCCCAAAACGTGTTTTTAACATTGAGTTTTCCATAGGGCGGTTGGCCTCACTTTTAGCCCGAACGGCTGAATGGATTTGCACGAAACTTGGCAAAATTGTAGGGACTGGTAGCCCGATGTGCCTTTTCTAGGTCTCAATATATGTGCTCCAGTGGATTTTGAGAAATTAACGTTTAAAAAAAATATATATCTGTAAGCGCGCTCCGGGCAGCGCTCCGGTCAGCGGACCTTAAGCGTACCAAAACTTCGCGTAGCTAAGCTGATTGGCTCTCCGGTGTCTGTCAACATTCCAAACAGTCCGGAGCGGCCGCCATCTTGTCTCTCGGTAGGATTGAGAGACAAGAGGAGGCCAAAACAAAGGAGAAAAGGACCATAAGGGGGCATACTAGAACCTCCCTGACCCCCTAGGTTTAATGTGGAGGTTTTAAAAGGGCCCCGCGGGGGAGCGCCCGGTCCGCGAACCGGGAAGCGTTCTGGGCAGCGTACTGCAATGAAAAATGAATGATAGACTTTTCAAATGCTGTATGTTAATTGATTGTTGTTTTTGTTGATTATTTTTTATTTTCTTTATTTTTTAAGCATTTTTTTTAATGTGATTGTGTTTCATAATTTATTAAACTTTCTAACATTTCATTGTCAGAAATTTCATAATTATCATGGAATATACATTGTAGTCTCTGAGGGTGTAAAATGTCCTCATTTGCAAGGAGGTTATCTACTGCTTGTACACATTGCAGTAGTTCATTGTCCCAAGTTTCATCGAAAAATTCAATGTCAATTTGATCAATTGTATCAATCAATTCTTGGCTGCTGTCTTGCAGGTCCATTTCAAAAGAAACTTGGTTTTCGCCTTCCATTTTGCCTGAAATTTGAATTAAAAAAATATATATTAGTAGAGATAGGGCAATGTTGGGAATAATTTTAGATAGGCATTTTTTATCAGTGAATTTATCTTTGGGCAGTGTATAGTATCAGAGTGGAAGTAGGAATATAAAAATGTGTATGTGATTTAACGTAAGTAAATTCATAATTATACAAGAGAAGCCTAACTCCATCATTAACTATAACAGAGAAGTCTCTCTAAATCTATAACTACTACAGAGGGATAGTATATATCTATCAGAAAAAGTTTACCATATTAACTTATAGTGCACAATATACTTCAGTTTTAAAAATAAAAACTTACCTTTAGAAAGAAGTTGAAGGAATTAGTGAAAATACTATTGAAATGTACAGCAAGAAGTAGTAGTCAAAATGGCTGTGTTTTCTTCTCTTCCTTTATATATATTCAGGTATATAACCAATGAAATGCCAGGTAAAAAAAATAGAAAATGAAAGTAACATTTTCATTGGTTGTCAATTCCAACACTTCAGATGTGTTTTGTGAAGTAATTTACCTCAGGGTATTTAGAGAGGTCTACAGGCTAAATGACTAAATGGAATTCCAATCAAATTTGTGAAAATGGTAGGGATTGGTATGTAGTATGAGCTAATCTATATTTGGTGAAATTGTCTCCAGTGGCTTTTCTGTGAACTACTTTCCCACCTTTTTTGATGGTGCGCTTCCCAGGGAGCGACCCGGTACGCGAACCGTTGAGCGCCCCGGTTCGCGAACCTTAAGCGTTCCAGGAGTCCACCATTTTGTGTTTCGGTCGAATTTAGATACAAGATGGAGGGCAAATAATGTTCAGAATGGGTAGAAGGGGGCACGGTAGACTTATCTTGACCCCCTAGGTTTTGTGAGGGTGGCTGAGGAGGCCCATATGTGCGAAAAAAAAAAATTTTTTTTTAAATTTCGCGAGGTTAGCTTCCGGTTCGCGTACCGGGTAGCGCCCCGGGGAGCGTACTTTGTTGAAAATTAGTGAAAAATGTTAGAGTAAAATAATAATTGTGAGTGATTAGATGTAGGGTAGCTCTGAGAAGAGCTTTTGGGTTTATGGTACATTTAGGTACTTATAAGTAGGTACCAATGCACATTCTTAAATTCAGAGTGAAAACTCTGTTGCCCTCATCTGAGAAGTGAACTCCATCTCCTCTGTAGATATCTTGCATGTAGTAACGCAAGTTATTGTTGTACAGGGAGCCCATTCCATGGTCTCTCATGTAAGCTGAAACAGATTTGTTTACATGCTTCCTCGACTTCTCAATTTGTGGACAAAATTGGTTTGACCACCTCCATTTCTGTCTTTGGCATATATTTGAATATACCAAGGCAGTCTGAGGAAAAAGTGCCATTAATTGCTCAAAGGTGTCCTTTAAAAGCATTTCCAGACCTACACCAGTCAAAGTGCCCAAGTCATTACCTCCACAGTGCACAATTAACAGGTCAGGTTTGGGCAAATGCATAAAGGTTTTCACCAATGGTATCAATTGGTGACATTTTAATCCTCTGTGGCCAAACCACTTAATTTCCACATCTTGTAAATTGAGGTTAGGTAATTTCCTGTTTTCAACGTACCTTTGAGCCCAGTGAATATAACTATGTCCAACAATCCAGACAGAAAACATGGTGAGAGAAGGTTCTCCTGCAGTCAGATGAAGTGTGGCAATGAAATGGCAGTTGAAAAAATGAGAGTTTAAAATGAAAAAAACTGTGGAGTTTCTGTGTTCATGAAGCAGTAACAGTGATTGGTGGATTTTGATTGCTGAAAACAGAAAGTTAGGGTGCACGGATGTGTTCTTTGAAAGATGTATTTTGAATGGTCAATAAAAAATCATTAAATGAAAGAATGCACTGGATATGCAGGTGCACTGAGAGTTCAGAGTTCAATTGCAACAAAGTTGTGTGAACTTGCAAACACCAGAAGTCTTCCAAGAGGTGGTTGCCATGCAGAAAAGACAGAAAGGGCAGAGGGGGGAAGGGTTTTCATTTGAAAAAAAGTGAGGGAAGAGTTTTGATTGGGTGACATGAGAAATATGTGTGAAGAATTACAGCATTTCTGTGCTTTTGATAGCTGCAGACTCTGGAGTGCATACCTTTTGCTCTGCTGAAGACAAATTGGTGTGTTTCTGAGACTGTTTTCAAACTCAAAGTATTTGCTAAGGTGAGAAAATATTTCTTTAATTTAGATAGAGAATAGTGTGCTTTAAGGAGAAAATTATGAATTATGTGGCGCAAATTGATTGTAAATATGCTCCCACCTGTGCATGGAAAATTTAGATTTTGAATGTTTGTGTTACATAGCCATGCTAAAAGTGACCCAACCATGCAGGAAAGGCAATCAAAAAACGCTTTTATGTGTCTTAAGGACATTTTAAGTAATTTTCCCATGTGCAGTGTTTTGAAATTATGAATTGAAAATCGTTTTTGAGGTAAAGGAATTGTTTTTAAATTTATGACAAGGACATAATGGTGTATGCTTCTTTATAAGGCAATTGACTGTCCCTGATGTTATTTTTCTCATTTTAGTGTAAGACCTTTCTCTGTGGCGCAAATTGCTTGTAAACATGCTCACACATGTGCATGGAAAATTTAGATTTTGAATGTTTGTGTTACATAGCCATGCTAAAAGTGACCCAACCATGCAGGAAAGGCAATCAAAAAACGCTTTTATGTGTCTTAAGGACATTTTAAGTAATTTTCCCATGTGCAGTGTTTTGAAATTATGAATTGAAAATCGTTTTTGAGGTAAAGGAATTGTTTTTAAATTTATGACAAGGACATAATGGTGTATGCTTCTTTATAAGGCAATTGACTGTCCCTGATGTTATTTTTCTCATTTTAGTGTAAGACCTTTCTCTGTGGCGCAAATTGCTTGTAAACATGCTCACACATGTGCATGGAAAATTTAGATTTTGAATGTTTGTGTTACATAGCCATGTTAAAAGTGACCCAACCATGCAGGAAAGGCAATCAAAAAACGCTTTTATATGTCTTAAGGACATTTTAAGTAATTTTCCCATGTGTAGTGTTTTGAAATTATGATTTGAAAATCGTTTTTGAGGTAAAGGAATGTTGTTAAAATTTATGTGCGCCATATGCCCCCAAATTTATTTTTCAGGGGTCCAGCAGGGTGTTATTGAGACACCCCTGCAGCTTTGGAAAAATTCCTAATTTGTGATGAGCACATTGTTAATTGCAAATTGCACCTTCATTTATATGAGCCTCCTAGCCCATGGAAATGAATGGGTAATTTGCAATTAGCAATTTTCTCATCGCAAATTTGGAATGGTAAAGAATCGCTATTTATTCCTTAAAATTCGCTTTTTTGGAAATGCAATATAGTTATATGATACATATGGCGGTTGATGTCTAACAAGATAAGAAGCTTAGGCATACATTTATGATGACTGGCGCAATGAAGTAGAAATCACTTACTTCATTGGTAGAGCTTTACATGTATTATCTCCTCTTTATTCTTCATCAAGCGTAACTTTAATCTGCAATCCTGAGTAGGCCTCACTTTAAACAAACCTCTGGATAGGCCACATCTTATTGTTATCTTGATTTAATCATTTAAAATGCTAGGGACAGATTTATGATAGGTGTATGCCTCTTTTGCGCCACTTAGAAAACATTGTCCATGGGGAAATGACTTAAAATGTCCTTAAGACACATGAATGTGTTTTTTTAAAACGTTTGCAATTTTTTTGGGTCACTTTTAACATGGCTATGTGACTCAAACAGTCAAAATCTAAATTCGCCATGCACAGGTGGGAGCATATTTACAAGGAATGTGCTCCATGGGGAAAGGTCTTATAATGTAATATGGGAAAAATGACATCAGAGACACTGAAATGCCTTATAGAGAAGCATACACCATTATGTCCTTGTCATAAATTTGCAAACCATTACTTTTCCCCAAAAACGATTTTCAAATCATAATTTGAAAACACTGCACATGTGGAAATGACTTAAAATGTCCTTAATTCAAAATGTGCGATTCCTTAAATGCAATGTATCAAACAAAAAATATGTAAAAAATGATATTAAGGATTTGGAAACTACCACCAACTTCTAGTTTGTGGTAATTTGCGAATTCTTTTCAAAAAGCATTTTTTGCCAAAAAACAAAAGGTCCCATATGACGCCCATACATGCCCTTAGGGCATGTAGGTGTGCCATATGCCCCCAAATTTATTTTTCAGGGGTGCAGCAGGGTGTTCTTGAGATACCCCTGCACGCTTGAAAAAATTCCTATTTTGTGATGAGCTAATTGCTAATCGCAAATTGCAACCTTCATTCCTATGAGCCTCCTAGCCCATGGAAATGAATGGGTAATTTGCAATTAGCAATTTGCTCATTGCAAATTAGGAATAGTAAAGAATTCCTATTTATTCCTTAAAATTTGCTATTTAGGAAATGCAAAATAGTTTGATGGTAGATATGGTGGTTGATCTGTAACAAGATAAGAAGCTTAGGGATACATTTATGATGACTGGCGCAATAAAGTGCACATTACTTACTTCATTGGTAGGCCTTTACATGTATTATCTCCTCTGTATTCTTCATCAAGCGTAACTTTAATCTGCAATCCTGAGTAGGCCTCACCTTAAACAAACCTCTGGATAGGCCACACTTTATCGTCATCCTGGATTAATCATTTAAAATGCTAGGGACAGATTTATGATAGGTGTATGCCTCTTTTGTGCCACTGTGCGTCACTTTTATGATGCAGCGGTGGTGCAAAAGATTTGCTATGAGGCGACAACATTACAAATTGATGCATTTAGGCAGATATGTCATGGTGTAAAAAAAACGTACCACATGAAACCGATGCAGCAGTGATGCAAAAATGCACCATGTCGTAAGACAGGCCTCACTTGGGGCCATATGTATCAAGCTAATTAGCATTCGCAAAGATCAAAATTCTACGAATGTTGGCCTTTGCGAATGTTAATTAGACAAATGGTATGTATCAAACAAGTTTCATGCAAAATAAGGAGTAGCAAAATTTGCTATTACTTATTTTGCAATTGCACTGAAGGATTTGCAAATTTTGTGACTACTTAAATGCAATGTATCAAACAAAAAATATGTAAAAAATGACATTAAAGATTTGGAAACTATTGTGGTAAATTGGTGGTAATTTGTGAATTCTTTTCAAAAAGCTTTTTTTTAAAAAAACAAAAGGTCCCATATGACGCCAACACATGCCCTTAGGGCATGTATGTGTGCCATATGCCCCCAAATTTCTTTTTCAGGGGTGCAGCAGGGTGTTCTTGAGACACCCCTGCACCCTTGGAAAAATTCCTAATTTGTGATGAGCAAATTGCTAATCGCAAATTAAACCTTCATTCCTATGAGCCTCCTAGCCCATGGAAATGAATGGGTAACTTGCAATTAGCAATTTGCTCATCGCAAATTAGGAATGGTAAAGAATCGCTATTTATTCCTTAAAATTCGCTATTTAGGAAATGCAAAATATTTTGATGATACATATGGCAGTTCATATCTAACAAGATAAGAAGCTTAGGGATAGATTTATGATGACTGGTGCATCACCAGGGATGTGCCAGTCATCTTGCGCCGCTGTTCCGCCACCCATGGTGTGCTGCATTTACAATGCGGCGCAGCATGGGGCAAAAACGGCACAGATGCTTGACGCATCTGTGCCGTTAAGGTGGCGCATTGCTGGAGTTGTATCGCAAGTGCGATGCAGCTCCAGCAAGGCTCAGGGGTGCACCATCTCCACAATGTTGCGTCAAGACCTATGCCTGCTTCAAGCAGGTTCAGGGTTTTGACACAGGTTTCTCCTATCTGATTGTAAATGCGGCACACCATGGGTGGCAGAGCAGTGGTGCACGTTAACTGGTGCATGCCTGGGGATGTGCCATTTAACATAAATCTGCCCCTTTACATTTAAGTATGTGCAGGGGACACAGAGTCGGTGAGGCTTATCCAAGGTTAAGAACAGATGAGTCCTGTTCAGTGAAAAATTAGACATAGGCTTCACCTGCTCAGCATCGCTGGACATGGCTAAATAATAGCTGCAAAATGTTACTCTTGTTAAACAATTTTACTATTATAATCTGTGAGATTTGTCTCTTACTCTGCAACATCTCATTGTTGTTATCTTTCTTTAAAGATAAAGACAACCTCAACATGAGCGACAATCTGCAATCAGTTGATTTTGACCTCATCATTGAACTTGTAATTGAAACATCAGTGGATGTTGATCCATTGGATGATTTAAATCCTGAGGATGAAGAAGAGCGTGATGAGGATGCAGATTTGTCCGAATTATATGATATAGGATGGGAAGCTGACCTGCTTGAGCCTTTGGAAATATAAACATTTATTTTTTAAATTTATAACTAATAAAAAGTAAAAAGGAAACCGTTTAATTTAAAAATAAAGACACCTTCAAAAGCAGGTTATGTGTAGTGTCTTCAATAAAATATTAAAATATGCTCATAAAATTAGATCAGATTCACATATAAAATAGCATAGGTAACATAAATATAAATGTCATTTCTTTTCTGGTATTTCTGTATTGTAAATTTGCCAACGACTAAAACATCTTCTAATTAAAATGTCAAGTAGTGTGTTAAGTTTTTTATCACTGTTACTGATTTACTGTTTGGTAATAATGGTTAATAACATTATTTATTATATTTTTCCACAGATTCAACTGCAGATCATTTCAAGATTTCACCATGCCTACAATAGAAAGACAGAGAAAGGCTGCAAAACGTCAAAGACAGCAGGTGAAAAATAATACGCAGCAGTCCTCTAACAAAAAGATTTGTCAAGTCACGAAGAAAGCACCGGGTAAGAGCACAAAACACTTTATAAGAAATATGTGTAATAAAAAAAATATTACTACAGAAAATGTTTCAGTCCATAAAACGAGAAGGAAATCAAATGGAAAAGAAAGGCCAATGAAAAATGTTACTGCTAGAGCAAGAGATAACTCTGTGCATGATAGTAGAAGGAAACAACAGTTTAGGGAGATTCGTAAACGAATGTTCCGGAACAGGATAATTGGCAATTTGTTAAAAAATATTAAGAAAGGTCAACATAAACTAGTTTTTTATAAGACAAAAAAAAAAGTTGAGAAAGTTATTGATCAGGCATTTGAAATTAAACGTAAGTTATTTATTTTGATAATCAATAGAATTAGGAAGCTAAACAAGGCAATTTTTGATTTCAAAAGAAATAGTAGATGGAAGAGAATAGTTAATCGTAGTAATTTTTGTGAAGTTTTTTCTGGAGAATGGATGCATAGTTCAAGCTGTGAGGCATTTTTTAATGAGGAGAGTTATTTCCAGGATAATGATTTGGTGCATGCAGTTGACACCAGTGGTCGTGCTTATGAAGTGAAAGATGGTTGTCCAGTTGAAAAAGAAAAACTTGTGACAACAGAGGCAGAAGAGGTGTTAGGTAATGAGGTTTTAGGAAGACGTGCTAAGGGTCCTGTGTACACCTGGAAGTGTAGTAGTATTTGCAGTGTGCGACAGGATTCCATCAATTTGCTTTGTGATTTTGTACTGTCATTTAATAAGAAAAGTTTGAAGCAGAAAATGATGTTGTTGCAAGAATTAGATCCTTGCAGAGTAAGAGAAGTGACAGGTTTGCATGGACATTCACTGGCTTGTCTTTCCAGGAGAGTATGCCAGAGTGTTTTTCATCATTTCAGGATGCTAGCAGTGCATCATAACAAAGTGAGGAAATTAGTTAGAATGTTGTATTATGCTAAGAGTCCAGCAATTATGCTTAAACAATTATGCGCTGCTCTTTTGCATGGTTCTGAAATAGATGTGAAGAATATATGTGAAGAAATTGAGTTTTGTTACTTTGGAAGTAAAGAGGAGAATGTTGAAATTGAGCAAGAAGAAGAGGGTCTTGTGGAAGATAGTGTACAGGTTTCCAGTACAGATAATTTCCAGAGGGAAATTGCGACGTTTGAGGTGAAATCAAGTGAGAGGCCGAATTTCACTTGTGTGTGTTGTCGACGCACTTATTATAAGAATCAGACTAAGTTAGTGGATTTATATGCAAAAAGTGAAAGGGAAAATAATAGTGAATGGAAGGATTTTGCAACATACTTGATGGTAGAAAATTGTTTTGATTTGGGATTGGATCAACGTGTGTGTACTTATTGTTCTTGCAAATTAAATCAAAACCAGATGCCTGCTAGAGCAGTTCATAATAATCTGGAATTGGTTGAGATTCCTTCTGAATTGAAGGATTTAAATACTTATGAATCTATTTTGATTCAAAGTATCCATCCCTTTCAGGCTATTGTAAGAATGGAGCCAAAGACAGGGAAATTGCCTCCATCAGATTTACAGAGAGGATTAAAGGGAAGAGTTGTTTATTTGCCTCTAGATTTGAAGAAAAACATTAACACAATTGGAGTAGAAAAAGTGGAAGAGGAACCTCTGGTTATCTTAGTTAATGGGGTTCCGACAAAGAATAAGAAAATATGGCAACATTTAGTAGATGTTAGGAAAGTTAAAAAGGCAACATTGTATTTGAAAAAAAATAATAAATACTATAAGAATGTATATGTTGCAGAAGAGGAAGTAAGTGAGGAAGAGGATAGCGATTTGTGTGCTGGTCAAATTGAGAAAGTAGAACCCTCTACTAGTGAAGAAATATATGAACATTATAGTGTTCATCCTTTGCATTCCAAGGAAGTCATGGGGAATGCTATTGAGTTGTTTCAAATGAAACAAGCCAAAGGGAGTCCCATTAGTGTTTGGGAGGAAAGTTTGGAAGCTCGGTGTTTCCCACAGCTTTTTCCAACAGGTCAGGGAGGAAGATATGATGAGCGACCTCATCAAATTCCTGCTTCTGAATACCGGACTTTGCGATTGTATGCAGGAGATGCTAGGTTTCGACAATGCATTCCTTATTTGTTTCATCTCCTGTTTGAAAGCGATCTGTCTGGACTGTCATATGCAGTGAACCACATCTTGAAAAGTGGTATACACATGCAAAACATCTCGGCAAGTGACTTTATGGATAAAGTCAATGTCCAAGACAGTATTTTGGATTCTCACCTGATTAATCTCATGGCGTGTCAGCGTGGTACTAATGAGTACTGGTACCGTCGTCATGGTGATTTAAAATGTATGCTGAGGAACTTAGGTACTCCCACATGGTTCCTCACTCTGAGCTGTGCCGAGTATGGCTGAGAAGACTTACTTGAATTTCTACGAGAGGCAAATGCTAACGTAGATAACATCGAATTCAAGACACCCGGAGAACTGTGCTCTTTGGATCCAGTCAATGTATGTAGGTACTTCAATCATAGATTTGAAGCTATGATGTCTTTCATCATGAATAAGAAGAATCCACCTCTTGGAGAGGTGTTGGATTTCTTCTGGAGAAAAGAGTACCAAGCAAGAGGTGCTCCTCATATACATATGTTGCTGTGGATCAAGGATGCACCTAAATTTGGAACGGATCCAGAAGACTCAGTGATGAGTTTCATCCAACAGTATTCTACGTGTGCTGTTCCAAACGCAAAGGAGAAGAAAAGCCTAAGAGAAAAAGTTCTGCGTTTCCAAAGCCATCGATGTGGAAAGTACTGCCGTCGTAAATTCCGAAACAAGGACAAGTTCTACACTAAATGTCGTTTCGGCTTTCCACGACCGGTGATTTATAAAGGAAGAGTAAACAGTTTGATGTCTTCGCTGCGACACAATGTCATGAAGAAATCACCTAAAAACACTTACAATTTGAAGAGGAACGAAGAGTCCAAGTACATCAACGACTACAACCCGGTGATTTTGTCCATGTGGAATGCTAACATGGATATACAGTTTGTGGCTGATAACTGTATGGCTGTGGCTCGGTATGTGACGTCTTACATCACCAAAAAAGAGAAGACAGAATTGAAGGATATGTGGGAGGACATTTCCCATGAAAAGAGCCTCAGCAAGAAGTTGTACAGTTTCAGTCTGAAGATGTTGTCGCATCGAGAAATCGGAGCGTACGAATGTTCTGACCGGTTGTCTTCAGCAAGTCTCTATGCCAAGTCCAGGAGTATCGTTTGGGCGAGTCTTGGTCTTGCTGCAACGCGTAATCGAGTTCTCAAACCTGTGCGGGAAATTGAGTATTTGGCGGAAAAGGAGCCACACAGTACCGACATTTTGAAGACAAACATGTTGGATACATATTATCCAAATCGAAGCAGTCACCTCGAGAATGTTTGTCTGTATGAGGTTCTGCAAAATTACATATTCAAGAGGAACATCAAAGAAGATACTGAGAAAGGAGTGTATGCTGTAATAGGAAGTGAGGGATGTCTGGTCAAGCAAAGAAAATGGCACTTGGTAAACCATCGAAAATTGAGTGGCGAATCTCCTGAAAAAAAGGAGTTTTTCTATTTAGCACTTTTGCAACTTTTCAAGCCTTGGCGTGCAGAAGAGGAACTGCTTGGAGATTTCCTCTGTTACGAAGACTCTTTCAATGCCGCCAAGGAGACCATAGAATGTCCTGCTTTTCCCAAATATGTAGAAATGTTGAATGCGGAAATTGAGCAGGAAGCAACGATTGCAGCCGAGATTGCCAGAGACAGTTCTCAGGACAGTCAGAGTTCTGCTTCATTGAGTCAGGATCCACTAGGAGGACCTGTTATTGAAAATGAAGCTGCCACTGCTATGAATGAAGTGGAAAGAGCCATGGCACATGCTCAGGAGGATGCGGTTAACTTAGAAGAGTTGGAAAGACAACTTAACGTTGAGCAGAGGAAAATATATGACGAAGTTACCATGCAAATTGATCATGGATTAAGTCATGATAAGAAAGAGTGCTCATGTACGTCGTTGAAGCCTGTCCGACTGTACGTGAGTGGAGAAGCGGGAACTGGAAAAAGTTTCCTCATTAAAGCAATTTCATGCTATTTGCAGGAAAGGACAGAGTCATCGCTGTCTTGTGTTGTCACTGCTCCAACTGGACTGGCAGCACATAATATTAAAGGGATTACTTTACATCGTTTACTGATGCTGCCAGTGGAGCATGACAACAAATTACAATATCACAAGCTATCTGGAGATGCTTGTTTTGAAGTTTCAAGAATCTTGAGGAAAATGAAACTTCTTATCATTGACGAAGTAAGCATGGTTTCCAATGTCATGCTTGCTTTTGTGCATTTGAGGATGCAAGAAGTTCTCAAAACAGAGTATGATGTGTTATTTGGTGGCAAACACATCATTGTTTTCGGAGATCTTTTGCAGCTGACACCAGTGAAAGGGCAACCTGTGTTCAAAATGCTCACGCATGAAGATACCAGGAAGTGCCTAGGCAGCATTGGCAACGTCAATATATGGTTAAACTTCAATTATGCTGAACTGCATGAAAATATGCGTCAGGCGAAGGATGAAGTTTACAAGACTATTCTACAAGATGTTAGAATTGGAAAAGTGACCGAGCATGGGAAAGAAGCTTTACATGCACGATTACTGTCAAATTTATATCCAGAACAAGATGTTGTGCCTGAGAATATTTTTCAGAAATCTGGAATATGTTTGATGCCAACTCTTGCAGAATGTGCCAAATTTAACAACAAAATGTTGCATTTAGAAAAGCAAGAGATTGTGAAACTGGAAGCTATTGATAGAGTAGAGCATATGGGATCAACAATTATTTTGTCTGAGAATCTGAAAACAAAATTGGATTCATTAGAGAAGAGTATATCTAAAACTGCAGGTTTTGAAAAGACTCTGAATGTGTGCTTGAACTGCCGTATAATTTTAAGAAGGAATTTACATGTTGAAAGAGGTCTGGTAAATGGATCAATGGGTAATGTTGTTGATTTTGTGAAATACAGAAATAGAGATGGAATTGAATTTTTAAAAATTAAATTTGATGGCATTGAGGAAGTACAGCTAATTGCTCGTTGTTCTGCTAGATTTTTGCTTGTAAAAGACTTATATGTTCGCCGTAAGCAGTTTCCTGTTTGCTTGGCATATGCGGTGACAATTCATAAATCGCAAGGTTTAAGCGTAGACAGTGCATTGGTGAATATTGGCAGTTCTGTGTTCAAGGAGGGTATGGCATATGTGGCATTGTCACGAGTTAGAACTTTATCGGGATTGTACTTGATTGAGTGTGATGTCACAAACATTTGTGCGGATCTAGATTGTGTTAAGGAATACAATAGGTTAAGAAGAGAGTATGCGCCACATTTGCCTCAGTATCCTTTGTTTGAGAAACGTGTGGTAGGCCGGAAACGAAGAAATGAGAACAATACTGGGGAGGTTGTAGCAAAAAGACAAAAAGTCAATGAACCTAAAATTACAAGCAGAAACAAAAAGGATTCTGTTGAAGATGTTGTTGGTTTTCAGTTTGAAAACAGTTCTGGTGTCAACTGCTATGCTAATGTAGTGGTTAATGTTTTATTTTCTCTAAAAAATGTAAAAGAAGAGATTGTGGTCAATTCTGATCAAAGATTTTGCAGTTTGTTAAATTCTGTGTTAGAGAAATGTACCACTGATAGAAGAAACATAGAAAGTGTGTCTGAAATTCGAAATTTGTTAGACAGATGTTCAGGCCAAACACAATTCTCTCAAAATATTCAGCAAGATTGTCAGGAGTTTTTAATGTATATGCTTGATGTATTACATGCTGAAGGTGTAGATGTAGATCAGCTGTTTGGGCTTTCCTATCAATGGCAGCATGACTGCGAGAACTGTATGGTATCAAGTACTACTAGTGTAGACTCAGAAAGATTTATATATTTAACTTTGCCAGACAGTAAATCAGTCTCCTTTAATAAGCTAGTAAAAGCAGCTGATCACAACATGGAGTGTAGCCAATGTAAATCTGAAATGATGTCCACATTATTTATACGAACATATGGCCAGTATGTCATTTTAATGTTCCAACGATGTAGGCCTGATGGAACAAAATTGACAACTTTAATAAAAAATTTTGTAGCTTCGCAGTTGTCAATATCAGGAAGGACTTTTGTAACTGCAGCAATTATATATCATGACGGCCCTTCAATAACATCAGGACATTACACAGCTTATTTAAAGTCTAGAAATGGCTGGTCATTCTGCAATGATTCTGTTTTAATTTAAAAAAAAAAATTGCGGTATGAACTTAAAAACTCTTACCTGGTGTTTTTAAAACCAAAATTTTAGGGAAAGAATCTCGGGATGTGCTCTGTGGAATTTCAAGAAGTTCTAATGGCTCCTACACAATTTGGCCTTGAGGATAAGTGTAGTTCAGAGACATAACTTCTAACCATAGGACTGGACATTATGGAGAAATACGTGCACTTTGAATGAGTTCAGAAAAACTGTTTCTTTTTATAAACTAATTGAAGCAGCCAATCAAAACATGGAGTAGAGGGAATGTAAGTCTGCAATGCTGTCTACTGTTTTACATTGCTTTGTGATTAAAAGTGATGTAGAGAATTAAATATTTGTAGTAGTCATAGGGGTAGTGTAAGTCTGCTTGTATCAGTGTCATAGGAAAAGTAGAACATGACTGAGCAAGAAGGGGAAGATATTACTATTCCAGGATTGTGAAAATGATCTTCAACATTTTAATTCTGAAAATGCCAAATGACGGGATTGGCTTACAAGAAATCCAAGAGTTATCAATGGCTCTGACAAGATTTGGCCTTGTGGAAAATTGTGGTAGAGAGCAAGAAGTCATTTATTGCATGTAACGTGTTTTTAAAAACGATGGAGATTTTCTTTCAGAAAGTGGCGGGCTGAAAGTAATAACAGCACAAAAGAGTGTAAGCTGTTCATAGGACATCCTTGGACGTCATGGAAAGTAAGTTAACTTTAAGGAGTTCTGAATTTTGATTTCTGATGTTGTATGGGTTTTTTAAACACAATCATTTTGATTGTGTTTTTTTTTCCCCGCTGTTACATGATGAATACCTTCAAGTCACTGTTTTTAGTGAATTTTGATACATTCTGAGAACAGCAAAAATAAACCATTTAACATGTATAATTAATTCTGTACTGTTTGCATTTATGATGTATATGTAGAACTGAGTAGGAGGCATGGAGAAGGTGAGGCTTCTGTAAGTGTCAAAGTTGTTGCATGCAGTGCTGCACTTCTGCGTATTCTTTCATATGCTAGACTACATCTGCACAATGAGATACCTAAGCAAAGGAAACGCAAGTGATGTGATTGAGAAATGAGCAAAATAAATTGCACGTATTTCAATTACATCACCTGTGTTTCCTATCATTACGAATCACATTGTGCAGATCAAGTTTAGGTCTGTCCAGGGAAACATAGGAGGTTTCTACTTTGTTGAAGAGTGCAGTGGACATGACTCACTTCATTGGTAGACTTTCACAGATATTATCTCCTCTGTACACTTCAACAAGTGTAAATCTCATCTTGAACTCTGAGTAGGCCTCACCTCAAACAAACCTGTGGATAGGAGACATGTTATTGGCATCCTGAAGCGACACTTTTCTGAAACAAGAGCAATGCAAAAGATGCACCATGTTTTAAGATAGGCCTCACTTCATCTGTATCAAGATACTGTTAGTTTAAAATGTATATCTTTAGGACTGTGTAGGGGACCTGGAGAAGCAGAAGCTTCTGTCAGTGTCAAAGTTGTTGAAAAACTATTTGTCCTTCAATCTTTTCCCTTGTCTTTTGTAATTTTTAAATACATGTTTTAATATTTTTCAAATGTTGGTTCTCTCTTTCACAGATTGAAAGTATAAAAATAGAAAGTGAGTAATTTAACGGCAATTATAAGGTAAATAGTTGTACTCTTTTCGTTACATTTCTATCACATTCACCTACTATTAGATCCACTGCTTCACTTCTTTAACCCTCAGTTTCCTGCCTTTGCTACTTTCCTCATTCCTTTCTCTATTACCTACTTACTCAACTCCTTCCACTCTTTTTCTCAGTCCCTCTGTTCTCATAGTTCCTCAGTCTTGTTCACTCACTCCGTCTCTATTACTCTTAGTGTCTGTGAATTACTTTCCCACCTTTTTTTTTGGACCGCTTCCCGGGAAGTGGCCCGGTTCGCAAACCAGCAGCGTTACGGGAGTCCACCATTTTGTGTTTCGGTCGAATCAAGATACAAGATGGAGGGCAAATAATGTTCAGAATGGGTAGAAGGGGGCACGGTAGATGTATCTTGACCCCCTTGGTTTTCTGAGGGTGGCTGAGGAGGACCATAGTTCTTCACTCTTGTTCACTCTCTCTGTTTCTATTAATGTCACTGTTTCTGACTGATCAAAAAAATTTTTTTAAAAAAAGAACAGTAACTATAAGGGAAGGAAACAGACAGTTATGTTAAAAGAAAGACAGCTATAGGGAGTAAACTAAGGATACTGTTACCCGCAATCCACTGCTGATGATGTTACTGACCATGTCATGAATGATGTAATATGTGACATCATCAGCAGTGGATTGTAGGTAACAGTATCTCTTGTTTACTCCCTAGAGCTGTCTTTCTTTTCACATAACTGTCTGTTTGCTTACCTTATACTTACTGTTCTTTTTTTTAAAAAATATTTTTTTTGGTTAGCTTCCGGTACGCGTACCGGGTAGCGCTCCGGGGAGCGAACTAAGAGAAATAGAGGTTGGCAGAGTTCCAAATATTCTACCAATTTTTTTATAACGGGGAGGTAGTTCTGAAAAGAACTTTTTTTTTTATGTTTTTGTTGTTTTATATTTTTTTTAGTATTTTTTGAAATTTTTTTTACTTTTTTTGTATTTTCTGAACGTTTTTATATTTGTTTTGGTTTTTTTTTGGGGGGGGGAAACAAAAACGATCCATTGTAAAGGGCTCAACAGGAGCAACAAAAAAAAAAGAATTTATTTTTTGGGGCGTCTCGGACAAACATTAACATGATTCTGAATAGCTCTCATAATCAAAATGATGCTACTTTCCCTGTAGCAGATGAAATCGCCGCAGTGCACGCACACTTGCTTCACGTGCCCAAACAACATTTGAATGTTTGGGATCATCTCCCTCGCCTCTGGTCCCGACACCTCTGGAACAACCGATCTTCTTGCCATTGGGAGGGGATTTTGTTGCTCATCACGTAGCTGGGCAGCACTATAATTATTTGGGTGCCACCTACTCATATGCCGATGCATAGTGTGATTGCCGTAACTGTATTTTTTTTCAGTTCCCCTTGACAATCTATCACCGCATATACGGCAAAACACGTAGCGTGCATTCACTTTTTTTTGCCCCTCAGGAAATCTATAGAATTGCCAAATGTAATTCTCTTTTCGATTGTACCTCCTGGGCTCCTCTGGCAAAAACCTTGGCTCTTCCTCCTCTTCCTCCTCTTCCTGTTCTTCCTCTTCTTGCAAAATTACTTCAGCAGGTGGTCCTCTCTTCTTTGGATTTGGTGGAGGTGGTGGGTTAGAACCAGCTGAAGCTACTAATGAAGCCATGTCAAAGTGTAAATAAAGGGTCTTTCTCTCACCAAGATGAAAGTCAGAGTGAGGAAAGAAGGAGGGGTTTTCATCATTTGGGAAAAGCAAAAGTTCTAAACCAATGAAAAGTGTTCATTTTAGATCACATGACCTAGTATTACATCATTAGGAAACCAAAAGTGAAATGAACCAATGAAAAGTGTTATTACCGAGTCACATGACCTGCTGTGTTTACGTTACGCGGTCGGCGCCGCGCCGCGGATCGCTTCCGGTTCGCGTACCGCTGCGCTTCCGGGTACGCTAACGTAGCACGTCATATGACGTATCACGCGAGAACGCGAAACGTCATGCTGACGCGACGCGTCACGATGTTGTTTTCTAACGCGAGAGGTGCGCAAACGGAAAGTTTACCGGTTCGCGGACCGGGTCACGGCTCCGAATTGAGCTAACGGGAAGCTAACCGGTTTGCGTACCGGGAGCGAAACAATAAAAATAATTTTAAAAAATTGTATTAAAAACATGTAAAAAATATTTTTCGATTTAAAGAAGAATACATTGTAAAGGTTTTGATATTTGCTATTAAAAAACCATTGAAATTCACTGAAAAAACCATAGGTTATAGACCATATATAGTTAGGAATTAGCATTTACAAAACCTTGAAAATTCACTGAAAAAACCATAGGTTATAGACCATATATAGTTAGGGATTAGCATTTACAAAACCTTATTTTACTCACACAAAACCATTGAAATTCCATATATAGTTAGTTGTACTAACTATATATCGCGCACCCGCAATCCACTGCTGATCATGTCACATATTACATCATTCATGACATGGTCAGTGACATCACTGATGACATCACTGATGACATCTCAAATGACATCACTGATGACATCACTGATGACATCTCAATGACATGACTGATGACATCACTGATGACATCTCAAATGACATCACTGATGACATCACTGATGACATCTCATTTGACATTACTGATGACATCACTGATGACATCATTCATGTGATAATACGATGAACTTCTTCAGACTCTAAAATAACCTTAGATACACTCAGTGTAAACAGACACTCACAGACTGTCACTCATCCATGGAGTTACTCACACACCTACTCAGTCATGCAAAGAATCAATTACACCTCCATTTCCTCAACTATACAGTTATACATACCTTACTTATTCAAACATATACTAACACATATTTACTCTCTTTTACAATCCCTGATACAAGTTCACAATGATCAATACAGCCACTCACACATTCACGGACTCTTATGCACAGTTATTTATATATGTCAACTCTCACATGTACTGTGTTTTACATATGTTCTTACTTTGACATGTAGCACTCAGATATCCATTCACTCACCAATGCACTCAGTCAACCGCCCATACACCTGTTTCCACATGCACTTTTGAATCCATATATCTAGTGAATCAACTGCTTACACATCTATGCACAGAGTCATACACCTCCCAGCCACCCACACACACACTCAGTCTCCCATACAAATACTTGGGCAACCAATCAATAACCCATATACTTACTCATATAGCTACTGATCAACACATGCAGCAGTTTACAGAACAACAGACATAATGATGCACAAATTAAGACAGTTTACTGACTAACCCATGCACTCAGTGACACACATTTAATCACTCATTCATACAGTCAGTCACACACCTACTAAATCCTTCATCCAGACACTTATACATCCACTCATTCTTCAATATGTAAGACATTTGAGATGTCATCAGTGATGTCATTTGAGAAGTCATCAGTGATGTCATCAGTCATGTCATTGAGATGTCATCAGTGATGTCATCAGTGATGTCATTTGAGATGTCATCAGTGATGTCATCAGTGATGTCACTGACCATGTCATGAATGATGTAATATGTGACATGATCAGCAGTGGATTGCGGGTGCGCGATATATAGTTAGTACAACTAACTATATATGGAATTTCAATGGTTTTGTGTGAGTAAAATAAGGTTTTGTAAATGCTAATCCCTAACTATATATGGTCTATAACCTATGGTTTTTTCAGTGAATATATATATATATATATACACACATACATATATATTTTTTTATATATATATATATATATATATATATATATTCACTGAAAAAACCATAGGTTATAGACCATATTAGTTAGGAATTAGCATTTACAAAACCTTGAAAATTCACTGAAAAAACCATAGGTTATAGACCATATATAGTTAGGAATTAGCATTTAAAAAACCTTATTTTACTCACACAAAACCATTGAAATTCCATATATAGTTAGTTGCACTAACTATATATCGCGCACCCGCAATCCACTGCTGATCATGTCACATATTACATCATTCATGACATGGTCAGTGACATCACTGATGACATCTCAAATGACATCACTGATGACATCACTGATGACAACATCCAGTGACTGTATGTTTCTGTAAAGTTAAAATATGTCTTACATATTGAAGAATGAGTGGATGTATAAGTGTCTGGATGAAGGATTTAGTAGGTGCGTGACTGACTGTATGAGTGAGTGATTAAATGTGTCTCACTGAATGCATGGGTTAGTGACTAAACTGTCTTAATTTGTGCATCATTATGTCTGTTGTTCTGTAAACTGCTGCATGTGTTGATCATTAGCTATACGAGAGGCTATATGTGTTATTAATTGGTTGCCCAAGTATTTATATGGGAGATTGAGTTTGTGTGGGGGTGGCTGGAAGGTGTGTGACTCTATGCATAGATGTGTGAGCAGTTTATTCACTAGGTGTATGAGTTCAAGAGTGCATGTGGAAACAGCTACATAGGCAGTTGACTGTGTGCATGAGTGAATGGATATCTCAATGCTACATGTCATAGTAAGTACATATGTAAAACACAGTACATGTGAGAGTTGGCATATATAAATAACTGTGCATGAGAGCCACTGAATGAGTGAGTGGTTGTATCGATCATTGTGAACTTGTATCAGGGATTGTATAAGAGAGTAAATATGTGTTAGTATATGTTTCAATAAGTAAGGTGTGTTTAACTGTATAGTTGAAGAAATGGAGGTGAGATTGTTTCTTTGCATGACTGACTGGGTGTGTGAGTAACTCTATGGATGAGTGGCAGTGTGTGAGTGTCTGTATACACTGAGTGTATCTAAGGTTATATTAGAGTCTGAAGAGGTTTATCGTATTAGCACAAGAATGATGTCATTTGAGATGTCATCAGTGATGTCACTGACCATGTCATGAATGATGTAATATGTGACATGATCAGCAGTGGATTGCGGGTGCGCGATATATAGTTAGTGCAACTAACTATATATGGAATTTCAATGGTTTTGTGTGAGTAAAATAAGGTTTTTTAAATGCTAATTCCTAACTATATATGGTCTATAACCTATGGTTTTTTCAGTGAATTTTCAAGGTTTTGTAAATGCTAATTCCTAACTATATATGGTCTATAACCTATGGTTTTTTCAGTGAATTTCAATGGTTTTTTAATAGCAAATATCATAAGCTGTCGAATGTCAAGTACGTGGTAAGTGAAAACATTTTCGCATTTATGCACACTGATCTGCTTTGAATGGTGCCCCCCCCCTCATTTCTATTAGGAGTACTCTCTCTTTGCAGATAGTGAAAGGTAGTTAACGCAGGCCTTTGCCCCCGTTGTAATCCGTCGTGCCTGCTTCTCTCTCCATTTGATTGATTGTTATCCAAGTATTTACTGTTTTAGAATTAGTTCTCTTTGGTTCATTCTCTATTTACAAACAAACACAGAGTCGCAATACTCTGTTTAGTCTTTGCAGATAACGAAAAATCGTGTAAAAAAAAAGAAAAGGAATCGAGCAAAATCAGTAGGCCACTAATGGGATCTCTTTTTGACCTCGCTAAAATAGAAACATTAGGAACAACCCCTCATGACAAATACAAAACTAGTGAGATGAACTGAACTCCACACAATGATGGCTGCAAAACAGCTCGGCTCCGCCACCCACCCCGCCCAAAATAACGATAAAGAACGGCTGCCATGATTGGTTGCGGAATGACCACGACGGAGCTACAAAATGGTGCTGCTCTCATGCTAACCCCAGCTTCAGTCTGAAACATCCAGAAACACTGTAGACTACCAATTCGATCAGTTCCGGTAGCGCCCCAATGTAACCCGGTAGAGAAGAACTAGCCCTCCCCTCTTTGACTGATGGTTCTTGTTGCCTGTCCCTTCTGTTGTCATTTAACAGAACTATTTAGCCTGCTGAAAGGGGTTGTGTTCCGACCGCTGGTTGGTGGAGACATTTTGACTATATTCTGTACCTGCGTTGTCGCGTAATGCGTCATATGACGCGCCGCGTTAGCGCATCCGGAAGTCATCCGGGGCGCGCAGCGCGTAACGTAAGCATAACAAGTCATGTGACTTGTTAATAAAACTTTTCATTGGTTCATTTTACTTTTCTTATTGTAATGATGAAAGGCTTGGTCATATGACCTAAAAATTACGCTTTTCATTACTTCCGAACATTATTTTTTCTTAAATATATGTTATAATGTTCCAGGCTAATGTACTTTCCCGGAAATTTTACAACTGTCCTGCAAGTAAAATATATTCTTTTTTCGAGAAAAAGAGCGTTTCTTCGTCCCATGACGGAGCCGTTGAGCAAAAGAGGGTCGACCTGCTGTCTTAGTCGCCGATACGCCTGAATATGAGATTCTTATCGATCACTTTATGTTGCAGGAATAGAAAACACAACAGCCCTTGACCATTTATCTTTACTGCGTTCCTTCGTATTATACCTTTTACCCTTCATGTAATTGGTCTGCTTTATTTCACTTGCCTTTTAATGATTCTAAAACAGTCACTATTATTAAAAACTTTACCAATGTATATACTACTACCATGTTTTCTTTTAAAAACCTTTATTGTGAAAATTTCATTATACAAATACTTGCCTATAACCACGTGGGCCTGCCACAGAGCAAACTGTAATCGTATATGATGAATAGACATTTACACTGTAGAGGAACGTAACGGGCGGGCCATTAGGTTGCAAGAACTAAGGTGTCTAACAGTTACGGAATCGGTGGACGTACATTTTATAATTAAAATACGACAGGGCCAGTTACAATAAAATTATCTAGATATACATTTGCGGGCAAGTACCATGGGTGACGTTAATTCGAACTTTCAACAGTACAGTAATCAATAACACATCAGAACTTAATATCAATAGGGATGTCGAAATATTCAATCAATTCTCGTCCCCGCCCGCCATGTGCTTCAAAACTGCATACGTATCTCGTGATTTCAAGGTTCTGCAACCAGTACACAACAAGGAGTTACGAGTCCCATTTATTCCGGCGCCATTTTGGGCGAGGACGGGCAGGTCCAGGATATAGTCAAAATGTCTCTACCAACCATCGACTATGATGATGTTCATATGCTGTATTTATTAGAGTAACACTCATCTGTCCACATGAAATTAATTTGCCACAATCTAAACATGTCATTTTAATCTTTCCAAAGTTCTTCTAAATATTTGGGACCGTTTCCCTTGCCTCTGAAGCTCTCAGTGCCACTTCTTTGATGAATGTACTAGCAGGTCAGGGGTTCTCCTCCAAATCTCTCTTTTATGCAGCACTATAATTAATTGGTGCCACCTCTCCATATGACGATGCATGTTATAGTTACCACAACTATATTTTTTTTCGGTTCCTCTGGAGAGTTCATCGTGGCAGATGAAGCGTGTAACGTACCGGGCATTTACCTTTTTTTGCATGTACAGGAAAGGAAAAAAAAATCGAGCGTCCGAGTTCTAAGGTGTCCCAGGGCCATTTTAGTGGACCAGGCCCAAATCCAAAGAACAGGCCGCCATTTTGAGAGTCCTCTTGCAGCCGCCTGTCGCTGTAGCATCAAGAGCAGCCAAAACTCAGCTGAATGGCAACTGAAACGGTAAAGGGGCGCCCCACTACAGCAGACGAGCCTCCACCTAGGAAGGCCCATTCACGCCGGCTCCCCCCCCCTTCGGGCACCCCACGCCGTTATTCGGAGCAGTATTGTAGGATGGCCACACCAGTGCGGCAACTTGCTAGACATCACCTCGGTGGTAACCGAATCTCAACGCCTTGTGGTGTCTTCTATTCAGAAAACATTGTTATGCTGCCTTCGACCTATTCTCCGCAAGTGCGCACACAACTCAACTGCATAGCTTGCTAGACACCACCTCGGTGCCATCCGGATCTTGGAATGTCAGCACCTTTTGGTGTCTTCTCTTCAGAAAATATTGTTGCGCTGCCTTTGGCCCCATTCGCACATCAGTCCGCTACTGACGCCATCTCACAGGCTAATGGGGCGCCCCACGCCGACTTTCAGCATTGTAGAATGACCACACCAGTACAGCAACTTGCTAGACATCACCTCGGTGCCATCCGGATCTCGGCGCCCCACTGCAGATGAAGTGCCTCTCAACTATGAAACCACCACGGTGACATCCGGATCTTGGCGCGTTGTGCTGCCTTCGGCCTATTCGCACATCGGTCCGCTACTGACGCCATCTCACAGGCTAATGGGGCGACCCACGCCGAGTTTCAGCATTGTAGGATGACCACACCAGTACAGCAACTTGCTAGACATCACCTCGGTGCCATCCGAATCTTGGCATCTCAACGCCTAGTGGTATCTTCCATACAAAAAATATTGTTACGCTGCCTTTGGCCCCATTCGCACATCAGTCCGCAACTTAGACATCACCTCGGTGCCATCCGGATCTTGGCATCTCAGCGCCTTGTGGTGTCTTCTACTCCGAAAATATTGTAGAAAATATTGTTGCGCTGCCTTTGGCCCCATTCGCACATCAGTCCGCTACTGACACCATCTCACAGGCCAACAGGGCGCCCCACGCCGACTTTTACCATTGTAGGATGGCCACACCAGTGCCACAACTTGCTAGACACCACCTCGGTGCCATCCGGATCTTGGCATCTCAGCGCCTTGTGGTGTCAGTCAGAAAATAATGTTGCGCTGCCTTTGGCCCCATTCGCACATCGGTCCGCTACTGACGCCATCTCACAGGCCAACGGGGCGCCCCACGCTGACTTTCAACATTGTAGGATGGCCACACCAGTGCGGCAACTTACTAGACACCACCTCGGTGCCATCCGGATCTTGTCGCGTTGTGCTGCCTTCGGCCTATTCGCACATCGGTCCGCTACTGACGCAAACTCACAGGCCAACGGGGCGCCCCACGCCGACTTTCAGCATTGTAGGATGGCCACACCAGTGCTGCAACTTGCTGGACACCACCTCGGTGCCATCCGGATCTTGACGCGTTGTATTGCCTTCGGCCTATTCGCACATCGGTCCGCTACTGACGCCGCCTGACGTGCCAACGTATTTTCTCCGCATTTTATACCCTATGCCGCATAACAGGTCATGTGACTTGTTTATAAAACTTTTCATTGGTTCATTTTACTTTTGGTTTCCTAATGATGGAAGGCTTGATCATATGACCTAAAAACAACACTTTTCATTGGATGAAAACTTTTTTTTTTCCCCAAACGATGAAAGCCCCACCTTGTTTCTGGATGTTTCAGACTAAACTGGCGTCAGCATGAGAGCACCACCATCTCGTAGCTCCGTCGTGGTCATTCCGCGAGCAATCATGGCAGCCGCTCCCCACCAGAAGCCTGCAGGAGTCGGGGCCCCCAAAACTTTTGATGAATTCTCAAGGCGGAGGGGACGCTTTCGAGAATGGGGTCCAAGACCTAGCAGACAAGCGTCCGATTTCCAAGGTGTCCCAGGGCCATTTCAGTGCACCAGGCCCAAAAAGGAAAGAGCCTGCCGCCATTTTGAGAGTCCTGTGACAGCCGCCTATCGCTGCACCGCAAGAGTGGGCGCAACTCAGCTGAATTGCGGCTTTTGACACAGTGGACCAAAAACGGACGGAATGGCAACTGAAACGGTAAAGGGGCGCCCCACTACAACAGATGAGACTCCACCTGGAGAGGCCAGTTCACGCCGCCTTCCCCGGGGCGCCCCACGCCGTTATTCGGAGCAGCATTGTAGGATACCAAAACCAGTGCGGCAACTTACTGGACATCACCTTGGTGCCATCGTTCTGCTGCCTTGGAACTATTCGCACAACAGTTTGCTACTGATGACCCACCCCCCGCGACGCCCCACGCCGTTATTTGCTGGGTGGCAACTTACTAGACATCACTTTCGTGTCATCTAGATTTCGGCGCGTTCTGCTGCCTTGGAACTATTCGCACAACAGTTTGCTACTGATGACCCACCCCCCGCGACGCCCCACGCCGGAAATCTGGACGTTGTGCTGCGTTGGGACTATTCGCACAGCCGACCGCTACTTCGTTGTTTTTCCCTAAAAATGTTTATATGTTATTACTATTTTTGTTTTCTTGTATATATTTATAAATTATTAAAGTTTTATAATCTTACTACTTTGTCGGAGTGCTATATATTTTTAATGTGACACATAATTGTAAAAACTTTGATGTACAAAGAGTCATCCCTGGAATCTTCCGCTTCACGCTCGGTCCCCTCCCCAATCACAATACAGGATGGTTTTCAGATAATAGCAACGCTTCTGCTGTGACGGATCTCATCGAGTGTGGACCTTGATCTACTATAACTCCTTTGAAGAGGGGTGATTCTTTACAGCTGTGGCCATAAACTACATCTGCAGGGCTAGCTGATAGCCTAGGACCGGCCTGGACAATCGGACACAGAGGAAAAGGAGTGTCAGAGGGTGCGGTAGTGAATAGGGCGAAAGGGAGGTGTCGGGCGGGCACAGGGTGTGATTCTCAGGGAAGAGCAGCGCAGATGGGGGGAGGTTTATTACCCATGCATAACACAGACAGCGGGGGTGACCACTGCCTGGGTGAGATGCTTGCGAGGGTGGGGAGCCATGCTAAGTATCGACAGCGTGCACAGAGTGGGTCTGGTCAAGGCATCTAAAATGGCTGCCGTGCACGACAAAAGTGTGGCATTTGAAAAAAGACAAGATGGCGCAGACAATGTTTTTCAACACTTCCTGATTTCCTTCGAATCGAACGTTAACAGACGTTGGGGCATATTACCAAAGTTAAACGATATTTATCCCTAACAATGCATTGCAAAGATTTTTTTACCGTCAGAAATTATCGCAGATAAACCTTGCTATTATCAAGGTTTATCGCAAATACGATAAAAAACGACCGCAATGCATTAATATCGCTGAAAACTCCGCGATATTCATGCATTACCGAGCTAATGCTCTTAGCCATGTTATCCACCTCCCATTGGATAACATAGCTAAGAACTGCTCAGGGCAGCTGTTACTTTTTGGAGATATTCGCGCTTATCTCGAATATTTCCAAAAGTTGATAATAGGAGATAGCGATGTTAGCGACTGTTTCCAGTCGCTAACATCTTGGCATGCCCACTTTGCATGTCATTAGTGATAAACATCACTCACATGCAAAGTGGGGCCCAAGATGGTCGCTATCTCCTACTAGCCGTCGCTAACTGGTGTTAGCAACAGCTAGGTAATACAGATATAATTTTATCTCCGCGAAGCGGAGCGCTGTTACAGATATATATCTTGTTTTTGAACGTTAATTTCTCAAAATGCACTGAAGCACATATATTGAGACCTAGCAAAGGCACATCGGGCTACCAGTCCCTAATATTTTACCAAGTTTCGTGCAAATCCATTCAGCCGTTCGATTATTATTATTATTTTTTTTTTTTTGCCCCGCGGGGCCCTTTTAAAACCTCCACATCAAACTTAGGAGGTCAGCGAGGATCTACTATGCCCCCTTATGGTCATTTGCCCCTTCGCTTTGGCCTCCTCTTGTCTCTCGATCCTACCGAGAGACAAGATGGCGGCCGCTACGTACTGTTTGGAATGTTTACAGACACCGGAGAGCCAATCAGCTTCGCTTCGCAAAGCTCCGTAACGCGAAAAGTACGCGAAGCGGTGCGCTGTTACAGATATATATCTTTTTTGGAACGTTAATTTCTCAAAATCCACTGAAGCACATATATTGAGACCTAGCAAAGGCACATCGGGCTACCAGTCCCTACAATTTTGCCAAGTTTCGTGCAAATCCATTCAGCCGTTCGATTATTATTATTATTTTATTTTTTTGCCCCGCGGGGCACTTTTAAAACCTCCACATCAAACCTACGGGGTCAGCGAGGATCTACTATTCCCCCTTATGGTCATTTGCCCCTTCGCTTTGGCCTCCTCTTGTCTCTCGATCCTACCGAGAGACAAGATGGCGGCCGCTACGGACTGTTTGGAATGTTGACAGACGCCGGAGAACCAATCAGCTTCGCTTCACAAAGCTCCGTTGCGCGAAAAGTACGCGTCCTGGAGCGCTGCCCGGTCCGCTGTTACAGATATATATCTTTTTTTAAACGTTAATTTCTCAAAATCCACTGTAGCACATATATTGAGACCTACAAAAGGCACATCGGGCTACCAGTCCCTACAATTTTGCCAAGTTTCATGCAAATCCATTCAGCCGTTCGGGCTAAAAGTGAGGCCAACCGCCCTATGGAAAACTCAATGTTAAAAACACGTTTTGGGACCCCCCTTTTTTCTCAGCCCCCCCTTGACGAACACCCCCCAAATTTTTAAGGGCTGCTCAGAAACAAAATGTTCCATTTTCCTGAAAATTTCAGCCGATTCCGTCCACAAACGCCAAAGTTATTAGACATAGAATTTTCAAAAATCCCATAGAGAAAAAATCCTAACTATATATACCTACTGGCGATCGCCAGTAGGTAATATATATATATATATATATATATTCACTGAAAAAACCATAGGTTATAGACCATATATAGTTAGGAATTAGCATTTACAAAACCTTGAAAATTCACTGAAAAAACCATAGGTTATAGACCATATATAGTTAGGAATTAGCATTTACAAAACCTTGAAAATTCACTGAAAAAACCATAGGTTAGAGACCATATATAGTTAGCTGGACATTTTATTGACATAAAACCAATGAAATTCCATATATAGTTAGTTGCACTAACTATATATCGCGCACCCGCAATCCACTGCTGATGATGTCACATATTACATCATTCATGACATGGTCAGTGACATCACTGATGACATCACTGATGACATCTCAAACTATCGCATCGCAACTAACTATATATGGAATTTCATTGGTTTTATGTCAATAAAATGTCCAGCTAACTATATATGGTCTCTAACCTATGGTTTTTTCAGTGAATTTTCAAGGTTTTGTAAATGCTAATTCCTAACTATATATGGTCTATAACCTATGGTTTTTTCAGTGAATTTTCAAGGTTTTGTAAATGCTAATTCCTAACTATATATGGTCTATAACCTATGGTTTTTTCAGTGAATTTCAATGTGTTTTTAATAGCAAATATCATAAGCTGTCGAATGTCAAGTACGTGGTAAGTAAAAACATTTTCGTGTTTATGCACACTGATCTGCTTTGAATGCTGCCCCCCACCCCTCATTTCTATTAGGAGTACTCTCTCTTTGCAGATAGTGAAGGGTAGTTAACGCAGGCCTTTCCCCCCTTGTAATCCGTCGTGCCTGCTTCTCTCTCCATTTGATTGATTGTTCTCTTTGGTTCATTCTCTATTTACAAACAAGCACAGAGTCGCAATACTCTGTTTAGTCTTTGCAGATAGCGAAAAATCGTGTAAAAAAACAAAAGGAATCGAGCAAAATCAGTAGGCCACTAATGGGATCTCTTTTTGACCTCGCTAAAATAGAAACATTAGGAACAACCTGTTGAAAATAGCAATGTGTATGTACATAAGCGGCGTTCATTTGTGTTCACAGTACCCCTTGTTGATTGTTTGAATTGAGCATTGAATTGTTCGAAGTTGGTTCTCTTAAGGATCTTCTCTGCCTGCAAACGAGGAAGAATAGGAATATTCTCTCTCCCTTTGCAGATAGTGAAGGGTAGGTAACGCAAGCCTTTAACACGTCGTACCTATTTCATTCCTCATTGATTGATTGATTGTCCGAACATTGACTGTTTGGGAAGTAGTTCTTTTTGGAGGTATTCCCTGTTTGCAAATAAACTTAGGAAAATCTTTGCAAGTAGTGAAAGTGTAGGTAATGCGGACCTTTCTCCCCCGTTGTAATCGGTCATGCCTATCTACTCCCCACTGATTGATGCACCTGTTTCACCCGGACCATTTACTAGAGATAGGTCATCTGGCCCAACAAGAGAGCACCCCTAGTGAAAAGGACATATGCAATAATAACGAAGTGATCACTGTATCCTGTTAACAGAAACTTTAGCATGAAACAACCTGGAAAGAAAAGAATAGGAAAACGAAAATCAGTAGGCCACTGATGAACTTTTTATTAAATAACAAACAAAGAAACGATAACAATACGTAATGATAAAACCTATTATTGTCCTAGAAACAAGAAACGTTAGAAGTAAGCCCGTAATAAGAAACCTGAAAACATCGCCCCTCACTGCCCCAAAACGTGTCTGTCCCACCGCCTGCCACGGCCAAATAACGGCAAACTGGGAAAGATAGAAGTCAGCAGACATCCGCCCCATTCTAGAAACTTCCAAAGGGCAACAGGTTTTCGGCTACGCCCAGCCGGAAGCAACACATATAAGGCGGGTCCTGCTGCCACGCCTCGGAGATCATCACGTAGGGTGTAGCCGGAGGAGAGGCCGAGGCCGAGGCCAGCGGGACCCGGCCAGGGGGATTGACAACGCTGGAGAGTTGCAGGGGGGAATGTCCGTGTCCTCGACCCTCCCCTCTCTCTCCCAGTCCGGCCGCGGTGGCCCTTGACAGTTTCAGGTAGTCCCGCCACATTCTCTACCGGTCCGGCCACCAACGGCCGGGGCCGATGGGATCCGGCTGCAGCCGATAAACCAAGGAACCCGTTCATGGGGCCAGAGCAAGGGGCGTCCGGCCGACATCCACCGGAAGCCCGGCCCGAAGACGGACGGGACATTTCTTCTTTCTTCAATAATGGCTTTGACAACACAGGGGGGGATGTCTTGCACATGCCTCCGACCCCCCCCCCCCTCGTCCACATCGCCTGGTCCGGCCATAACAAATCTCAAGCGAGACGCCGTGGGGTGCACTGGGAGGGAGAGACGGTGCGAACAGGCCTCTCCCGCCTCCCCAGTGGAGGCTTCCCACCTGCACCCTCAGCGCTCCAGGCGCCCGGAAAAGGGTTCTTCCACTGTGGCGATGCTGCAACGTCTCGCCCGGCAGGGTGGAGCCCGTCCGCTCATTTGACCCCGCGATCGCCAGTAGCTACCGAACTCTCAAAATGGCGATCGACCTGGCAAGAGCGGGCCCAGCATAAAGAAATGGCCCGGTCACTGGTTGACTCCACCACCGTAGTCCTCCACGACCTTGAAGATTCTAGAGGAGCCGCGGGAGTCTCCGACCCCCGCAGACACCCCCGATGGGGAATGACTGCCATGATCGCCCGTGGAGTGACGAAACTGTATCCGCGGGACGTCGGCGCTCCCATGCTGGCGCCAGCCTCACTTTGAATTACTAGAATCCTGCAAACCTCAGTTCCGGTGAAAGCACACTGTGACCCGGTAGGAAAAATTGTTGCACCCCCTCCCCTTTTTGACTGATAGTTCAAACCACCGATCCTTTCCTTTGCCCTTTTACCAGAACTTTGGACTGCCTCCCCCTCTTTTACATTTTCTAGAGAAAACAAAACATTAACCACTACATTAGCATAGCAGTTGACACCAGAACTGTTTTCAAATTGAAAACCAACAACATCTTCAACAGAATCCTTTTTGTTTCTGCTGTGACCCTGCTACAGCACAGGCATTGTCCCCAGCAGTAATTCTGCAATGCCGGTAAGAATAGCTGTGGTGCCTACTGGACTCACTCACCCCCGCGGCGCCCCACGCCGTTATTTGCTGGGCGGCAACTTACTAGACATCACCTTCGTGCCATCTAGATTTCAGCGCGTTCTGCTGCCTTGGAACTATTCGCACAACAGACTGCTACTGACGACCCACCCCCAGGCAACATCTTCTGAATTTTCATAATTTGAAAGAACTAGTAACATGTCCTCATCAGGAATTTCCTCATGAAAAGTCGGCAATGATGATTCTTGTAACTCTATGGTCTCCAAACATTCGATAAATTCGCCATCAAGAGATTGATCAAAAAAATCATTCAAGTCATCTCCTCCTTGTGAGAATATTAGATTATTGGTGCTGTCAATTTCAATAAATGTATTGGATAATTCAAAAGAAATTGCCACGGTCTCTTCGTTGTTTAAATGTTTTTACTGTTTTTGTTTTGTTGTATATATTTATAAGTTATTAAAGTTTTATAATCCTACTACTTTGTTGGAGTGCTATATATTTTTAATGTGACACATAAATGTAAAAACTTTGATGTACAAAGAGTCATCCCTGGAATCTTCCGCTTCAGGCTCGGTCCCCTCCCCAATCACAATACAGGATGGTTTTCAGATAGTAGGTCACGTGTGGTGTGACGGATCTCATCGGGTGTGGGCCTTGATCTACTATAACTCCTTTGAAGAGGGGTGATTCTTTACAGCTGGGGCCATAAACTACATCTGCAGGGCTAGCTGATAGCCTGGACAATCGGACACAGAGGAAGAGGAGTGTCAGAGGGTGCGGTAGTGAATAGGGCGAAAGGGAGGTGTCGGGTGGGCACAGAGTGTGATTCTCAGGGAAGAGCAGCGCAGATGGGGAGAGGTTTATTGCCCATGCATAACACAGAGAGCGGGGGTGACCAGTGCCTGGGGAAGATGCTTGCGAGGGGGAGCCATGCTACGAATCGACAGCGTGCAGAGAGTGGGTCTGGTCAAGGCATCTAAAATGGCTGCCGTGCACGACAAAAGTGTGGCATTTCAAAAAAGGCAAGATGGCGCAAACAATGTTTTTCAACACTTCCTCATTTCCTTCGAATCGAACGTTAACAGACGTTGGTGCATATTACCAAAGTTAAGCGATATTTATCGCTAACGATGCTTACCAACGAATTTTTTACCGCTAAGCATCGTCAGAAATTATCGAAGATAAACCTTGCTATTATCAAGGTTTATCGCAAATGCGATAAAAAACGACCGCAATGCATTAATATCGCTGAAAACTCAGCGATATTCATGCATTACCGAGCTAATGCTCTTAGCCATGTTATCCACCTCCCATTGGATAACATGGCTAAGAACTGCTCAGGGCAGGTGTTAGTTTTTGGAGATATTCGCGCTTAGCGCGAATATCTCCAAAAGTTGGTAATAGGAGATATATATCTTGCATGTTGTAATGCAAATTATTGTGGTATATGGAACTCATACCATAATCTCTCAGGAAAGCAGAAACTGATCCTTTTGGGACCGCCTGAGAAGGCCTAGGGGGTGAGGGGTACTCTACTTTGCCCCCTTTTCACGTTCCGAACTATTTTATTTTACTCTCTTCTGTAATTACACAAAATAGCAGCGATAAGATGCATCAGAGACACACAGTGAGAGAAAGGAGGCCGGAGATGAAGAAGAGATGTCAAATACACATTGGAGATAATATAGTGGGAGAAGGGAAGTAAATATGAGTAAACTTACCATGTAACATAAAAATGTTGCACTCTATACTATAAGTCTCATTTTATACTACAATCACTTCGCTACAACCTCATAAATTAAAAATAAAAATGAATAATGTCTCAAACAATTTTTGATTTCTAAATATAAATTTATTCTTCTGAATTTTCTAAATTTGAAAGAACTAGTAACATGTCCTCATCAGGAATTTCCTCTTCAATCATCTCATCTGGAATCTCCTCATTAAAAGTCTGCAATGATGATTCTTGTAACTCTATGGTCTCCAAAAATTCGATAAATTCGCCATCAACAGATTGATCAAAAAAATCATTCAAGTCATCTCCTCCTTGTGACAATATTTCATTATTGGTGCTGTCAATTTCAATCAATGTAGTGGAATCATTCAAGTCATCTCCTCCTTGTGACAATATTTCATTATTGGTGCTGTCAATTTCAATCAATGTAGTGGACAATTCAAAAGAAATTGCCACGGTCTCTTCATTGTGAGCCATTTTATTTTGAAATTGCTTGCTGTAAATTGCAGAAAAAAATAATCACTTTCATTTATCGTTTTTAGTAATACATAATATAAAACTAACTTTATCAAGTATTTAGTATAACAGAAGGACTGCAAATAAATAACAGAAAACATTTTTCAAATTATCTTCAAGTGTACAACATAGTTCCCCTTACAAATTAACAACTCACCTTTTTAAAAGTAGGAGAAGTGTTAGTACTGTGTAAATCAAACACCAGAAATTCACCACCAAAAATTCCTCACAAATGTACCTCAGACAGTAGTATCACAAAATGGCTGTGGTTTCCTCTCATTTGAGATATATACATAACCAATTAACTTTCATCACACACAAATACAAAACCAAAGTAACATTTTAATTGGTTCTAAATTTCAACACTTTCAAATGTGTTTTCCCCATGCAATTTTCCATAGGACATTTACATACGTCTACAGCCTGAATGGCTGAACGGAATTACACCAAACTTGGCAAAATGGTACATCAAACCTAAGAGGTCAGGAAGGATCTACTATGCCCCCTTATGGTCATTTGCCCCTTCGCTTTGGCCTCCTCTTGTCTCTCGATCCTACCGAGAGACAAGATGGCGGCCGCTACGGACTGTTTGGAATGTTTACAGACGCCGGAGAACCAATCAGCTTCGCAAAGCTCCGTAACGCGAAAAGTACGCGAAGCGGGGCGCTGTTACAGATATATATCTTTTTTTGAACGTTAATTTCTCAAAATCCACTGAAGCACATATATTGAGACCTAGCAAAGGCACATCGGGCTACCAGTCCCTACAATTTTGCCAAGTTTCGTGCAAATCCATTCAGCCGTTCGGGCTAAAAGTGAGGCCAACCGCCCTATGGGAAACTCAATATTAAAAAAAACGTTTTGGGACCCCCCTTTTTTCTCGGCCCCCCTTGACGAAACCCCCCCAAATTTTCAGGGGCTGCTCAGAAACAAAATGTTCCATTTTCCTGAAAGTTTCAGCCAATTCCGTCCACAAACGCCAAAGTTATTAGACATAGAATTTTCAAAAATCCCATAGAGAAAAAATCCTAACTATATATACCTACTGGCGACCGCCAGTAGGTAATATATATATATATATATATATATATGTGTGTGTGTATATATATATACTTTTTTTTTCACCAAATGCACTAGCATGTAGGGGCGCGCTCAAAACAAGTCGGATCCATCTGACTTGTTAACCGCAGGTTCCACCTTTCGGTTTCTCTCCAGAAGAAACACCATCTGGCCGTAGTATACAGGCAGGAGCACGCAGAGCCGCTCCTTGGTAACTTTATTAAACCTGACTGGTTTCGAAGCACTAGCTTCTTTCTCAATGGTCTGTGTTCTAATGGCAGTCTCAAGATGCTCCATTCTACAGGTCAATAGTTAACCTGGCAAGCCCCACCCTCAGTGGGCAGCGCTGTTCAAGTGCGTCTTGCATTGTGGAATTTGTAGTCGGTCCTGAGTACTGTCAATTATTAAAAAGCATTTGATGCACCCTCAGTGGGCCCAGGAGCTGCTCCCATGCTCACGTTATGCCATCTTGTTGTGCCACATTTACTGCTTGGAATCGTTCCGACACGCTGCCTCCTCTCATTGCCAAGATGTTGCTGCCCCCACGGCAAGGCTGCTGCATCGTAATATTGTTCACCAAATGCCCTAGAATGTAGAGGCGCACTCACAACAAGTCGGATCCATCTGGCTTCTGCCCCGCAGGCTCCACCTATCGGTTTCTTCCCAGAAGAAACACCATTTGGCCGTAGTATACAGGACAAGAACACGTAGAGCCACTCATTGGTAACTTTATTAAGACCTGTCCGGTTTCGAAGCACTAGCTTCTTTCTCAAAGGTCTTTGTTCTAATGGCAGTCTCAAGATGCTCCATTCTACTGGTCAATAGTTAACCTGGCAAGCCCCACCCTCAGTGGGCAGCGCTGTTCAAGTGCGTCTTGCATTGTGGAATTTGTAGTCCTCGAACAGAGTTTGAATTAAACCTTTAGTCGGTCCTGAGTACTGTCAATTATTAAAAAGCATTTGATGCACCCTCAGTGGGCCCAGGAGCTGCTCCCATGCTCACTTTATGCCATCTTGTTGTGCCACATCTACTGCCTGGAATGGTTCCGACACGCAGACTCCTCTCATTGCCAGGGTGTTGCTGCCCCCCGCGGCAAGGCTGCTGCATCGTAATTTTGTTCACCAAATGCCCTAGCTTGTTGGGGCTCACTCACAAGATATATATATATCTAACAAATTAATTTTATTATTATGGTCAGTGAGGAATCAGAGGCCAGGCACTAATTTGAGTTGCCACTAAGCAAAACAGTCATACCGCAGAAAACTCTAAGGGAGTAGGATACTTTAGAAGTCTCAAGAGGCGGGGGCGTGGCTTGAGCGCCGCACAAGATGGCGGCTTAACTTCGGAGCTCCGCTGTCCGAGCGCCGACACCAGCGATTTCCGCTACATTTCTGGGAGTTGCACGGACACGCATAACTTTTACAGACATCGGAGCATGAGGTGAGCAGAATGCTGCTAGTTGCGTCCCTCAACTCCGTTCAGAAGCGCACTTTTTGTGAGTGACGCGGCTCGCTCTTTCGGCGGCCGCCATTTTCTCCGCTTTCACCGCGTTTTTTTCCTCAAAAGGAGAATGTTTTGTTTTACGCGCTATTGCGCTTCCTCAGCACAACGCGGATTATGACTCTCACTGATTGTGCATTTGCCCCATAGCTCTCCAGCGTCAGCCTGTCCACCTCCAGTGCCTATTACCTAACGTTTCCATGCTGTCTTACCTCACAAGAGCAACGCTTTCTTACAGCAATATTTTTCTCAAGCTACTGCCATGCCTACAAAAAGCGCTTGTTTTTGAATGAATTGGAAACAATTATTTTCCTCCTGGCCAGTGACTGTTGAGCTAAAATGGTCATTGAGCTTGGACTTTATAGTTTTATGAGGTGACTGGTTGTGGCACAGTTCTATAATCCTGTGGGGGAGCTCCTGCTGGGAAGCTGTGTGGAATATCGATAACTTTTGCTATATTTTTTCACACGCTTTATACTTTTCTTGGTATCTTCGCACCAAATAGTGCCTGCTTCACGGACCATTTTCTCTTCGAACCTGGAGTAACACAGCTGTTTGTCTATCTTGCATTCTATGGGGAAACTGCGCAATCTTAAGCTTACTGCTCCTAAGACCATACCGCGTCATTCTTCAGACTCTGACTCTATGTCACAAACCATGGATGACCCTGTTTCCACTAAATTGGATGTTAGTCATGGGGCTATTCCTAAATCTGCTACCCCCAGTAAGCTTTTACAACCTGGATCTACGAAACGTCTGAAAATAGGTCCTCCATCTCCAGACAACACGTCGCATTCGGCATCTATGGATCTGATCCTTGCAGAACTTCGGGCACTCAAACCCTTCATGGCTGAGACCACCAAAACACTGCAATTTCTCCATGATAAATGGTCTACTCTTGAATCGCGGGTTCTTTTGGTGGAGCAATCCACGGAGGCTCTTCATACTTCATGTTCAAAGATTTCAGTGTTGGAGAAGGATGTCTCTCTCTTAAGAAGGCAAACCGAGGAGTTGGAAAATAGAAATCGAAGAAATAACTTACGCCTTTATAATCTTCCGGAACTTACAGAAGGGTCCAATCCAACTGCCTTCTTCCAAACCTTCTTACCAAAAATTCTAGATCTTCCTCCTTCTTCTTCACTCAATATTCAACGTGCGCATAGACTTGGTCCAAAAATCTCCACCAAACCCCGCGGAGTCATCATGCTGTTTTTACAGTACACTGACCTCCTTCAAGTTCTTTCAGCAGCAAAAGCTAAGAAACAAGTTATGTGGGAAGGTCATCGCTTATATCTTTCTCAGGATGTAGCTAAAGTAACAGCTGACCGCCGGAAACAGTTCCTTGACTTGCGACCACGACTTCGAGATCTTGGGGCCAGATTTGGTCTCCTCCATCCCTGCCTCTTCAAAGTCACGTACAAGGAAAAGACAACAACTTTCGAAGATCCTCAAGTCCTCGAAGAATTTCTCCGTCACCATGAAAACATTAACATGGACACTGCAAGACCTGTTTAATTGTTCATATTTTATTCTGTTTGTTTAAAATGTTTACCTTTTTGTTACCTTAGTATACCTACTCTCTGTTTCCTCCACCCTATTGTATACCCCTACTCCTGGTTCATTATGTCTTGATATTGCGCTGTTTCTATATTTGGTCCTCTATTGTTTTCTCTAACATCCTCTTTTTTATTTGTCTTATTACAGATCCTCTCCTCATGTTATCCACCCGATGTATTTTTACTCCCTTCAACTGACCCTAAGCTGGTTCCTCAGGTGTTCGATGGCGTGAGTTTTTGTTGTCGATGTCGTCCTCTTCTGGCGTCGTCACCCCTCACTTTTCTTCTGTGTTTGTTAGTATGTTTCTAATTTTTTCTAACTTTCTTCTATTTTTCCTACTGTTCTTTATCTCTATTTTCTTTCCTTTCTCTTTTTTCTTCCTTTCTCTTGTCTTATTCTCGATCTTTTCTCTTGATCTATTTCTCTCACAAACTCTTTTTCACATTCTTACTATTCCTCTCCTCTTATCTCAACTTATTTCTCTCATGAATTCGTTTTTGCATTCTCACCATTTTTCTCGGCCTTCCTCAACTTCTTTTCTACTACATCCTCTCTTTTATATCACTCTCCTAATAATTTGCATTCCGAGTAGTCACCTGGAATGTTAAGGGGTTAAATAACCCCATTAAACGTCAAAGAGTTTTAACACATTTAACCAGACTTAAAGCAGATGTAGCCCTCCTTCAAGAATCCCACCTTACAGAATTGGAGGCTACCAAACTTAAGCGTTGTTGGGTAGGTCATGTTTTTTATTCTCCTGCTGTAGGTAAGAAAAATGGTACAGTTATACTTTGTCATAAAAAGTTAAATGTTTCAATTGTATCTCATGAATGCGACACTAATGGCCGTTGGGTTATTGTTCATCTTCTTATAGACAAAATTCCACTAGTTGTTTTCAATATTTATGCTCCTACAGGTGTTGATAAATTGTTCTGGCCTGCTGTTTCTGCTAAACTTGTTACCCTCAATGACCAATATGTCATCCTTGGCGGTGACTGCAACCAAGTTCTTGACCCCTTTATAGATAGGAATTCAACAGTTAAATTTGTCCCTTCTAAAATGCATTCTCAGTTCGTCTCCTCTATACAGAATAATGCTTTAGTTGACATTTGGAGGCTTTGTAACCCAGATCTCAGAGAATACACTTTCTATTCCCCCACTCACCACTCCCAATCACGTATTGATTATCTCTTCCTCAGCAAACCATTAGCACAACTCGCCATTCATTCAGACATAGGTTCCATTCTAATTTCAGACCACGCTCCCGTCTTTGTGGACATTGATCTTATCCCCTACTCCCCTCATTCAGGCCGCTGGAGATTTAATAACACTCTACTCCTTGATCCTAATTTTTGCACTCAATTTACAAATTTTTCTACTGAATTTTTTACACTTAACCATCTTCCTGAATCTTCCTTTGTCATGATATGGGACTCCTTTAAAGCAGCTGCACGAGGATTTATCATTAATTTCGTTTCACAAAAGAAAAAACAATCTATCTCTAGGTCAACTCAACTCTTAGATAAAATTAAGAAATTGGAATATGCTTACTATAATTCAAAATCTGAATCTTCTCTTCGTGAACTAATTTCTGCCAAATTTGATTTTAATAAATATACCACCAACGCCGCTTCAAACTCTCTTCTAAAATGTAATTCCCGCTATTACGGTGGACAGAACAAAATGGGCAAACTTCTGGCCAATTATCTCAAAATACGAAAGGAAAGAACAAAAATTGAATCCCTACAAGGCCCAGCTGGTGTTTCTTTCTTTAAAGACAAAGACATATTAGCTCAATTCGTTTCCTTCTACCAAAGTCTCTACACTCCCGAATCTCTTCCCGACCCTAATGATCTTCTTACATATTTTCAAGACATCCCCCCTCCAGAATCCTCTCACCTTGACTTCCATTCCTTAGATTTGGACATTACCCCTTCGGAAATCTCTCATGCAATCTCTATTCTTCGTCGAGGTAAAGCACCAGGACCCGATGGTTTTACCAGTGAGTTCTACAATCACTTTTCCTCCCTTCTTCTCCCAAAATTGCATTTGTTATTCCAATCCTTTGCGGCTTCCGGCTCCTCTCAAGGAACTTTCCAAGAAGCATTAATTTGTTTAATACCTAAACCAGATAAGGATCATACTCTATGTAAAAATTATCGCCCTATATCACTAGTAAACACTGATTATAAAATCTTCGCCAAAATTATAGCTCTCCGATTAGATCCCTTATTGCCAGAACTTATAGGCCCTGAACAGTCTGGATTTGTTAAAGGTCGCCTATCATCAGACAACTCTCGAGTCTTCTTTAATATTTTAAGCAAAGCTCCCTCCCTCTCTATCCCCCTCGCTGCTATTTCCCTAGATGCTGAAAAAGCATTCGATAGAATAGGGTGGGATTTTATGTTTCAAGCTCTTCGATGGTTTGGTTTTCCCCCTAAATTTATATCTCTAATATCCTTACTATATTCTAGTCCTCACGCTTCAATCTTTGCAAATGGTATGATTTCCGACTACTTTCCTCTTCAAAGAGGGGTACGTCAAGGATGCCCCCTTTCCCCTCTTCTGTTTATTATAGCCTTAGAACCCTTTTTAACTAAAGTCAGACTCGATGATACAATTACTGGTTTTCAATATGGTCCTCAAAAACAAGCTAAATTATCGGTATACGCTGATGATATCTTATTTTATTGTTCAAATCCTCAAACAACTCTCCCTTCCTTTCTCCATCAAGTTTCCTCTTTTTCCACTGTTTCAGGTTATCGCCTCAACACCGACAAATGCGAAATTCTACCCCTAAACCCCTTATGTCAAAAACATCTCTTTGATTCCTCTGGCTTTTCCTGGCAACCCACGAAGATTAAGTATCTAGGTATATGGTTTGCTCCCCGTATTCCGGACACTCTTAAATTGAATTTTGAATCTCTCTCTAATAAAATCACTGCATCGATAAATCGTTGGAACCCTCTCTTCCTTTCTTGGTGGGGTCGTTTGGACTCCATCAAAATGATGCTAGCGCCCTTAGTTCTCTATTCTGTTTCCATGATTCCCATTCGTATACCAGATCATTATTTCAAGTCTATAGACTCCCTTCTTATAAAATTTTTGTGGAAAGGCAAAAAATCTCGGATAGCTCTTTCTTCCTTGAAAAAAGATAAATCCCTTGGTGGCGTCAAATTCCCTCACTTTAAATCATATCACAGCGCATTTTCTTTAAAACAAGCCATGAGGTGGATCTCTTCTGATCTTCCTCACATTCCCCCCCTATGGCTCTCATTAGAATCTTCTCTACTTCATCCTTATGAATTCGAAGAAGTTCTTTCCTTTTCCTCTAAGGTATCATCCATATGCTCTCCTATCATCTCTCACTCTTGCTCTCTTCTTCGTCCATATTTATTATCCTCTTACCCATCTGCCTCCTCCACCAACACCCAACCTATCTGGCATAATAAACTTCTCAAAATCCGTAACCGATCCTTATATTGGAAAACCTGGCATTCCCAGGGTCTAAAATGGATCTCACAACTTCTCTCAGACAATCAACCTCTTCCTTTTCAGGATCTCCAAACACAATTCTCGCTACCTTCCTCATCCCGTAAACAGTATTTATCACTACTTCCATCCCTTACTCAATATCTTTCATCGCTCCCGACCTCCAACTCTATCCCTATCACAAATCTTTCGATTTCTAATGCTATCGACCAATCTCTTTCTGCTTCCTTTATTTATAAATCCCTACAGTCCTCTACTGACCGTACAAAATCTAAAGTTGAGTTGGCTTGGGAAAAAGATTTATCTCACACATGGTCCCTCATTTTATGGGAAAAAATTTGGTCTAAGATTCACAATACATCCAGAGCTGCAAATACTACACAAACCTTATTCTTTATTTATAATCGTACACTATTCACTCCCTTAACTCTGTCATCCTTCTCCCCAGACACTCCATCTACTTGTTGGACTTGCCACTCCCCCCTGGCCGATCTGAAACACATGTTATTCGAATGTCCTCATATTTTACGGTTCTGGCATTTAGTTTGGTCTCAATTGCAAAAGATTTTCAACTTTACAGTTTCTTTTTCCATTACACATGTTTTCTTAGGTTCCCTCTCTCCTGTTTTTGCTGAATCCCATCACAAACAAAAATTACTTGATCTCTTTATAGCTATTGCTTTTCACCATATTACATCACACTGGAAACAAGCTAATGATGTCTCTTTTAATGCATGGTGGAACGCAGTTTGCTTTAATCACAGACTTGACACTAATTTTGTTTCTCCCATTTCTTTAGCAATCAAACGTGATCTTTTATGGCTTCCCCTCACTGAATATTTATCCAAAGTTGCTAGGCCTCCTCCCTCCTCTCCGATACGTATTGTTGAAGTTTGTAAACCACCATGAATGCATTTTTCTAGTTGATATTATGTTCCCCAATACATCTATTGTTTTAGCATATTATTTATATACTTTTATAATTTAAAATGTTTCCTCATCTCCCTATATTCCTTACATTCATTGCTTATTTTATTTGTTTATGCATAAGTTTACCTTCACTATTTAACACCAAGATGTAAGAATGATTTATGTTTCTTATAACTCTTGATTGTTTCTTCATTTTCTGTCTTTGCTTCTTTCTATTTCAATAAACTTCAAACTTAAAAAAAAAAAGAAGTCTCAAGAGGCTGGCTTAACTGACTCATTACAAAAAACAACAGAGAGAAACCACCACCGAAAAGGTGATAGTAACTCTACTAAATAATATGAGAACACCAAAATGTAAGATGTAAGGAATACATCATCCAGCGTACCTCAAAGAGATACCATCAGCACATTTCACAAAAAGTTAAAGAGAGCAACCCACTAGCAGCATATGGGGTTCAAAAATATATATGACAATCAGCTTGTCACTGAGCCCAAAGCTCCTTCCGCATACGTATCCATAGTGCAGTCCAATTTAAATTGCCTGCAAGTAACATATATAAGCAAAATATAAATAAGCAGAAAAAAGGGGGAAATCACTACCAGTGCTTAGTTGACAAAATTCACCAGGGAACTGAGTTCCCGTACCGTCGAAGTATCAGTTCATGTGTGTTACGTAGCTCAGTTTGAACGGGATCAGAATTTCAATTCCTTGAATTGAAATGAGAGAGTCAGATGGAGTTTAACACCTTGCATGCTGATGATGAGCACAGCTCGTCATGCAGCACGGTAGCTGTGTGCTGGTGACGAGCTGAGCTCGTCATGGCCTCCACGGAACGCCCACGTGGGGATAATTACCTTGCTGTGCTGGGCGTTCCTTTGCGTGGGTGTCGCCATGACGACCTCAGCTCGTCATCAGCACACGGTCACCGTGCTGCATGACGAGCCGAGCTCGTCATCAGCACCGCGGCACCACGCCGCAGGGGAATTAGCCCCGCGGCGATGGTGTTAAGGCTTCAGTGATCTCCAAAGGAAACAGTAACACACTGCCTGTTGGTATAGTCACAGAGATAATCTCTTTATTTTTCTTCATTAGTATAACGTTAACAATCAATTCATAAATTGGTGTGAAAAATTAAGAAACATTTATAAATATACTGGCCTTTTAAAAACAATATAAAATTAAAATTCACAATGTATTTTTCGAGGCATTCATCACAATGCAGTTTGTAAACACAAAATGAAAAAACTGTACCTTCTTCAGTCACAGCCTGCAATTCCCAATCTAACATAAGTAAGTTAAATTAGTCCCTTGCCACATACTGACGGAAAATTGATAGAAAGAACCTTTTAAAGAGGTGGGGCCAAGATCGTAACCAAACAGTGTATTCCTCCCAAAACACTGCAATTATGACAATATTCAACCACATGGAGTACTTGGCCTATGATTTTGCCAGGGTTTGCCAGTGGAAGCATAAAGGGAAAAATATACAGTGTACACATCTTACCTAAATAAACAGGGTTAAAAGAAGATCTTACACTAGCTCTTAACACAGTGTATTTTACATAGTAACTCACAGGGATAGCATATGACTCCAGGCTTTGTGGAGGGTGAGGCTCAGGGCTGAATGCGAGGCTCGGAGCACAAAATTGTCCCAAGCCTCATTTAATAATAAATGAAAGAAAAAAAACTAGAGCTGACATGCACGCTTGAAATGCATGCAGACAGGGTGAGAATACTCATGTAAACAAGCTGTGCAGGGGAGATTAGGTAAACATGCACAATTCAAGCGCTGTGCAGGCAAAACATTTCTGTGCAGACAAAACAATTTTAAACAAGTGAGACTGCTTGCAGGCTGATTGTTGCAGGAAAGCATGTTGTGCCTGCAGTGGGGAAAACTCATTAAAGGAAGTAGTGCTTACAGACTTAAAAAGAAGTACTGTGTAACAACCGAAGTAAAAGGGGTCAGTAGCCATGGAAGATTACAAATGAAGACAAGGCTGTACTAAGGAGGGACTAACAAGCCGATTGCTGAATCAGAAGCCATCATTTGCAGATGACAAAGACACAAGCCAATGAAAAATATGGGCGGAGAGTGGGCGAGGCTTCTCTTCCATACTCCACTACAGCAAGTCTTGCAGAGCAGCGCATGCGTGCTGGTTCAGACTCGTCCTAAAACTGTCATTAAACTTAGTCAAAGCAACTACACATACATGACGCTCAACTGTCAAGGATTCCTTACATTCTTTCATTGGGTTTCTAAAAAAATATGCTTACTTTATTTGTGGGCATGCTTTTATTACTGAACCTCTAAACTAAATGTTCAGGAAAAAGAGAAATTTGTTTGGGCTCATACGAAGGAGGAAGCATTCAAAATGTGAAAAAGTGATTTTTGGTGCTCTTTCTCTCAAGCCATTTATATAGGAAGTGATTTATAAAATTGGATACAAGTGCAGTTAGACTGAGCTCTGTGCAGTATCAAAGAGATAATGAGAAGGAGAGAGCAACTGCTTTTTTATCATGCTCATTAAAGAGAACTGATATTCACGACAGCACCATTGATAGTGAAGTTTTTAGCCAATGTTTGGTTTGTGCAAAAATGAATAACTTACAGGTCGGTAATTACATTTGAGATTTCCACTGACCTCAAACCTCTTGATACCTTATGGGTGAAAAAAGAGGTTGGTAATGCATAGTCAGGACTCGTTAGGTTGATTTCTAAGGTCAAGGAATTTAACCTTGATGTTACTTATGTACCCGGTAGTCCGAACGTGTAAGCTGGCTGTGCCTCTGTGTTTGTTGATGATGATTATTTGATTGATGAGTGTGCTGTTGTTTGGTTGGATTTAGTAAACAAAAGCATGGGAGCCTCAAAACCTTGTGATTGGAGTGAGAGTTGTGAAAAGGATGTGAATTCTTTTTCTTTCATAAAGTCAATTGAAGATGGTTGCTCTACAGGCAGCACTATGCTCTTCAAAGTTTTGCATGGTTTTAGTCATATATCAGATACATTGGGTGTGGATGGTGGAATTTTCATGGAAGGCAGTAAATGTATACTGCCAGAAAACCTGAAGGCATACTAGATCAGTGTGCCCATGAGGGTCATATAGGCGTGACAGTGCTCAGGAAAATCCCAAGGAAGCATTATTGATGACCTGATATGGACAGATCTCTTAAACATTTTTGTGAATTCCTACAGCGAATGCTTGGTATCAGATGAACATAGGATGGTTACTAAGACACCTTGGATTAATTTAACTCCGCTAGAAAAGGCTTGGGACGAGATTGTCATAGATTTTGCAGTACCTTTTTAACTGCTGGCCTGATTACATGCACTATTTGATTGTAGTCACTTAAAATGTTTTTAAATGGATACATTTTTCTTTTGAGTTGACCATCACCACTAAAATGTTCATTGTTTTTCTAATGACACTTTATTTCCTGAAAATTGCCCACGGTCTTTGTTTTAGGCAATGGAATATAATTATTCTCAGCCGGAATGAGGACATTTTTGGGGGAAATATGTGTTGCCAAATTTAGCATTTCTCTATACTCTCCAAAATCGAATGACCAGAGAGACATGTCTTCCATTAAGACATTACCTCCATCTTGTCGGAGATGAGTTTTAAGCAGCTGGTCCTTATCCAGTTTGGAACTTCTGACAGGCCTTCCGCCTGATTCCGATGCATTCCCACCTAGGGCCCGATTACGATGCAGTTAGGAAGGCCTCCTAACGGCATTTGTTACTTCCTGACCGATGGCCAGATTACAATGCAGTTATGAACATAGGCTCCTATAGAAGTCATGGGAGTCAAACCAAATCTTATCTGGAAGCATCCGGATGCATCATACTCGGTCGGTCGGACACTCCCGATCCGAGTGGGTCAGAAACCATTTCCAAACCGATTTGATCGGGAAGGTTTCCTGCCCGCATCAGAATCGGGCCCATAGGTGTCTAATTTGAATCTGAGTCTGTGGCTCAGGCGATGTTGAGGAGTTCGGCCATGTAGACCTTGAAGAATACATAATACAAAAAAGGGTGGATTTGATATACAATGATCTGCACATCAATTTACGTTCTCTTATCAAGTCCACTTTAACCACGAATCAAGCTCAACACATTCAATATTGAGTGCAACTTTGGTGTTTTGATGCACATCCACCTAGAGCATCCACAAAGACCTCCTGCCCACAGCAACTCTTGCAGCAAGTCACAATACCAAAAACTACACACCAAGGCACAAAGGATGAAAGGAACTATATATGATGTGCACTAGTGTGTAGTTTTTAGACCTTGAAGAATGTAGGCCTGAGGAAGAAGCCCAGGTTGGAGGCACTGGAAGAATATAGTGCAAGGCTTACTGCATGGGTGCATTCTATGAGGAAGGATATGATCCTTCAAAGTACTGGTTCATGTATTCCTGTCTCATGGAGGCGTTGGATCAGTATGAGGTCGTAGACAGTGTGAAATGTGGCTGAGAGGTCATGCAGGATGAGTGCATCTGTGTCACCTTTGTCCAATTTTAGATTAAATAGGTTGGTGGCAGTAATTATGGCGGTCTCCGTGCTGCGATTGGATCTGAGAATAGATTGGGATGGGTTCAAGAGGTGGTTGGCATTCGATGATTCGCCATATGCTTGATGATTAGTTTTTCCAAAGCTTTGGCCAGGTAGGGGAGGAGGGATTTGGATTTGTAGTTTGCCTGTCAGGTCTTCTAAAGGGTATTTTAGGAGTGGGGAGAGATCTGAGGGGACTGCAGAGTGGATGGAGCACATGGTGGTGACAGTTTCCAGAGGAATTCTAATGGGCCAGCAGGCCAGAGAGATTTTCTAGGTGTTCGTCTCAATTGACTGGAGGATGGCAAGGGTGGAGAGGTCAATTTAAGGTGCAAAGTTGTTGTATAAGGTGTTTATTTTGTTGCTGAAGCGTTGGGAGAGCTCGGTGATGTGTTCCTGTGGGGGAATTATGCCAATAGAGCTAGCTGAAAGTGACATGAATTCCTTAACTATGTTGAAGGTCTCTGTGGAGCTGCTGAAGCTGTTTTGTATCTGTTCAGTTAATGCTGAGTGCTTTGTGCTACAGAGCAGGACAATCAGTTGAACTTTGAATGTTGATGATTGGATGACGATAAAAAACAGGAGTCATTTGCACAGGTGATGTTACTTTTTCTCAATCACTATTGGTACTGGTAGTTGTATAAAACTCTGCTTTATTTCCAGACAAAGAATGGTGGAGTCTTGTCACAATAGGTCTGTTGAAAGAAGCACAAGTAAAAATTGTAGGACAAAATATGATAGATGAGCATGGAAATGATGGTCACTTGTTTCCAGATTTGTTTGGAAAGGTTAGGAATGTATGTCAGATGAATTGTTGAAGTCTGTATATGAATGAGAACACTTACAGCATGGCATTAGACATTACAAGGGATAGTTCTATTGTTCAAGATTTTGGAATGACTGGAGAGAGTGTTGTAGATGTGGGCTACAGAGAAAATGCTTATAGGCCTGGATGGCTGCTTGAAAAAACATTGTCTCTGAATTAGTCAGTACTAATACTAGGGCACATCGCAGAATTATTCCACCGGAACACTTTAAAAATTAGGCCATTAGGTAATAAATTGTTTGTTTTTGTAAGGGGGCTGCATTATTTCGGGGTTATTTTACATATTCACATATATTTCTCTTCCTTTTGTGTTAGGCTTTTATCGCTATAGGCACACACCCGTAGAAATATTTGTTATATGTTCCAGATGCTTTATTCTGCACTGAAACACCAAGGGAGTTTCTGGGATGCTGCAAAATGGTTGGTAGTTTAGAGCCAGCATGAACAGTGCCAACTTGTTCCAACAAAAGAGGCCCTATAATTTTGAATAAATCCGCTTTTTTTCTACTTATTTTTGTCATGTGATGCTGTATGATCCCACTGATCGAACTGCTATTTTTCCTTGCCAATGCTGAATCTGCTTTACCAATGCAGACTGAGATAAAACCTCCAGCGAGCGACATAACTACAATCACTACAATTTATAATGTTTCTGCAGATGCTACTGTGCCAGGCATGCCACCTCCATTTGGCATGGGTGAATCCCAAAGCTCTGGTCTGAGAGGGACATGTTATGGTAAATGCATGGAAATCTACATTAGCGCTATTGAAATCATGGTTAAGGTCTGCATTGAAGAACTTCTACTTTATTGAGCTGGTTCTGACACCCAGTTTAGTGCTATTGAACTACTCACAGCTGACTCTCGCACATACATAGCATTGAAGGGGAGCTGGGCAAGATATCTTAAGCCGAAAGAGAAGTTAATAATGTACGCAATGTATTTTAATCTATGAGATCGAAATCCAGCATATCAATGTGTTTGTCAATATGTGCCCTGATGGCACTTGCTAAAGACCATGAAATTGACTATTATAGTCCTGTTGAGGAATCAAAAACCAGACTTGTTGCTTGTTGTGAATAATCAGCCTAAGAAACTGACAACGCCATAAGCTCATATTGCTGCAGTCCTATATTGAATAGACTATGTTCATGTGCAGCACAATCAGCATATGTGCAAGTCCAAACAATGTATTACTGAAATCGAGTGGAAGATGTATCTAATCATCTCTGCTACGTCAAAGGCTCATGGATGCTGCCATCAAGGTCAGAAAAAGATTGCTTCATTGTAGTTACTCAAATTCCTGATTAATATGGGAGAATTTTGTCCTGTGGAAAGTCAGGCCAATTCAGATGGTATGCCAGACCAGAAATAATGGGCAGCAAATCAAACCTATTTATTGCAGAACCACTGCAAGAGACATGCAGATAAGTCATAACACTGCAAGAGAGAAATAATGACTGAAAGATGAACTTACAAAGATTCTCCTTACATCTGGTCAAAACTCTCAAAGTATAAATTACCCCCTCAGACTCTGTGAATGCCATCAAATGAGTGGTTGTCAGCTTACTTACAACACAATGAATATAGAATGTAGTAGATACCCTGAAGAGTAACAAAGCACCACATGAAAATTTAGCAACAAATTCTTCAGAGAACATTACCTATGATGAACCCCAATATTGACAAAAATATTCCAGCACAGTGAAGACAAACTAACCTCTGCAATCGCGATTTTGAGGGCGAGCATGGCGGCCAGTTAGTTAGCCAGTTGTGGGTCTGTGTGTGATGGGAGGTTAAGGGAGGATCTAGCAGAGATCATTGACATAATATCGTCAGTCAAAATATCGAGGTACCAGAATATTGTCGACACAAAATATTGATAGACAAAGTATCGACTTCCTATCTCCGTAAAGGTAAGTACCAAATATCTCAACCAAAATATCGTTGTTAAAAATATAGTTGTACAAAAATAATATACAATTATTAAATTGTAAATATTATTAAAAAACATAGTTAGAAGTATTTAAAAATGTTAAAATTAATAAATAACAAACATAATGTAATAAAATATTAAACATGCATAATTTATATATATATATATATAATTGAAATAATTATTTATTAATAATATTAAGGTTATATATATATATATATATATATATATATATATATATTACCTACTGGCGATAGCCAGTAGGTATATATAGTTAGGATTTTTTTCCTATGGGATTTTTGAAAATTCTATGTCGAATAACTTTGGCGTTTGAGGACAGATTTGGCTGAAATTTTCAGGAAAATGGAACATTTTGTTTCTGAGCAGCCCCTGAAAATTTGGGGGGGTTTCGTCAAGGGGGGCCGAGAAAAAAGGGGGGTCCCAAAACGTGTTTTTCCCGTGCAATTTTCCATAGGGCGGTTGGCCTCACTTTTAGCCTGAACGGCTGAATAGATTTACACCAAACTTGGCAAAATTGTAGGGACTGGTAGCCCGATGTGCCTTTGCTATGTCTCAAGATATAGGCTCCAGTGGTTTTTACGAAAATTAACTTTGAAAAATATATATTGGGCTACATTGGGCTATATATATGTTGGAGCCCAAATGTAGCCCAATGTAGCCCAATGTAGCCCAATGTAGCCCAAAGATGGCCACCAGAGACAAAAAAAAACGAATGTAGCCCAAATATCAGCCAGATGTAGCCCAACTATAGCCCAATGACAGAATGTCCCAGAGTGTTCTAAAGAACAACTAGAGTGCTAACAGTCCTACTTATTACAAAGGTATGGCACACCTGAAGCCATCTTGATTGGAATAAAGTGGTAACTCTTAAAACATTTAATTTAAAAAGGAACAAAATGAGGGGGTTCATTTTGCCATAGAAAGTATGATTAGCGAATATATGACGAAATCCCGCATACCATCAGTCCGCAAAAAAAATCCCGCATGTACTATTAGGCCGCAAATTAAAATAACGAAAACTTTTAGAACGAATATGCCTTTAGCATACACTAAACAACTAAACTACCCTAAACCCTAAAACACTACCCCCAGCATGACCCTACACTACACAAACAGTACAACACTACCCTAAACCCTAAAACACTACCCCCAGCATGACCCTACACTACACAAACACTACAACACTACCCTAAACCCTAAAATACTACCCCCAGCATGACCCTACACTACGCAAACACTACAACACTACCCAAAACCCTAAAACACTACACCTCAGCATGACCCTACACTACGCAAACACTACAACACTACCCTAAACCCTAAAACACTACCCCCAGCATGACCCTACACTACACAAACACTACAACACAACCCTAAACCCTAAAACACTACCCCCAGCATAACCCTACACTACGCAAACACTACAACACAACCCTAAACCCTAAAACACTACCCCCAGCATGACCCTACACTACGCAAACACTACAACACTACCCTAAACCCTAAAACACTACCCCCAGCATGACCCTACACTACGCAAACACTACAACACTACCCAAAACCCTAAACACTACACCCCAGCATGACCCTACACTACGCAAACACTACAACACTACCCTAAACCCTAAAACACTACCCCCAGCATGACCCTACACTACACAAACACTACATCACTACCCAAAACCCTAAAACACTACACCCCAGCATGACCCTACACTACGCAAACACTACAACACTACCCTAAACCCTAAAACACTACCCCCAGCATGACCCTACACTACGCAAACACTACAACACTACCCTAAACCCTAAAACACTACCCCCAGCATGACCCTACACTACGCAAACACTACAACACTACCCTAAACCCTAAAACACTACCCCCAGCATGACCCTACACTACGCAAACACTACAACACTACCCTAAACCCTAAAACACTACCCCCAGCATGACCCTACACTACGCAAACACTACAACACTACCCAAAACCCTAAAACACTACCCCCAGCATGACCCTACACTACGCAAATACTACAACACTACCCAAAACCCTAAAACACTACACCCCAGCATGACCCTACACTATGCAAACACTACAACACTACCCAAAACCCTAAAACACTACACCCCAGCATGACCCTACACTACGCAAACACTACAACACTACCCAAAACCCTAAAACACTACCCCCAGCATGACCCTACACTACGCAAACACTACAACACTACCCAAAACCCTAAAACACTACCCCCAGCATGACCCTACACTACGCAAACACTACAACACTACCCTAAACCCTAAAATACTACACCCCAGCATGACCCTACACTACGCAAACACTACAACACTACCCAAAACCCTAAAACACTACCCCCAGCATGACCCTACACTACGCAAACACTACAACACTATCCTAAACCCTAAAACACTACGCCCAGCATGACCCTACACAACGCAAACACTACAACACTACCCTAAACCCTAAAACACTAGCCCCAGCATGACCCTACACTACGCAAACACTACAACACAACCCTAAACCCTAAAACACTACCCCCAGCATGACCCTACACTACGCAAACACTACAACACTACCCTAAACCCTAAAACACTACCCCCAGCATGACCCTACACTACGCAAACACTACAACACAACCCTAAACCCTAAAACACTACCCCCAGCATGACCCTACACTAAACAACCACCACAACTCTACACTACACTAACACAACACTACACTACACAACACTACACTACACTACACAATCACTAACCCACGAAAAAATTAACACAAACCCACTTACCTCTCTCGTCATCGTGGTTTTCACAACGCAAATGCATTTACCATGCATGCCTTTAAAACGTAATTCTTTGTAAAGGCATGCGCGATAAATGCACATGCGTTTTGAAAAAATGCGGGATAATGGTATGCGAGGTCAATGACCTTGCAGGATTTTGGTATGCGGACTGAAAGTCTGCGGGATAAAAAATGCGGGAAAATGGCTGCAAACCATGATTAGCAGCAGACTTCCCTGGTGAGCACTAGCTTTACTACAGTGATCTAATGAGCAACTAGAGTGCTAACATTCAGAATTTATGGCAAATGTGTGACACATCTGAATGCCTTCTTGATAGAACCAAAGTAAACAAGCATTGAAAATGCAATATATCTCGCCCTCGTTTAAGTTAAAGCCATTCTGTTTGTAATGAGGTGGCTTTTTAGCTTTGCTTTTATTAGTGTTTTTAAAACTTTCATGTAAATAACATGCATATGAATGCATATATGTATATGTATGCATGCATTTATATTTATATAGATATGCAGATTATATATGTTTATATATGTATATTACCTACTGGCGATAGCCAGTGGGTATATATAGTTAGGATTTTTTCTCTATGGGATTTCTGAAAATTCTATGTCTAATAACTTTGGCGTTTGTGGACGGAATTGGCTGAAACTTTCAGGACAATGGCACATTTTGTTTCTGAGCAGCCCCTGAAAATTTGGGGGGGTTTCGTCAAGGGGGGGCCGAGAAAAAAGGGGGGTCCCAAAACACGTTTTTCCCATTCATTTTTCCATAGGGCGGTTGGGCTCACTTTTAGCTCGAACGGCTGAATAGATTTACATGAAACTTGGCAAAATTGTAGATATGGTTTGCCCGACGTGCCTTTGCTATGTCTCAATATATGTGCTCCAGTGGATTTTGAGAAATTAACGTTTAAAAAAATATATATATCTGTGACAGCGCTCCGGTTAGCGCCCCGGTTCGCGTACCTGACGCGTAACGGAACTTCGCGAAGCGAAGCTGATTGGCTCTCCGGTGTCTGTCAACATTCTAAACAGTCCGGAGCGGCCACCATCTTGTCTCTCGGTACGATCGAGAGACAAGATGTGGTGAAAAACGAAGGGGGAAATGAAGGAAAGGGGGCAAGGTAGACCACTCCTGACCCCCTAGGATTGATGAGGGGGATATTAAAGTGCCCCGCGGGGCAAAAAATAAAAAATACAATTTTTTGGCGATTTTACGCCGTAGAGGCGCGTCCCGGTACGCGAACCGGGCAGCTCACCGGGCAGCTCACCGGGCAGCTAACCGGGCAGCTAACCGGCAGCGTAGCTGTCAACATTGTCAACAGTCCGGAGCGGCCGCCATCTTGTCTCTCGGTAGGTTCGAGAGACAAGATGTGGTGAAAAAAGAAGGGGGAAATGAAGGAAAGGGGGCAAGGTAAACCCCTCCTGACCCCCTAGGATTGATGAGGGGGATATTAGAGTCCCCCGCGATTTTACGCGGTAGAGGCGCTTCCCGGTACGCGAACCGGGCAGCTAACCGGCAGCGTAACGGGAGTCCGCCATCTTGTGTTTTTGGAGCGTCCGGTTCGCGTACCGGGTAGCGTCCCGGTAAGCGTAACAAGGGAAAAACCAAGAGAAACAGTAAAAAAAAAATTAAGGGAATAGATTTCCAGCAAACTTGGCAAAATTGTAGGGACTGTTTGTTTGATGTGCCTTTGCAAGGCCTCAAGATATGTGCACGTGTGGATTTTGAATTGAATTGAATTGAATTGAATTACACATTTGTTACGCGCACAGCTACCCGTAGGCATCCCGGCGCCTTTTGCTCATTCATTCACAAAGTTAGGCAAACAGGTGAGTTTTAACTAGCCTCCTGAATTTTTGATGATTGGGTTCCAATCTAATGGAATCAGGAAGACTATTCCATAGTTTGGTTGCCTGTAGCGAAAAGCGTCTCCCACCCGTACGTGTTCTTTTAGTTTTAGGGACCACTAACAGATTCTTATTATTAGATCTGAGGGTTCGTTGAGGGCAATAGCGGAAGAACATGGCTTGAATTAGTACGGGGCCAGTCTTATGGAAAGCTTTATGTACCGTGGTCAAGGACTTAAACTCCACTCTCCTTTGCACTGGAAGCCAGTGTAACTGGCGCAAACCAGATCTGGCGGAGGTCCGTCGTGGGATGTCCAGTAACAGACGTGCAGCACAGTTTTGGACCGTCTGGAGGATTTTAATAGCGCCTTGTGGAGCTCCCAGATAGAGTGCATTGGAGTAGTCAAGGCGCGATAATATCAGGGATTGTACCAGTATTCTCCTGGAACTGAACGGGAGGAGTTTAATGGTTTTCCTCAGTTGTCTCAGTAAGGCATAACAGATCGCTGCTACCTTGCGCACCTGTGCTCCAAGATTAAGGGCAGGGTCGAGCCAGACCCCCAAGCTCTTGATTTGGCTTTTTGGTGGGGGGGGCTGTCCAAGGCAAGGTGGCCACCAGTTGTCAATGGTGGACGGAGGCTTCTGTCCCAGTAACATTACCTCTGTTTTCGCACCATTCAATTTAAGAAAGGATGTCTCCATCCATGCGTGGATATCCGTTAGACAAGAGGAGAGATTTTTATAGGGGGCATTCTGAGACGATAGTGAGATGATCAATTGCGTATCATCTGCATACATCACCAGCTGTACTCCCCAGGGCAGAATCACCTCAGCCAAAGGCCTCATATAGATATTAAATAGGGTAGGGCTGAGGGAGGAGCCCTGGGGAACACCACACTGGAGACGCATTTGGGGTGAAAAAGCGTTATCCTCAAAGACCGTGAAGGTCCTTTCCGTTAGAAAGGAACACAGCCAATTGAGCGCTTGCCCCCCAACCCCTACTTCTCTCAGCCTCTGCAGCAAGATGTTGTGATTCACGGTATCAAATGCCGCACTGAGGTCTAAGAGAAGTATGGCGGCATTGCAGCCGGTGTCAAGGATCTTCCTAGTCTCCTCTACCACCGTAATAAGGGCGGTCTCTGTTCCCTGAAGGCTCAGAAAGCCTGTTTGCGTAGGGTGCAGTACATTCCTTTCCTCCAGAAATGCAGAGAGCTGGGCATTTACATACTTTTCCGCAAGCTTACTGACTGTTGGCAGCAAGGATATAGGCCGATAATTTGCCCAGTCATCTGGGTTAAGGTTTGATTTTTTTAAAAGAGCCTTTACTCTGGCTTGTTTCCAGGAAGGGGGCACCGTGCCAGAGGCCAGTGAGGAGTTTATCACCTCCTGAATAAGTGGAGTCACCGTCTCCGATACCAGCTGTAAAATCGTAGGGGGTGCTGGATCCAATGGGGACCCGGATTTTAAGTTTTTAAGCAGTCCCTGAGTAGTCAAGACATCCATGGGAGGAAATTCTTTGAGCTCCGCCATGTCTTCACCCACAAGGGTAGCCGGTTCTGTGGGGGCGTGGGGGAAGGAGGAATAGATATTTATCACTTTTTCCGAGAAAAATGTGGCCAGCTCATTACAACGTAGTTGCGCTTTGTTGGGATCGGCCAATGAGGTCGGTGGTGTAATCAATGATTTAAAGATTTTAAACATTTCGCGGGGAGCGTTGGCTGAGGTATAAATTTTTTCCTCGAAATACTTAGATTGTGTAATTTTAATTTCCCGTTTGTATTTCCTAAGAGCAATCTTGTAGTTCTCCTTCGTATCTGGAGTGGAGTTCTTCCTCCACTTTCTTTCCTCCTGTTTACAACACCGCTTGAGTGCCTTTAATTCTTCGGTGTACCAAGGTTTTTTATTCTCCCCACGTCTGTGGGAGAGTTGGGATTTAGGTAGGGTAAGGTCTAGGGAATTTTCTACCCACTGGTTGAACTGGGCATTAGCTTCTATAGGGTCATTCTTTAAGCTAGGTAGGGATTCCCTAAGATTAAGGTTCCAGTTATCCACTGGGAGCTTAGACCATATCCGGGTTATTCTCTTAGATGTTGTTGCAGGTCTGTTTTGTTCTGTCAAAGGCAGCGTGAAGAGTAGCAGATAATGGTCTGACCAGGGAACCCTGATTGAATTGGTAAATTTAAGGTTACCCAGATTAGTATAGCAGTGATCCAAGGTATGTCCTGCTTTATGAGTAGGGCCTAGTACCAGTTGAGTGAGCTGAAGTGCTTCCAAGCTAGAGGTTAATTTAAGACATGCGGATGAATCCGGTTCGTCTAAATGTATGTTAAAGTCACCTAAAATGGTGAAATTGGGGGAAGCACTCGCTAGGGTAATAGCGTTCGTAAATAAATCCTCACAGAATTGCCCATATGTGCCAGGGAGTCTGTAAACTAACAGGCCCGATAGTGTAGAAGTGGAGGAGAGGGTAATGGTAAACAAGAGACCTTCAGCTCCAGAAATATTTACTTTCTCGATTCTAGCTGCCATTTCCCTCCTAAGGATAATACCAATACCTCCACCTCGTGTATCTACCCGATTCTGCCTCAGAAAGGTGTAATCAGGGGGCAGTGCCCGAACAATATCAGGGTCAGAGCTTTCGGAGGTCCATGTCTCCGTGAGAAATAGTACGTCGAGTGCTTGCTCCTCCACAAGAAGGTGGAGCTGAGTAGCATGTGCAGGAAGGGATCTGCAATTAAGTAGCCCTAAGGAGATTGGGCAGGAGGTGGTCTTATTATGGCCAGACGTCTCAGAAATGAAACGATACCTACACCCTGTGCAGGGAGGTGAAATTCTGGTGTGTACTCGTAGTTTGCTGCATTGCCCAGTTACACTCTTCCTTAACGCTAATAGAGCGTTGCGACTATACTTTAAGTGAGGGAGTTTGGGCTTGGGCGACGCAGAGTGACTGGGCCCTGGGTCCGTCCTGGCCCGAACGGGCCCAGACGGGCTTACCTCAGGCGCACCTCCGGCGCAATTACGGTGCGTCCGCATAGCGCGTCCGCTTCGCGGAGGCAGAAGGGCGTGTTTAAGTAACAGCACCGAGTGCCTGTGTGCTGATGAGCTAGAGCTCCAACTGACCAGGGGAATACCTCCCCAAGATGGCCGACGCCTAATTCCCCTCGCCTCCTAGTTCGAGGCTGGCTTGAGAACTTAGATCTGTCCCAAATGTCCCAATGGAATTGCGCTAGTAATTTTAAAAGTGCCACTAAGCAAAATGAATAATAATAGAATGATAAAATGCAATTTTTAAAAAACGATCTTTTCACTTTTTTAAAGCAATCTAATCAGGCTATCTACAATGTGTAGAGGAGTGAGGGTGTGAGTGTAGCTCTTCCGGCAGCCGCCTGCGAAGAGTGAGCAAATCTCGAATGAAAAGTTTGCCTTCCTTAAGTAACAGCACCGAGTGCCTGTGTGCTGATGAGCTAGAGCTCCAACTGACCAGGGGAATACCTCCCCAAGATGGCCGACGCCTAATTCCCCTCGCCTCCTAGTTCGAGGCTGGCTTGAGAACTTAGATCTGTCCCAAATGTCCCAATGGAATTGCGCTAGTAATTTTAAAAGTGCCACTAAGCAAAATGAATAATAACAGAATGATAAAATGCAATTTTTAAAAAACGATCTTTTCACTTTTTTAAAGCAATCTAATCAGGCTATCTACAATGTGTAGAGGAGTGAGGGTGTGAGTGTAGCTCTTCCGGCAGCCGCCTGCGAAGAGTGAGCAAATCTCGAATGAAAAGTTTGCCTTCCTTAAGTAACAGCACCGAGTGCCTGTGTGCTGATGAGCTAGAGCTCCAACTGACCAGGGGAATACCTCCCCAAGATGGCCGACGCCTAATTCCCCTCGCCTCCTAGTTCGAGGCTGGCTTGAGAACTTAGATCTGTCCCAAATGTCCCAATGGAATTGCGCTAGTAATTTTAAAAGTGCCACTAAGCAAAATGAATAATAACAGAATGATAAAATGCAATTTTTAAAAAACGATCTTTTCACTTTTTTAAAGCAATCTAATCAGGCTATCTACAATGTGTAGAGGAGTGAGGGTGTGAGTGTAGCTCTTCCGGCAGCCGCCTGCGAAGAGTGAGCGAGTAAAAAATATATATATCTGTAAGCGTGCTCCGGCACGCTTACGTTACGGGTTTTGTTTGCGCTGCAGAGCCGATACGTCACGGTTATGCGACGCGTCATGAGGCGTCTCACGTGGCTACGTGATACGTCACGTAATAAAGAATATATTTTACAGCTATAGATATTAGCTTTTAAAAAACCAATGAAATTCACTGAAAAAACCATAGGTTATAGACCATATATAGTTAGGAATTTGCATTTACAAAACCTTGAAAATTCACTGAAAAAACCATAGGTTAGAGACCATATATAGTTAGCTGGACATTTTATTGACATAAAACCAATGAAATTCCATATATAGTTAGTTGCACTAACTATATATCGCGCACCCGCAATCCACTGCTGATGATGTCACATATTACATCATTCATGACATGGTCAGTGACATCACTGATGACATCACTGATGACATCTCAAATGACATCACTGATGACATCACTGATGACATCTCAAATGACATCACTGATGACATCATGACACAACAATACCAGTTACTACATACGCACTCACTGATTCCTACGTCTACACACACATTCACTCATTCACCCATACAATCACTCATACATACAGTCACTCATTATTACAACACTATCATATGCACTCATACACCTATGCAGACACTCACACACTGCCACTCATCCATGGAGTTACTCACACACCTAGTCAGTCCTGTAAAGAATCAATCACACTTCCATTTCCTCATCTATACAGTTAAACACAGAACACCATACTTCAGTGACATCACTGATGACATCACTGATGACATCTCAAATGACATCACTGATGACATCTCAAATGACATCACTGATGACATCATGACACACCAATACCAGTTACTACATACGCACTCACTGATTCCTACGTCTACACACACATTCACTCATTCACCCATACAATCACTCATACATACAGTCACTCATTATTACAACACTATCATATGTACTCATACACCTAGTCAGTCCTGTGAAGAATCAATCACACTTCGATTTCCTCATCTATACATTTAAACACAGAACACCATACTTTTCACACATATACTAACACATACTTACTCTCTTATACAATCACTGATACAAGTACACATTGATATGCACAGAGTCACACACCTCCCAGCCAGCCACACACACACTCAGTCTTCCATACATCCACTCATTCTTCAATATGTAAAACATATTTAAACTTTACAAAAACACACAGACACTAGATGATGTCATCAGTGATGTCATTTGAGATGTCATCAGTGATGTCATCAGTGATGTCATTTGAGATGTCATCAGTGATGTCATCAGTGATGTCACTGACCATGTCATGAATGATGTAATATGTGACATCATCAGCAGTGGATTGCGGGTGCGCGATATATAGTTAGTGCAACTAACTATATATGGAATTTCATTGGTTTTATGTCAATAAAATGTCCAGCTAACTATATATGGTCTCTAACCTATGGTTTTTTCAGTGAATTTTCAAGGTTTTGTACATGCAAATTCCTAACTATATATGGTCTATAACCTATGGTTTTTTCAGTGAATATATATATATATATATATATATTACCTACTGGCGGTCTCCAGTAGGTATATATAGTTTGGATTTTTTTCCTATGGGATTTTTGAAAATTCTATGTCGAATAACTTTGGTGTTTGAGGACGGAATTGGGAGAAATTTTCAGGAAAATGGAACATTTTGTTTCTGAGCAGCCCTTGAAAATTTAAATTTGGGGGGGTTTCGTCAAGGGGGGGCCGAGAAAAAAGGGGGGTCCCAAAACGTGTTTTTCCCATGCAATTTTCCATAGGGCGGTTGGACTCACTTTTAGCTCGTATCGCTGAATGGATTTCCACGAAACTTGGCAAAATTGTAGGGACTGGTAGCCCGATGTGCCTTTGCTAGGTCTCAATATATGTGCTCCAGTGGATTTTGAGAAATTAACGTTCAAAAAAATATATATATCTGTAAGCGCGCTCCGGGCAGCGCCCCGGTTCGCGTACCTGACGCGTAACGGAACTTCGCGAAGCAAAGCTGATTGGCTCTCCGGTGTCTGTCAACATTCTAAACAGTCCGGAGCGGCCGCCATCTTGTCTCTCGGTAGGATCGAGAGACAAGAGGAGGCCAAAACAAAGGGGTAAATGACCATAAGGGGGCATAGCAGATCCTCCCTGACCCCCTAGGTTTGATGTTGAGGCTTTAAAGGGGCCCCGCGGGGCGTTTTTTTTGCGTGGGGAGCGCCCGGTACGCGCACCGGGAAGCGGTCCGGGGAGCGTACTATAAGGAAAAAAGAATGATAGACTTTTTAAATATTGTATGTTTATTGATTGTTCATTTTGTTTTTTGTTTTTTTTGTGCTTTTTTTTATTAAATATAAATTTATTTTTGTGATTCTTTTTCCAAATTTAACAGAACATTTAACAACAAATTGTCGGAAATGTCCTCATTTTCAATCAGCGAATCTACTGCATCTACACATTGAACTAATTCATGGTCCCGTGATTCATCCATGAAATCTGAGTCATCATTGTCCTCAATAACTTTTTCTGTGTTGTTCTCCAGAACAATTTTGAAGGAAATATTCTGCTCTCCTTCCATTTTCTTGCTGTAATTTGCATAAAAAATAAATATATCAGTAGAGATAGGGCACTGTTGGGTTTAAGTTCAGACAGGTACTTGTGAGTTTATAACAGAGAAGTAATCTATGGGCACTGTATGGTTTCAGGCGTGAAGTAGTACTATTAAAAAGTGCCTGTGAAGAAGCCTAAGTAAATTCATAATTATACCACAGAAACCTAAATCAATCCATAATTATAATAAACAAGCCTTTCTCAATGTCTAACTCTTACAGAGGGACAGTATATAACTATCTAAAAATGTTTTCCCAAATTAATTTAAAGTGCATGACATAGTTCTCCTTTCAAATTTACAAAATAACATCTTACCTTTTAAAAACAAGTTTAAGTTGTCAGTGAAAATGCTCTTGCAATGTACTTCAGGAAGTAGTAGTCAACATGGCTGTGTTTCTCTCTCTTTCTTTATATATATTCAGGTACATAACCAATCAAATGTCAGGTAAAAAAAGTAGAAAATGAAAGTAACATTTTAATTGGTTGTCAATTCCAACAATTCAGATGTGTTTTGTGAAGTAATTTACCCCAGGGTATTTAGAGAGGTCTACAGGCTAAATGGCTAAATGGAATTCCAACCAAATGTGTGAAAATGGTAGGGATTGGTATGTAGTATGAGCTAATCTATATTTGGTGAAAGTGTCTCCAGTGGTTTTTCTGTATATTACTTTCCCACCTTTTTTGAGCGAGCGCTTCCCGGTGCGCGCCCCGGTACGCGAACCAGCAGCGTTACGGGAGTCCTCCATTTTGTGTTTCGGTAGAATTGAGATACAAGATGGAGGGCAAATAATGTTGAGAATGGTTAGAAGGGGGCACGGTAGACGTATCCTGACCCCCTAGGTTTTCTGAGGGTGGCTGAGGAGGCCCATATGTGCGGAAAAAAAACATTTTTTTCAAATTTTCGCACGGTTAGCATCCGGTGCGCGTACCGGGTAGCGCTCCGGGGAGCGTACTTTGGTGAAAATTAGTGAAAAAAGTTACATTTAAAATTTGTTTAGAGTGATCATAGTTAGGGTAGCTCTGAGAAGAGCTTTTGGGTATGTGGTAGATTTAGGTACTTATAAGTAGGTACCAATACATAGTCTTAAATTCAGGATGAAAACTCTGTTCCCCTCATCTGAGAAGTGAACTCCATCTCCTCTGTAGATAGTACCGGGAAGCGCACCAATGAGAAAAATGAAGTCAAGAGTGCTAAAAATTTTAGTAATTTTTTAAAAATGGAAGGTAGTTCTGAAAAGAACTTTTTTTTAATGTTTTTGTTGTTTTATATATTTTTTTAATTTTTCTGAACATTTTTTGTTTTTTTTGTATTTTTTGAACAATTTTATGTTTTTTTTGGTTTTTTGGGGGGAAACAACGAAAAACAGCCATTATAAAGGGCTCAACAAAAAACAAGAAACAAAAAACTGGGAATTAACAGTGGCTCGAGAGGAGCAAAAAAAAAAAAAAAAAAACGACTGCTTTCTTCTCTTGCTGCAGTTGTGGTTGTCGATGGAAGCATTAATAAGGTGAATGCTTAGTTCCCCGTAGCAGAGGGTCTTTCCGCAAAAAATGCAGACCATTTTTATTACACCAATTTTTTTTTGTATATTTGGTACTGTTTCGCGCCCTTCTGGTGCTGCAAATGAAGATTCACCTGAGGAGGTGCTGGACTGATGGTCTCTTTTTTTCTGAGCCAGATCCCGTACCTCAGCTTGTGCCAGATTGTTAGGGTGCCACCTCTGCATGTGGCGGATCATTGTGTAGTTCCCAAATGAATATTTTTTATTTGGGTTGCCCCTGGACATAACCTCGTTGCAAATTAAGCATGTCACCTTCGGGGCATTCACTTTTTTTTGCCCAGCAGGGATGGAGAAATACTGCCATATATAATGAACTTAGACATGGCTTTGTCTTGGTTCTTCAGGCAAGTATGTTATGGTTTGTTGGTCCTCATCATCTTCTTCCTCCTCTTCTTCAACTCCTGGAAGGATCTGGGGTGGTGGACCTTCCTTTCTGGGTGGTGGTGGTGGTGGCGGGGGTGCACTACCTGCAGCTACTACTGAAGCCTTGTCTCACAAATAGCTCTTGCTTTCTCAAAGAAAAAAGTAAGAATGAGGAAAAAAGGAGGGGGCTTTTATCATTTGTAGAAAAAAAAAGTTGAGAACCAATGAAAAGTGTTATTTTCAGGTCACATGTCCCGACGCGCTTACGCTACGCGCACAGGAGCACTTACGTTGCGCGCTCCGGGTCGCGCCACGGAGTGCTTCCGGGTACGTTTACGGAGCACGCCGAAGAAAAGCATCACGCGGTTACGCGATGCGTCACGTTTACGCGGCGCATCACGCGACTACGCGAAACGTCATGATGTTGTTTTCGTTCGCGGGTAAAGCGCTCACGGGACGCTCACCCGTACGTTCACTGGTACGTGCCCCGGGAGCGCCCCGGGGCGCGTACCGGGGCAAATAATAAAAAAAAAATATTTACACATTTTAAAATTTCTAATAAAAATTATTACTTTCATACATATAGATATTTGCTATTAAAAAACCTGTGAAATTCACTGAAAAAACCATAGGTTATAGACCATATATAGTTAGGAATTAGCATTTACAAAACCTTGAAAATTCACTGAAAAAACCATAGGTTATAGACCATATATAGTTAGGAATTAGCATTTACAAAACCTTATTTTACTCACACAAAACCATTGAAATTCGCATATATAGTTAGTTGTACTAACTATATATCGCGCACCCGCAATCCACTGCTGATCATGTCACATATTACATCATTCATGACATGGTCAGTGACATCACTGATGACATCACTGATGACATCTCAAATGACATCACTGATGACATCACTGATGACATCTCAAATGACATCACTGATGTCCCATGTTAATTTCCATAGGGAGGTTGGACTCACGTTTAGCCTGAACGGCTGAATGGATTTCCACCAAGCTTGGCAAAATTGTAGGGACTGGTACCCCGATGTGCCTTTGCTATGTCTCAAGATATATGCTCCAGTGGTTTTTACGAAAATTAACTTTGAAAAAATATATATTGGGCTACATTGGGCTATATATATGTTAGAGCCCAAATGTAGCCCAATGTAGCCCAATGTAGCCCAATGTAGCCCAATGTAGCCCAAAGATGGCCACCAGAGACAAAAAAAACAAATGTAGCCCAAATATCAGCCAGATGTAGCCCAACTATAGCCCAATGACAGAATGTCCCAGAGTGTTCTAAAGAACAACTAGAGCGCTAACAGTCTTACTTATGACAAAAGTATGGCACACCTGAAGTCATCTTGATTGGAATAAAGTGTTAACACTTAAAACATTTAATTTGCAAAGGAACAAAATGAGGGGGTTCATTTTTATTTGATTATGATTAGTGCTGAAGAAAGAAAAATGAGGGCACATTTTGAGTGACTTCTCAAATCCTCTTATATTTCATTAAAAAAATTCTGATATGCAGTCTCCCAAGATGGCCACCAGAGACAAAAGAGCCCAAATGTAGCCCAAATATCAGCCAGATGTAGCCCAACTATAGCCCAATGACAGAATGTCCCAGAGTGTTCTAAAGAACAACTAGAACGCTAACAGTCTTACTTATGACAAAAGTATGGCACACCTGAAGTCATCTTGATTGGAATAAAGTGGTAACACTTAATACATTTAATTTGAATATATATATAATGATTATGGAACGGCGTGGTTCAGCCGTATGCGACACACCACCACAAGAGCGCCGTGGCCTGACCGAAATGGAACCTTTGTTTTTGGAATGCGTGAGCAACTAGGTCAGGCGGGTGCCGCCGGAGACTTTCTCTGGTACTGGTTCCCGGACAATTTTGAAAATGAATCGTTTGGGACACGATGGACTTTGCATTCAGTCAGGTATGAGCCACAATACCCATTGGAGGGAATGAAAAATATATAATTAAGAAACTACATTGACCACAATACCAAGCGAGGGAAGGATAACGCCCATTGACAATGCAACAAATAAAAAGAAGTGATGTAGTTTCTCGCCATACTGGTTCTGAATGGCAGCGGCGTGAACACTTTGATAAAGCTCACGAAGAACGAGCGAAACATGTTAGTATGACGGGGCTGCCCTTGGAATAAAATTGATGCAGGCTCCATCACGGTGTGCGGCTACTTACTTTCCTGTCCTGGGAAGGTGTTGGAGTGAATATATATATATATATATATATATATATTCACTGAAAAAACCATAGGTTTCACACCAGTTATAGTTAGGAATGAGCATTTAAAAAACCTATTAAATTCACTGAAAAAACCATAGGTTTCACACCAGTTATAGTTAGGTGGAAATTTTACTCGCATAAAACCATTGAAATTCCCACGTTATAGTTAGTTGGACTCACTATAACTTGCTCGTGCAATGCACTGCTGATGACGTCACATATTACATCACTCATGACATGGTCAGTGACATCACTCATGACATCACTGATGACATCTCAAATGACATCACTGATGACATCATCCAGTGAATGTGTATCTTTCTGAAAAAAAAATATTTTTTATATATGTATATCTAAAGGTTGATGGAAGAATAAATGGGTAAATAAATGTCTAAATGGATGTTTTTTGTGTAAAATTGATTGGTTAATTGACTTATTAAATGTATCTTAGTGAATACATATATTAGCGAGTAATGTTTAAATATTTAAATATCTGTATCTGTGTCTCACTTTGTGTATAAGTGGCTGCATGGGTTGGTGAGTAGCTACATGAGTTATTAGTTGTTTTTTTGAGTATCAGTATCAGTGTCTGTATGGTTCGGTGGGGCACAGATGCATGAATGAGTGACTCACTATTTGTATGTATTTTGAAGACAGCATATGTGCAAGACTGTATGGGTGGATGATTGTGTGTATGGGTGGGTTAGTGAGTATGTGTGTTTATAATTGATTGTTTAAGAGAGTAAATATGTTTCCGTTTCTGTAGAAGTATGTGTAGTGGTGTGTATATAGCAGTATAATCAAGTAAATGTTTTTTTGATAGTTTATTTGCATGTGTGAATTTGTGTGTGAGTAACTATATGGATGAGTATTAGTGTGTAGCAGGATGTATAGGTGTATGAGTACATATGATGAGTAAGTACATGCATGAGTGACTATATAGAACTGTTGGTGAATGAGTGGATGTGTATGTAGATGTTGGAATTACCTAATAAGTTGTTGTAATTGGTATTGGTTTCTCCTTTTTTAAGAAAATGTTAGTTTCTATTTGTGTGTCAAAGGTTATTTTATGCTGATAATAGGTCTGCCACTTTGTCACAAGGATGTTGTCATCAGTGATGTCATTTGAGATGTCATCAGTGATGTAATATGTGACGTCATCAGCAGTGCATTGCACGCGCAAGTTATAGTGAGTCCAACTAACTATAACGTGGGAATTTCAATGGTTTTATGCGAGTAAAATTTCCACCTAACTATAACTGGTGTGAAACCTATGGTTGTTTCAGTGAATATATATATATATATATATATATATATATATATATATATATATATATATATATATATATATATATATATATATATCCAAAACTCCAGGAAAACACCACACTTTTCCTGTTCTTCAACGACACCTACAAAGCGGGGCAGTCACGACGACGAATTTAGTGCATCACCCACTGGGGTTTGACTTTTGCACTACTTTGGAAAGAGAACAGCACACCCACTGGGGTGGAATGGAAACATACTACACACACCATAAGGCAGTGGGAGGGCCGCGCCCAATTGGGCAGGTGTGTGTTATTAAGATTCTGCGTTTCCAGCGCGCATTCTCATTCCTGCATTGCCACTGATGAAGGGAGTTTTAATCCTGAAACGCGTTTGGCTTCATGTTTAATTTGCCTATTTCGGATGAATTGACTGCTGGCAAGATGTCGTTTTACAAATAAAAGAACTTTATATTCAGCTCCTGTGGCCTTTCCTCAAAGTGTGGTGTTTTCCTGGAGTTTTGGATGTATGACGGCTGAGCACAGTCGTCGAGAAAGGCCCACCGCGGGTGGCGGGTCCGTTCTTTGGTCACACTGCAAGCCGGAGATTATCGGAAGGAGCGAAGTTCAAGTTTCAAAATCAGGATTGGAACCTGTCCTTGTTCTTCAACGGCACCTACAAAGCGGGCAGTCACGACGACAAATTTAGTGCATCACCCACTGGGGTTTGACTTCCACTGGGGTGGAATGGAAACGGACTACACACACCAGTTTTAATCCTGAAACGCGTTTGGCTTCATGTTTAATTTTCCTATTTCGGATGAGTTGACTGCTGGCAAGATGTCGTTTTACAAATAAAAGAACTTTATATTCAGCTCCTGTGGCCTTTCCTCAAAGTGTGGTGTTTTCCTGGAGTTTTGGATATATATATATATATATACATATATAGATATATATATATATATATATATATATACACACATATATATATATATAACCTTAATAATATTAATAAATAATTATTTCAATTCATTATAAAATGTTAAAAACATAATTTAAATTCTCATTACATATGTATCTAAATAAACCTGTAACAGAAATATACAAATGTATTTTCTATATAATAAATTCAATTATAAAAGCATTTTTTTAATAATATTTCACACTACATTAATTATAACAGTAGAGAAAACATCGCATAGTGTAGGGGATAAAATGACTATTCCCACTCCAAGTTTAACAGTAGGGAAAGTGTTGGATAGCGGGTGGGTAAAAATAACTATTCTCACTGCAGCGAGTGCAACAGTAGGGAAAATGTTGGGTAGCGGGTGGGAATAATTTACTATTCCCACTCCACCACGCATAACAGTAGGGAAAGTGTTGGATAGCGTAGGGGATTAATTTAGTATTCCCACTCCTGCAATGTAATTAACATTAATTAACAATTAATTCATTAATAAATATATTTTTACCTCTCACCATATTCCCCTCTAACGTCACCACCAATATTGTAAACTATTAATGAATTAACTAATAACAATTAACAATACAATTATTAACCATCAAATATAAATTAATTCACGTAAATAACACTATAAAATAACTAGAAAACATATTATATAAAAAATATTTAAAATGTTAATAAAAATTAAATTACTTCTCACCCTACTCCCCTATCAACACTCAACCCACTGCTAAAAAAGTACCTAATTAACATATTAACAAATTAATGATTAATAATTAATATCAAATTAATTACTAATTAATAACTTTTTAACACAATTAACATATTTACCAATACATTATTAATAACTTTATAATTAATTAATAATTAATTAATTAACCAAATACACAATATAAATTGTTACATACAAAAATATTAATTAATTCGTTTATTAATTAATTCATTTAAATTAAATTACTTCCCACCCTTTTCCCCTATAAACCCACAACCCGCTACGGAATAGAATTGCGCAAATATTAATTAACGTATAATTAATTATTAAAAAAATCTTAATTAACATATTTTATTAATTTTCTTCCCACCCTATTCCCCTAGGAACCTACAACCTGCTACAGAACTAAAATACGCAAACATAATTTAACATAAAACTCATTACTTCAAAAAAATTCAAACATACATTATAAAAATGATATGTACTGTTAGCACATATACTAACATTTAAAACACTAACAAAAATCGATATTTTGAACAACGATATTATGACTGAAAATATTACTGACTTCGATATTGACAAACAATATTTCTTACCTACCATATTCTGTACCACTATATTTTTGACAGTCGATATTCTGTCCGCACGATATTTGTAAATCGATATTTAGATTGTTTACCTCTAGAAGGGAGCATAGACTGCAATTCTTACCCATAACTAGTGGAGGCATCACTTCATAGGGGCATTGGGGAATGGGGGCATGTTTCTAACATGTAGCAGTTAATCACTGCAAAACCATCAGAGAAACCGGCTATGAGCGGCTCAGGAAGTTATGGAAGAGCCATTGTGCTACAGTGCGGATCCCCCTCTGGGGTAAAAGTGTCAGAGGCAGCACAGGAAGGTTGCGCACTTGCTGTACAGATAGGTGGAGGCAGGATGCTAACACAGTGAGCTCTATCAGAGCACACAAAGTTGGACCTCCCAGTGAAGAGAGTTACTACAAAGAAGGTAGGCAGATAGCAGTTTTCTCTGAAGGAGAGCTCAGACAAAATGGAAGATATACACCAAGAAGGGCTTTGTGATGTCAAACTTTGGCACCACAGGGCCCTATTAGGCAAGGCAGTGATCCAGCAAAGATCGTTAAGGTTAAAGCTGCAGGTGGTGGGGATAAAGGAGTGGGTCAGATGAGCCAGGGCAGCACGAAATCCCTTGTATTGGATAAGGGAGTGGATAAACCAGCAGATTTCATGTGGAAAAATATGGTGCAGCACACAGAAATAGCCACATGTAAGAGTGACTCCCTCTTTGAGGACATTTTTCAAAGTCCAGGCTAAATCTACTTTTGAAAAGGAGTTAGTGGGACAGCAGTGTGACCACAGTCTCAGAGAGGGGGAATCGAGGAGTACAGGAAATACCATTTTTGCTACAATTACTACATCTAGGACTCTACCTCCCCCCCAAACCCCAGAATCTAGCAGGGTGAGACACGCAGAACATTATGGACTAAAGGATCTATGAGTTAACAAATAAAAGTACATTTCAAATACTGGACAATGAGGGAGAAAGCTGTAGAGAGTCAACAGAAGAGGCAAGAGCTGGACAAGGAGGGGGAACAGAGGTTGGCAATGGAAATCCCAGTCACTCAGTAGGGGATCATAAGCAATGTGCACCAGCCTCCAGATGGGGACACCTTTCTGAAGGTGAGAAACGGTTTTGCCACCGCCATCACAAACCAGAAGGTAATATAAGGGATGAGTGAAAATGTGGCATAGAAACTTTACTTGCCATCCTCAAGAACACAGGCCCTTAAGAGCACAGTGGCAGAGCTAAACGTGGCGTTGAAGAGGCAATAGATGAAGAGGAGTTAAATGCAATTAAAATCAGGAAAAGAGAGCTCCAAGACAAACTTGAATCCAAAGAAAACAACACAAGGAGAACCAATATTGGAGTTGTAAATGTTCCGGAGGGGCTGGAAGGTGAGGATATAAAGAGATTTGTGTCTCTTTAATCAAAGCAACAGGCTTATCAGAGATCCCAGTGGATGACCTTGCAAGAGATATTCAACGGATACTTTATGAGACACCCTGGTAGAACCAAGCTAAGAAAGATCTTGGTGTATTTCCTGACAGACATCACAAAAGAGCAGACCCTGGCCAGTGCACTGAAGCAGATATCTTTAACAGGTTGTGGGTTTACCTCCTAGGTCAGTTCAGACAACTCTTGCACAACCTTGAATAAACAATGGGAGCTAGGGGAATGAATAGAGGAGTTCAGAACTCTAGGCGCCACGGCCCGACTGAAGTTCCCCGCTACACTGGAATTAATGGAAAAAAATAAAATGCATAATTTAAGAGACCAGATGGAAGCAAACAGACTGAAGCAATAAAGGGGGGGAAGTATGGCATAGGAAGACTAGAACACGTAGAGCTAGGAACCAGATGCAGTCTGAAGATGCCTTTCCCATTTCCTTCTGTCTGTTGATTATGCTCTGTTTTGTGGAATCCAATCACATGCACCATAGGTCTAGAATAAGCCATGAAGAGAAGCAGGAGGGGAGGGTTTTCCAGGGGGTTGTAGGGAACCGGTAAGTGGAGCACTGTGTGGAGAGTATAATGGAGGAAAAGGAAAAATAAATTATAAAAAGTCCCCAGAAACCTTTTTTAGATGCTTTTCAAGATGTAGCCTGGCATTTTGTGAGAACGAGGATAGGCAAACACTAGTATTGAGAACAATAATAAAAATTCTTTCATTGAATGTCAATGGACTTAGGACGGTTAAGAGATGTAACAAACTGATGCATACTTAAGAGATTCAGCAGCTCATGTCATAATATTGAAAGAGACCTATCTTACTGCATAACTTTCTAAAGGTGATTCAACTAATATACTTCACTTCCCCTGTTAAAATCCTTATAAACAAAGGCACAGCATCAGAGTTTAAAATCTTAAGAGGCATGACTCAAGAATGCCCTCTTCCCCCTTGCTCTTTAATCTGTATTTTAAATCATAGGATATGATGGGATAGGAAAGAAAAGGGAAGGGAAGGGAAGGGTAAGGAAGGGAAGGGAAGGAAAAGGAAAGGAAAGGAAAGGAACGGAAAGAAAAGGAAAGGAAAGGAAAGGAAAGGAAAGGAAAGGAAAGGAAAGGAAAGGAAAGGAAAGGAAAGGAAAGGAAAGGAAAGGAAAGGAAAGGAAATTAAAGGAAAGGAAAGGAAGATAGTTCCATTTAGGTAGGATGCATGATAAAAAAAGATTTCTCTATATGTCGATGACTTACTAGTATATATATATATATATACAGCAGATATACAAACAGCATTATCAGCAGTGGAACAGTTGGTTTGGGATTTTGGGATGGTTTTGGAATATGCAGAAAATACCTCTATGACAGAGATTATCGTCTGGAATATGGGTGCACCCACCAGGGCGTCAAAAATGAGATGAAATACTTCAGTTTTAAAGTCACACAGGGTGTGGATAAAATACCATAGTTTAACTTAAAAAATGTGATGAAGGAGGTACAGGTTCTCCTGCCTAGCTGGTCTCACCTGCCATTAAAGATCTTTTTTATAGCCAATATGATAAAAATGACCTTTGTGCCAAAATTCATCTTCCTCTTTACTCAATTCCTTTAACGTTCAAAAAAGAGTGGATGGGGAGGCGCCAGGGCATTATTAATTCATTTATCTGGACATGAAATGGCCCAAATATTTCTTGGAAGAAGCTCAAAAGGAGGCATGAGCAGGAATGGATCACACTCCTGGTCTATCTCCTGGGATTTTCAGTTTATGAAATGTAAATGTCTACTCAAAGAAACTGTGCCAAGTGGGGAGCGTGCATGAGATCATGTATTAGGATGTTACAGGGGGGGGAGGGCAAATCTCACTTCTTGTACGAGTTTTGGGACATAATATTTTACAGAAAAGTAAGGATGGGGTGCTATAATCAATTGCTTATTTATGGGTGCAGATACGGAAATCAACAAAGCCAGAATATTATAGTAAGTATGCACCAATCTCGGAGTCCCCTGGAACACCTGAAAACTTAGTGGGCAAGTTAGTATTCCCTATCAGAGAGGCAGGGATAGAGTGGTGGGGGCAGTTATTTCAGGATAGAGAATATGAAGACACACAAATGTCAACCCGAGGTAAAATCACAACTTTTAAGATCTGGCAGTTAAAAGGGTGGGCCCACAACCGGAGGGATGAGGTAGGGAACTCGAATGAGCTTATAGAACAGCTATGGGTGGGAAAAAAGAAAAAAGTAAGGTCTCCTGCTAGCGCTGGGTGATTCTGGAAAGTATGGATGGAGACTTTATGCTTCCAGAGGACTTTTGGGGAAAAAGCTTGCTGCAGCTACTGACGCATGACCTATGACAAGTATCTATGCTATACAGTAAAACCTGCAAACCTGAGAAGAAATCATCTTTTTTTTCCTGCCAAGAGAATTTTGGTTCCCAAATAGGCTTTCGAAATTGGGAAAACAAACCTGGTATGCTGTATGAAGTGTGGTCTAGAGAAGGTGGAGTGCCCAGAGATTCAGCAGTTCTGGGAGGGAGTAAGCAGAATCATTAGTCAGATACTACTCTGGGCAGAAATTAAGGTAAGCCTTTGATTAATAATTATTGGCAAAGCGGATCCACAAGTGAAGTTTAATAAAAGGAACAACAAACTGGTGTTTTATTTGATATTTTTGGGCAAGGCGGGAGATCTGCCAGAAGTGAACATTAAAGGATGCTCCCACAACTGCTGAGTGATGAAGTCAATAAAAATAATTTTTACTATTGATGCCTCCCCAAGGTCTTTAAGGAAATCACAATTCTAGGGGCCTTTTGTGGCATGGTAGGAGTAAAATGTATTGGAATCGTAAACCATAAGGTCCCATGATTACACCGAACCTTGAATTACGGGTTTGTTCGGAAATGGTTGGTAACATCTTCCCAGGCTTGTAAACCTAGCCCACCCGCCCCCGCCAAGATAGAAACCCAGGGCAATATTATGGGGCTGACAGTTCAAGGGCAGAAGTAAAGGAAAAAAAGGTGAATGAGGTAAACAAAAAACTAACCCTTGTAATCTCATGGAAGAACAGTATAATAGTACCCTTATGTGCACAATTTGACATGAACGAATCATGATCTTATTGAATAATAAGTCTCATAGATGTGGAAGTGAAGATGTTGTAAAGACTCATAATGGATGATATCACCATCTGGAGAGAGGAGGAAGTAGTGTTCTTCATGTAGAAGAAGGATTCAGGGTCGATCTCTTGACAATTGATCAAAGCCTCAACCTGAAATTCTTAATCAACAAATCTGTCAACAGCAAGAAGTTTATTGTAAATGGATCCTTTCTGGACTTTGCTCAATCTTTTTAGCCCAAAGAGATTAACTTCAGAAGAAGTTATTGAAGGACGTCATGAGCACACAACTAGTTCATTTCATTTCAGAGCTGTATTGTTCCTCCTCAGCACACATTTGATATGGCAATTAGGTTAAATGATGATAAGATTTTAGATGAACACCTGAGAAAATCAATGATATTTGTAGCTCCACTATTATTCGTTCTGTGCATCCCTGATCTCCTGGAAGTACTTCTGGAAGATGCATGGGACATCCTCAAAATAAATGACATGCAAATCCAATAACTACTGTATGCTAATGATTATGTGTTACTGGCAAGATGTGTGAATGCCTTGTGGATGGTACTGTGCCGAAGTGAACCTTTCTGTTGAACTAATGGTTAATGGTCAACAAGGAAAAATCCCAAATTGTGTCCTGCTCTCTACAAATGAGTCAAGCTGCAAGTCAGTGGTCCTATCAGCATCTCATCTCCTGTTGGTGGGTGCAGGGAGTGTTCATCATCATCATATTCATCATTAACTGGTGGTTGTGGCATGTTCTTTTCTCCTGTCATTGTTGTATACCAATACACAAGTTGTTATGAACTTTCTTAGTGCTCCCCCTGAACAAAGTGTTACAATTGTAAACATATGAATCAGAAGTTGCCACCTTTAGGCCTGAATCAAAACCTCTCAAGATGAACAAAGCAGAGGCCATAGTCAATGACATACTAATAATTGACTATGCGGGTGGTGGCAATCCGCCCGACATCCTAATGGGGCACTAAGCATCAAGGGAAGAGCCCTAATGGAAGACCGTACTACTCCCTATCTAAATGTAAGCTCACTAGAAGTATGTTCTCAAAAATCATAAAATCAAAGAAGGGGGAACAAGAAAAGAGAGATCCCCAGTAGTGGTGTAATAACAGTTTTAGGGCCAGAGAAATGTGTGCCCTATTTGTGAGAGTAGACCTTTCTTGGGATGAGAATCCTCACTCACCTAAGGGTAACATACTTCATCATAGGGTTCCTGCAAGGTCCCTGGTGTGAGCTACGACTCTTCTGGACTAGAAAAGGACCTCAGGTGTTTTGAGGATGGGACCAAAGATAAGGTTAGGGTGGGCGTAGTTTGCGAAGTAGCACTTCACGTAGCTACGCGAAGTGCACTTTGCACTACATGAACTACGCATAACACTACGCAAATTGCTTAGTACCCTGTTTGCACTGTGCAAGATGCCGTTTGCAATGATTGCGCAGGTCAGACAAGCATCCGGCACTGTGCAATCATTGAAAACGGCATCTTGCACAGTGGGAGCCGTAGTTTTCTGCCGCTCGAGGAGATTTTTACTCGAGCGGCAGCTTTCTCAACGCAGACTGGCAGTTTCTCATCGCGAGCGGTCGCAAGCATACGCGACCACTCGCAATGAGAAGCCAGACCTCCCCGCGTTGAGAATCTCGGCGGGAGGTTTATTTTCCACGCTCGCGATTGGCAACTTGATGTTGCGGATCGGGAACGAGGAAAAAGCCTTGCCAGGATGTCATTTTGCTTGCTCACGGTCACCAACTTGACGTTGAAGACTGCGAGCAAGCAAAAAATGACCGCTGCACTACGCTACGCGTGTTCGCACTGTGCTACGTGCAGTTCGCGTAGTGCGAAGTTGCGCAAAGTTCGCAAACTACGCGAGGGTAGCGTAGTGCTTTGCCCAGGGTTAATAAGGATGGTGAGGGGCAGAGTGTAAAAAGAAATTAAAAACAAATTAAAAATGTATCTGGGAGGCCAAATGTCTTTATTATACGGTATCCTAGGACAGGTTTTAAATGGAAGAGGACTAGGGGCTATCAGCAAATATACCTCTAAATTAGGTCAACATGCCTACTAGCTATCCCAGCCGGGGCTCAGGAGCATTGTCAGGGCCAAAAGGTAAGTCACTCTGCATTCAAATGATAGAATTAACATTAAAACAATTATATATGTATATATATATGTATATATCACTGCTCCAACCTCCGTGTTAATCCTTGTACACCAAGAAAGCACTCTCGGGGCGAGCCCAAAGCGTTTATTTTACGGACTCACAGTAACGACACGCGTTTCGGCAAACGCCTTTATCGATGGTAACATGGCGTGCCTGACACAGCCCTCTTTTATGTCAATCACATTTTAATCAACACTGAGAAAGGCATTGCAGACATCTTGTAATGTACATGAAACGCTTCTCGTGGTTTTAACCGCACAGTTACCCAAATGCATAGATATGCCTGCATAGACACACATTATTTTGTCATGATTGACTCAAATACCGCCCACAGATGGGCCAACATTAATAGTCATAAACGCATCTGTGCAACATTCGATAAATATCAAATCTAACAACCGCGCATTTCATCCTCAATCTTGCCCTGAATGGGCCAAAATTTGTTAAGGCTCTTCCTAAATAACCCAGCTTGGCTACTATAGGTAGTAATGAACCATGTCTTGTTGTCATTCACGTCTGTTGGTTCATTCAATCTTGGCTGTAATAGTGACTCCCTTGAGCGTTACAACCATGTTTTGTTGTTCAACCAGAAAAGTTTCTTCTGTACTACAATTACGCTTAGGAACTGAAGAAGAGGCCAATATGTTTGTGAACGAACTCAATCTCAATGCTTTGAATTTAAACTTCACCAGTAATTGGTCAAGAGACAGCTTAGAATTTCTTGATCTAAATGTCAAAGTGAAGAATAAGAAATTAGAAACAATTCTGTTCAGAAAAAAGACAGCAGGGAACAGTATACTCCACGCACGCAGCTGTCACCCCAATTCTCTAATTAGGAGTATTCCAATGGGAGAACTCTTACGAGCTAAGCGTAATTGTAGTACAGAAGAAACTTTTCTGGTTGAACAACAAAACATGATTGTAAGGTTTTCCGAACGTGGCTATTCCACTAAGACAATTTCCGATGCGCAGAAAGCAGTAGAAAAACGCTCAAGGGAGTCATTATTACAGCCAAGATTGAATGAACCAACAGACGTGAATGACAACAAGACACGGTTCATTACTACCTATAGTAGCCAAGCTGGGTTACTTAGGAAGAGCCTTAACAAATTTTGGCCTTTGCTTTTAAATGACTCTGATTTGGCTGAATATGTTAACGAGTCCCCCCAAATTTCTTTTAGGAAAGCAAGGTCTTTTAAAGATCAGTTATGTACAGCGGTGATTCCCCAAAAAAAAAACTACTCGGGTACAAGGCTTTTTTACCTGCAGAAATTGCAAGGCATGCAAAAACAGTCGTAATTTGAAAAAAGTACGACTGTCACCCTCATCTAAAATCCTAGTCATTAAAGAACACACTTCATGTAACAGTGACCATGCGGTCTATGCTTTATTTTGTCCCTGTAATAAAGTCTATATAGGGAGTACCATCAAGCCAGCCAAATTGAGAGTGCTAGAGCACCTGCGTGCTATTACCAACATGGACAAATCCTACCCGATAGCACGACATTTTCATAGTCATCACAACCAGAATGCAAACTTACTGAGTTACTGTGTGTTATGCACTGTGAAATTTGATGAGAGGGGCGGCAATCGTGTACAGAACTTGCGAAGATTGGAATCAAGAATGATTATCCAATACAAAACCATGCTCCCTAACGGTCATAATTGTGATGAAGAAATGGAAGTGCACTTAGGATGATTTATTGTAGTACCATAGTTTTATTGAGCTTTCTGTAGTTTATGTCCAGTAGGAGATCTGTTTGGGTAATGTAGAAAAATGTTAATGTATTCAAGATGTTTTGCCCATACTTGTTTTTAGCTTCTATGTCCTTTACATGAGTTGTGAAGGGTACAAGGTAATTTTTAGATTATGAATCACTGGTCATTATTTTATCATTATTCATTATCTTTTATTTTTATTTTCATTTAGGGATTACTTATATAGAATCTATTTGATTTGAGTGGGAGTATCAGCTTTAAGATAGACAAACAATGAGCAGACTTGGAACCGAAAACTGATTGACCAACACGCATGAATGGTTAAGCCCACATGGGCAGTTTTTTTGCTTAGTATTTCATTTTTTCATATTGAATTCACAGTACAGTATGTTGCCCACATGGGCGTGTGGTATATTGGAGTGGCTGTCTGTAATTTATTAGATCGACACAATTGTTAATTCACATGAATTTACGATTGAATTTGCCCACATGGGCGGTGATTTTATTTTGACCATTCAGCCCTCTTCATATTTTTGCAATGAGCATTATGCAGGCCAAGCACACTACGTCTCTGGTGCATAAGTTACTCCAAGTCTTTTGTTTATGTTTATGTCATGGACCGGGTTTGGTTTTAGAAAGTTAGGAATATTCCTTAATTGCATATCATGATGACTGTTAATACATGCTCAATGACTTTATGTAAATTAACTATTTTTCTGTCCCCAATGTGAAATGTTACTTTTTTATTAGTTGCGTGGACAAACGCGCTAGTATTTTGTTTATGTTTATTTTTGTTTCACAAGACCATGTGACTCTCACTATATGTGTGTTGATCCTATTACTCTCTCAACTTCTCGTGACCAAGGGGAGGAGCCCCGAAACGCGTCGAGAGTTACTGTTGTGTTTGCCATTTGCTGATTAAATATTTTGGGAACACGCTATTTTTCGTGTCCGTGCTTCATGCTGTCCCTGGATTGCGAGGACGTACGTGCGAGTGCTGATAACTGATGGGCTCGCTGCCCAGCACGGACCACTGTTGTTAGTGGAGGGGTCAGAGCGAAGTGCAGCGACGGCTGCACGATTTATGGATATATATATATATATATATATATTTATATATATATATATATATATATATATATATGCTTGCTTCCCACGGCTCATTTACGGCGGAACCTCCCGTAGTCTGGTGGCGCGTTTCACACTGGCAGAGCCCCGCCAGTCAATCAGTTTTCCAAAAGTATCCAAGTCAGACGCGCACTCAGAAATCAAGTGGTACACAGTGCTGCTTTATTGCTGTTACGCGTTTCGGAAGCCTCTGCTCCCTTGCTCACACAACAATCCATTAGCTTTCCACCAGTTACATACACAGTTTGTGATAGCCATAGAAACAGGACTGCACATTCCATTTTGGCTGACATCTTGGAGTGTACCTATTCCACATTGTTATATTACACCTGATGTCTCATTTAACGCAACCATTTAGTTCAATATGATAGTTAAGTACATTTCATTCTTTGTTTCAAATTTCATTCGCCACAGTGGCTAATTGTGCAATTACTAGTTCTAAAACCCTCTTCTTTCGCCTAGTGGCTTAGTTAGGGTTCAATGTCTCTGGGCAAAGCTTATCTCTAAAAACATAAAGTGCCAAACGTGAACTTAAAGTGAATAAATTTCTACTTAGTGAAGAAGTCTTCTATTCTATTCTCCCGTGAATCTTCTGGGTGACAGGCTCAATTGCTCGTGAAGTGCACGTGATCCCTAATGAGAGCATCTTGATTCTACCTGTTTAGAGTAAAACAAAAATTAAAATTACAATTTTGTTCCGATTCTCATTAAAACTTATATATAGAAAGGGAATGGAACAGAGGGATATATATATATATATCCACAAGAAAGCTGGTTCTTAGTGAACACCCCTCCAAGCCGAGACACACCAATCGGGGAAATTCAATGTATATTTATTCGGGGACATTGATGTGTTTCAACCTCAACAGGTCTTGGTCACAAGACCTGTTGAGGTCGAAACGCGTCGATGTGCCTGAGTATATATATATATATATATATACATATCGATTGGGGGCATGAATTATGGACAAAAGTCACGGACCCCACCAATGGGGATTTATTGGCACTACGTTTCCCAGCACGCAGTTCACTGGAGAAGGCATGCTGGAAATCGATTTAAAACGTGATGCAGTCCGTGGTTTTGTCTTATCCCCCTCCCCATGAAGAAGGTGCAGGTGCACGGAAACACGTCGGGACATTTAAACAATTGTAGAAGTTTGGCGCGGTTTCATAAATAAAAGCTCGGATGACTTATCCTGCAGTTGAGTGTTTCCTAAAGCTCGGGGGCTTTTTTTGGGACATGTTAATACACGGCGGCCTCAGCCTTGAAGGAATGCACCGCCTGACAAGTTAAACAGGTCTGTGGACTGCAAACTGGAGGGCAGTCTTTCATCAGAATGCAGGATTTTGTAAATGGAAACCGGCTAACTACTCTGAGGCCCACCGGAGGGCTCAATAGACATTAACTTTGATTGGGGCCATGAATTATGGACAAAAGTCACGGACCCCACCGATGGGGATTTATTGGCACTATGTTTCCCAGCACGCAGTTCACTGGAGAATGCATGCTGGAAATGGATTTAAAACTTGATGCAGTCCGTGGTTTTGTCTTCTCCCCCTCCCCATGAAGAAGGTGCAGGTGTACGGAAACGCGTCCGGATAATAAAATAATTGGAGAAGTTTGGCGCGGTTTCATAAATAAAAGCTCGGATTACTTATCCTGCAGCTGAGTGCTTCCTAAAGCTCTATATATATTCACAAAAAAAACATAGGTTTTACACACATTATAGTTAGGAATTAGCATTTAAAAAACCTTTCAAATTCACTGTAAAAACCATAGGTTTTATATACGTTATAGTTAGGAATTAGCATTTAAAAAACCTAGCAAATTCATTGAAAAAACCATAGGTTTTATATCAGTTATAGTTAGCTGGACAATTTACTCATACAAAACCATTGAAATTCCCACGTTATAGTTAGTTGTACTCACTATAACTCGCGCGCCCGCAATCCTCTGCTGATGATGTCACATATTACATCATTTATGACATGCTCAGTGACATCACTGATGACATCACTGATGACATCTCAAATGACATCACTGATGACATCACTGATGACATCTCAAATGACATCACTGATGACATCACTGATGACATCATCCATGTGAGAATACGATGCACCTTCTCACACTCTAATCTTACCTTTGATACACCAAGTGTTAAATACAATCTACCATTCCTGAAATTATTGACACAACAATACCAGTAACTACATACGCACTCACTAATTCCTAGGTCTACACACACATCCACTCATTCACACATACAATCACTCATACATACAGACACTCATCAATACAAAACTATCATATGCACTCATACACCTATACGGACACTCACACACTGCCACTCATCCATGAAGTTACTCACACAACAAATCAGTCATGCAAAGAATCAATCACACTGCCATTTCCTCATCTTTACAGTTATCCAGACAACACCTCAAATATAGAAATATATACTAACACATACTTACTCTCTGATACAATCACTGATACAAGTACACATTGATCCATACAACCACTGACACAATCACTGGCTCTCATGTATAGTCATTTATATATGCCAACTCTCACATGCACTGTGTTTTACATATCTACTTACTTTGACATGTAGCACTGAGATATCCATTCAGTCACCAAAATACCCATGCACACAGTCAACCGCCCATACAGCTGTTTCCACATGCACTCTTGAACCCAAACACCAGGTGAATCAACTGCTCACACATCTATGCACAGAGTCACACACCTCCCAGCCACCCACACACACACTCAGACTCACATACAAATACTTGGGCAACCAATCAATAACCCATATAGTCACTCATATAACTACTGATCAACACATGCAGCAGCTTACACAACAACAGACATACTGATGCACCCATTCAGACAGTTTAGTCACTAACCAATGCATTCAGTAAGACACATTTAATCACTCACTCATACAGTCAGTCACGCACCTACTAAATCCTTCATCCAGATACTTATACAGCCACTCATTCTTCAATATGTAAAACATATTTAAACTTTACAGAAACACACAGACAGTGGATGATGTCATCAGTGATGTCATCAGTGATGTCATTTGAGATGTCATCAGTGATGTCATTTGAGATGTCATCAGTGATGTCATCAGTGATGTCACTGACCATGTCATGAATGATGTAATATGTGACATCATCAGCAGTGGATTGCGGGCGCGCGAGTTATAGTGAGTACAACTAACTATAACGTGGGAATTTCAATGGTTTTGTATGAGTAAATTGTCCAGCTAACTATAACTGATATAAAACCTATGTTTTTTTTAATGAATTTGCTAGGTTTTTTAAATGCTAATTCCTAACTATAACGTATGTAAAATCTATGGTTTTTTCAGTGAATTTGCAAGGTATTTTAAATGCTAATTCCTAACTATAACGTGTGTAAAACCTATGTTTTTATAGTGAATTTCAAAGGTTTTTTAAATGCTAATTCCTAACTATAACGTATGTAAAAGCTATGGGTTTTTTTGTTAATTTTGCAAAGTTTTTTAAATGCTAACCCCTAAATAAAATATGTGTAAAATTCTTTGTTTTTCATTATGAATTTAAATACAACATCAAAACACTGAAAATAGTTTTTTCTCCTTTCTTTATTGCCTTCCGTTAGTTCTTTAGATCCTTTAACTCACTCCCTTACTCTTAGTCCCCTTTTTTCAGTTACTCTTCAACTCCTTTATTGACACTCACCATACTTCCCTTTTCTCACTCTTTCACTCAGTCCCTTCCTTTCCACGGTCATTTCAATCACTCATTTATGCACTACACTTTCATTCAAAAAAATGAACGACACAGTGTTTAAGAATATAACTCTTTTTGGAAAATTGAATGAGTTCTGAAAAGAACTGTTTTTTTTCTTTTGTTTTATATTTTTTTTCATTTTTTTAAATTTTGAGATTCTTTTTTTTTTGGAAGAAAATTCAAGAACTGTAACAAGGAAACTGTTCAACTGGAACAAAATAAATGAAAAATAGAAAAAGAAATATCTCCTTTCAGAGCATTTATGGCTCTGAATTATGCGTTCAATTATATTCAGGCTCTGTTCTCCATAAACAATATTATCAAAACATTTAATGCACCGCATTTGCACATGTTCCAAATATGGCCTAATGTCCATTTCTTCTGTTGCTGACGATGGAGGTGGAGTTGTAGATGTGGTGGCCACAGCTGGTGGAATCTGCTGGGCCACAGCTCTTGTGGCTGCTTGGGCATATTGCACAGGGTGCACATTTTTCACATGTCTTAACATCGTATGTATCGAAAAAGAGTATTTTTTAAGAGGGTTTCCCCTTGAAAGAACAGTACCACAAAGGGTACATGTTACTTTAGGAGCATTTACCTTTTTTTGATGCTCAGGAAAAGTAAAAAACTTCCAAATAAATGAAGATTTCCCTTTCTTAGCTGGCTGATGATATTCCATGTGGTAGTCAGAAGAAGAAGATGATGTTTCTTGTCTTTCTGCCATCCTGTTCTTTTTTCTGTCTGCAGCTCCACAAAGGGTGCTTCTTCCAAGAGAATAAAGGAAATAGTGAGGGAAATGGGTGGGGTTTTGAAGATTCTAGATCTGTAACTAATATTAACCAATGAAAAATGTTGTTTTTGAGTCACAGGACTTGACTTTTTTTTAAAATTCTATTGTGAGGTGCGCGACCGGGTGCGGGCACCCCGCCCGACGTGCGCGACCGGGTGCACGCACCGCGCAACTTTTTTTGAAAAAAAATAAAGGATTTTTTGGGCCTTGGGGGTCGTTAATGAACCCCCTGAGAATACCTAGGGGGTCATGGAGTGTTTACCATGCCTCCTTCTTATGTTTTGAAACTTTTATCTAAATCGAGTTGAACGCCATTTTGAGATGGGGTGCGCGACCGGGTGCGCGCACCCCGCTATTTTTCAACAAAAAAAAAAGTTTTTGGGACCCGTCGAGATTCTTCTGGGACCCCTTGAGAAGGTCTAGGACGTCAGGGTGTCTGTACCTTGCCTCCTTTTTATGTTTTAAAACTTTTATGAAAATCAGGCAAAACGCCATTTTAAAGCGACTTGCGCGACCGGGTGCGCGCACCATGTGTGCGAACCCGGTCGCGCACGTTAAGTCATGTGACTCAAAAAGAACAATTTTCATTGGTTCATAGTAGTTTCAGTTCTAGAATCTTCAAAAACCCCACCCATTTCCCTCTTTATCTGTTTCATTCTCGTGGAAGAAGGACCTTCTCCAGCTTCTCAGAGAAATTATTGAAATGGCAGCCAGACAGGAATCATCGTCATCTGATTCTGAAGGACAGTATCAACCTCCTCAACGGCGAGTAAAAGAATCTTTTATCTGGCAATTTTTTACATATCCTCAAGGACTAAAGAAGGTGAATGCACCTAAAGTCACGTGCACAATTTGTGACACGGTCCTTTCTAGGGGAAACCCTTCAAAAAAATATTCATTTTCAATTCACACAATTATAAGACATGTGAGGCAAGTGCACCCTGCGCAGTTTGCGAAGGCATCCAGTAGAGCCCTGGCCACACAACTGCCACCAGCTGTGGCCAGCACTTCATCGGCACCACCTCCATCTCCTTCAACTGCTGAACTGGACCTGAGGCCTTTTTTGAAGAAGGTGCACATGAGGTGCAACAAGTGCAACGAAATTCTTGTATATTCTGAACAAAGTCTTGTGCTTGTGGAAAAGCGCATCAAGGAGCATGTGTGCACAAGAAAGAGATCATTTTTTTTAAATTCAGTTTTTTGTTGTTCCTGTTGAACATTTTTGAAGTTCAGGATTTCAGTTTGCGTTTCAAAAAACCCCCCAAAAAAATAAAACTTTGTTAAAAAAATAAAAAAATACAAAATAAGAAAACCCCCCAAAAAAAGTTCTTTTCAGAACTAACTCATTTTTCAAAAAAGAGTTCTATTTCTTATGCACTGTGTCATCTTTCTTTTGAATGAATGTGTAGTGTATAAATGGCTAGCTGAAATGAATGACAAAAATGGAGTAAGGGACTGAACAAATGAGTGAGGTAAAGGAAGTATAGTGACTGAAGAAAGTGAAGTAAAAGAATGACTGAATCAATGAAGCAGATGTACGTTACTTGGTGCATCTTTGCAAATCAGCAGCGATGCGCCAATTAATCTACGACAAGCAAAACCACCCAAGCGCCACTACTGATGTTCCACATTTATAATGTGGCACACCATGGGACAAAAACGGCACAGATGTTTGACGCATCTGTATCATAAAGATGTCGCATTGTTAGAGTTGCGTCGCATGCGCGATGCAGCTCCAGCAATGCTCCTGGAGGGCCCATTCAACTAATGCTGTGTCAAGCCTTACGCCTGCTTTAATCAGATGCAGGGTTTTGACATAGCATTGGCCTAAAAGTGATTGAGTGAAATCTTGTAGATTTCACTTAGCCACTTTTAGCAGGCATTCCTGAGCAGGAACGCTTCCCTTCTGCACCATAATGCCTCATTAAGGCACAGGGCTTTACTACGTGACACATCTCCCAGATGTGTCACGTTGTAAATAACATGCACCATGGTGCATCTTTTGCACCGCTGCTGTGTCACAAAAGTGACGCAATAGCGGCGCAAAATATGCGTAAAGGGCTTGTAAATGAGCCCCAAGATGTTTAAAGGTAGGTTGGTGAGTTAAAGGAAATTACAAATTATGGGAAGAACAATATGAAAAAGAAAGTAAAGGTGCAGGACTCACAGAAGGCAAGTGAGGATGACTATATGGACAGACAGTAAGGGGCAAAGAGAAATACATAGAGTAGGGTTAGAGGAGTGAAGGTAAAGGAAATGGAAAGATGATGAAGGAAGGGGATTTCAGGATGATAAAAGGGAGTTAAGTTAAAATGAGAATTGGTAAATTAGTGATAAAAAAATTGAATAAGAGAATAAAGGAACTTAGGAAAGCATAGAAAGGGAATGGAACAGAGGGATAGATTTATGTTACCCAATACATCTCTGCAAAATAGTAAAGATGCACCAGGAAAGATGCGATACACAAATTAATCCTTGCACCACTCATGATGTACATCACATCTAGGGCTGAAAGTTTGCACAGTATTGACATTCTGTTGCATGCAGGACGCAACTCCAGCACTTTTCCAACTTCCTTTATCTGTAACGTGCTATGTCAACCTTTACATCTGCTTCAACAGATGCAATGTTTTGACACATTAGTGTTGATGAAGTGACTCAGTGAAATCTTGTAGATTTTACTGAATCACTTTTCAAAGGAGTTTTTGTGACAGAATGCTTACCCCTGCGTGGAAATGCCCATATGAAACCTGAGACTGGTTTCATGTGGTGCAGGGTTTTACAACGTGATGCATCTCTCTGCACTATGGCACTGCTTTTACACTGCCACAGTGTAAGAAAACGTATGCACAGGCAGTATAAAACAGGTGCAATGGGTTTTTTAAATTTGCCCCTGAGGAACTAAATGAGTGAAAGAGTGTGAGGGAGAGTAATGGAAAGAGAGAGGAAAAAAAAGTGGTGAGATACAGACAGGAAGAGAAGTTAGACTGAATTACACACAATAAAAGAAAGAGAAAAACAATCAAAATATGAGTGAGAGAGTTAATGAAAAGGGGGTAGCACAAGGGAATGAGAAAAATAAATTAGGGATCAAGATTGACAAATGAAGTGAGGAGAAGAAAAAGACGGGTACTGAAGAAATTGGAGAAGAAGAAAAGGAATGGGAGTGATGCACAGAGAAGAGAACATGTAGTGGGATTAGACGAGTGAGATTCAGTAAAGATCTGTGATAGTGATGGAAGGGATATAGGAGTGAGGGGAACGGAGTAATAGAAAAAAAAACAAGACCAACGTAGTGATAATAGAAGATCGGAAAGACAAGTAAAGGACAGAGACAGAAAAAGGTAGTTAGACAAGGTGAGTGAGGCTCAAAAAACAGTATTAATAATGAAAGAAAGACTGTAAAAAAGAAAGAAGGGAAATAATGGGAATAAGTAAAGGAAACTAAAGGAAAGTAAAAACAGTTAAGTAAGGTGAATAAGAGATAGATTTAACAATGACCAAGACACAAAGAGAAGTAAGAGATTGATTAAAAAGTATTTCTGTTTTTCATACTTACTTTAGAAATAGTAACAAACATATAGTAAATTTCTTTTAAAAAGATACTATCTGTGGAAGAAAAGAAAAAAGTTAAGTTATAATATACATTTCATTAAAAAAAAGTAGGACTGCAGGAAACAGAAAGTAAAAGAAAAGAAGAGAAAGGGAGACAGAGAAAGGGACAGAATGTGTAGTGCATAAATGAATGACTAAGATGACTGAGTGAAAGAGAGGAAAGGACTGAGGGAATGACTGTGGAAAGAAATGTATGGTGAAAGAGGAAAGGAGAGTGTGATGAGAAAATGGAAGATGAGTGAAACAATGTGTAAAACAAAAGGAGTAAGGGTAGAGAAGTGAGTTAAGAAGAGTGTTAAGGCACTAAGAGAAATAGAGTTAAGAAGAGTGAGTAAGAGAAGGTGAATGGGGTAGAGATAGGGAAGGAATGTAAGGAATGGACAAACGGAAATAGAGTAGGCTAAGGGAACTGAAGTATGGATTGAAGTATAGAGAATGAGGAGAAGTGAAGGAAGCAGAGTAAGAGAACAGGGGTGAGGTTGGATGAGAGAAGGGGATTGAGATTGAGGAAACAGGGGTGATAGAGGGTGGATAAAGGCGAGTGAGCATGAGACAAGGGGAGTGAGAAAGGAAAGAGACAGAGGGAGTGAATGAAACAGTGACAGAAGGGGACTCAAGGAAGGAGCAAAGAAAGGTAAATGACGAAATGTAGGTGAGTTAAAGGGAGTGACCGTGAGAGAAGAGGACTGACAAAGTGAGGAGATGAAGGGAGTTAGGGTAACAGAGCGGGAGTGAGGAAAGTATAGGAAGAAACAGAAATAAAAAACTAATGAAAAAGTATTTTTTATTAGTCGTACTTACCTTATAAATGTAATATCTGTGGAAGAGAATAAACAAAACAGTTATAATAAATATTTGTGAATACAAAATACAAAATAAATTGTACAATATGTTATATGATTTATTTTTGCTGTTCTCAGAATATATTGATTTTCACTATAAACAGTGAGCACAATACTACTCATCATATAACAGCGGGGGAAAAAAAACACAATTAAAAAACCCACACAACATTTGATTAGATAGTGTAAATATGAGAAAAAAACATGTCTTAAATGTTTTTCTCTAAATCGCAATTTCTTGTGGAAGTTTGCTACATCTTCAACAATCAGAAAGTAATAAAATAATATGACTTATTTTTAAATACCTCTCAATAAACTTCCGTATAAGCATGTTTTACCAACATTTATCTGAAGTAGTCATTTTGTTCTCAGATACTATTCCTCACGGCCAAATAGCATGAGTAAAGTCCTTATTTTGCAAATTAATTAATTATACTCTTAACCATTCTTTTCCCGACCTTTAGAATAAAACGTTTCAAAGTGTTCTGTTCCATTAAACATTACTTAAACCTGTACCTGATACTCTTAATATGCCAAATACAAGTTTCAGTTTTTAAAGTCCATCACCCTCAGTCGCATGATATTTCTGACCAACAGAGTATCTTTTCTTAACAGTAGCAATCTTCCTACGGCAACTAATTTTACGGAAATTTGGGTTGCAAAAACACCACATAAGAATTTGGTAAGTCAAAAGGCAAACTTTTTTAAAAGTCAATTGACTATCATTACAGTGAGTCCAGCCTGTTGGAGATTTCAAATAAGCTGTGTAATGTCCTGATGTTGTTGAAGGACCATCATGGAAATTAATTGCTACAGTTACAAAAGTTCTTCCAGAAACTGATAGTTGAGAAGCCACAACATTTTTAATTGAAGTTGTCAATTTTGTTCCATCAAGTCTGCACCGTTGGAACATTAAAATGATATACTGTCCATATCTTCTGATAAATAATGTTGGTAACATTTCTGAGTTACATTGAGAACAGGCCATGTTTTGATGTGCATCTCTAACTAGATTATTGAAAGACACTGCTTTACAGTCTGGTAATGTTAAATATATAAATCTTTCAGTGTGTATATCAGTAAAACTTTAAAATGAACAATTGTCGGAGTTATGTTGCCATTTATAAGAAAGGCCAAAAAGATTATCAATATCTACACCTTCATCTTGTAAAACTGTAAGCATATACATAATAAATTCTTGACAATCTTGCTGAATATTCTGAGAAAATTGATTTAGTCCAGTACATATGTCTAAAACATTTCGAAGTTCAGAAACATTTCCTATTTGACTATTATCACTGTTACATTTCTGAAACACAGAATTTAGTGAACAACAAAATGTTTGGTCCCGATTTTCAACAATCTGTTGCTGTAAACTTTTAAGAAAAAAAACAACATTAACCACTACATATGCATAGCAGTTGACACCAGAACTGTTTTCAAATTTAAATCCAACAATCTCTTCAGTACTAACTTTTTGCTTTTTGCTACCAATCACAGGTTCATTTATTTTTTTTCGTTTCTCAACTACTTCAGTACATTTTTCCTCATATCTCCTTTTTCGACCTACCACACACTTTTCAATTCAAGGATATTGAGGTAAACTAGGAGCATATTCTCTTCTTAACCTGTTATACTCTTTCACACAATTTAAATCTGCACTAATCTTTGTCTCATCAAAATCAATCAGATACAATCCAGATAAAGTTCTAACACGAGATAAAGCAACATAGGCCATACCCTCTTTGAACACAGTACTTCCAATATTTATCAAAGCACTATCTACACTTAAACCTTGAGATTTATGAATAGTCACCGCATATGCCAAACAAACAGGAAACTGTTTTCGTCGGACATATAAATCTTTTACAAGCAAAAATCGATTTGAAGAACGACTGACTTGTTGTACCTCTTCAATTCCATCAAATTTGATTTTTAAAAATTCAATCTCATCTCTATTTGGGTATTTCACAAAACCAACAACATTACCCATTGCTCCATTCACCAAACCTCTTTCCACATGTAAATTTCTTCGTAAAATAATACGACATTTTAAACATACATACAGATTCTTTTCTAAACCAGCAGTTTTAGATATTGATTTCTCTAAAGAATCCAATTTTAACTTCAACCTTTCTGACAAAATAATAGTACTTCCTTCATGCTCTATTCTATCTTTAGCTTCCAGTTTCTTAATTTCTTCATTTTATAACTTCCAAATTTTTTCATTGAACATAGAACATTCGTGTAGAGTTGGCATCAGGCATATAACTGATTTATCTTCTGCCTCTTTACTATATATTTTCTCTGCCACATCATTTTCATTTGGAAACAAATTGGAAAGTAATCATGTTTGTAAAGCTTCTTTGGCATGTTCACTTAGTTTTCCAATTCTTATATCTTGGAGAATATTTCCATATTTAGTATCCTTTGCCTGTCGCATATTTTGAATAAGTTCAGTATATTTGAAATGCGACCATATATTAACATTTCCAATACTTCCCAGGCACTTTCTGGTGTCTTCATGTCTCACAGTTTTAAATACAGGTTGTCCGTTTACAGGAGTTAGCTGCAGTAGATCTCCAAAAACTATGACGTGTTTGCCTCCAAATAACACATCATAATCTGTTTTAAGAATCGGTTGCATTCTTAAATGAACAAAGGCAAGCATTAGATTTGATACCATGCTTACCTCATCAATAATGAGAAGTTTCATTTTTTTAAGGATTCTAGAAACTTCACAACAAGCTTCTCCAGATAGCTTGTGGTATTGTAATTTATTTTCATGTTCAACCGGCAGCATCAATAAACGATGTAAAGTAATCCCTTTAATATTGTGTGCTGCCAACCCAGTTGGAGCAGTAACAACACAAGAGAGTGATGAGTCCGTTCTTTTCTGTAGATATGTAGCAATTCCTTTAATTAGAAAACTTTTTCCAGTTCCAGCTTCTCCACTCACATATAGTCGGACAGGTTAAAATGACATACATGAGCATTCTTTTTTCTCATGACGAAAACCATGCTCAATCTGCCCTGTCACTTCATCATATATCTGTTTTTGCTCCAGATTAAGTTGCTTCTCCAATTCTTCTAAGTTTATTACATCCTCTTGAACTTGTTCCATTGCTCTTTTCACCTCATCCATGGCAGTGGCTGCTTCATTTTGGATAATTGGTTGTCCAAGTGGATCTTGACTTACCGATGCAGAACTTTGACTATCTTGAGAACTGTCTCTAGCAATCTCTGCTGCTATTGTTGCTTCTTGCTCTATTTCGTCCTTCAACATTTGCAGATAATTACTCAAAACAGGACATTCTATACTATTTTGAGATGCGTTGAATGAATCTTCATAACTGTCAAAGTCACCAAGTAGTTCCTCTTCTTTACGCCATGGTTTAAAGAGTTGCACAAGAGCTAAATAGTAAAATTCTCTTTTGTCAGGAGTTTCAGCACTCAGTTTTCGGTGATTAATCAGATATCCTTTTCTTTGTTTTACCAAACATCCTTCACATCCAATCACAGCATAAACACCTTTATCAATATCCTCTGTAATATTCCTTTTAAAAGTGTAGTTTTGTAGTATTTCATACAGACAAATGTTTTCAAGCAGATTACTTCTATTTGGATAGTATGTATCCAACATGTTTGTCTTCAGAATGTCTGTACTGTTTGGTTCTTTCTCTGCTAAATATTCAATTTCTTGAACAGTTTTCAAAACTTGGTTTCGTGATCTTGCCAGTCCTAAACTCACCCAAATGATTGTTCGAGATTTTGCGTAAAGACTTGCTGATGATAATCGATCACAACATTCATATGCTCCAATTTCTCGATGAAATAACATCTTTAAACTGTAGGTATACAATTTCTTACTTAGGCTCTTTTCATGAGAAATGTCTTCCCACATATCCTTTAGTACCGTCTTTTCAGATTTGGTGATGTAAGACGTTACATATGGAGCCACAGCAATAGAGTTGTCTGAAACATATTGAATATCCATGTTAGCATTCCACATGGACAAAATGACTGGGTTATAGTCATTTATATATTTTGACTCTTCGTTTCTTCTTAAATTGTACGTATTTTTTGGTGATTTTCTTGTAACAGTATGTCGCAAAGACGACATCAAATTGTTCACTCTTCCTTTTGGAATTACTGCTCGTGGAAATCCAAAACGACATTTGGTATAGAATTTATCCTTTGATTTGAATTTTTGTCGACAATATTTGCCACAACGATGGCTTTGAAATCGTAACACTTTCCCTCTTAAGTCCTTATCAATTGTACTTTTGGGTATATCACATGTTGCATATTCTTCAATGAAAGACAGTACAGTGTCATCTGAGTCTTTTCCAAATTTGGGAGCATCTTTGATCCACAATAGCATATGAATATGAGGAGCACCTCTCGCTTGATACTCTTTTCTCCAAAATAAATCCAGAACTTCGCCAAGAGGAGGATTTTTTGTTTGTAATAAAAGACATCATAACTTCAAATCTATGATTAAAATATCTGCAAACATTAACTGGATCCAAAGACCACAGTTCTCCAGGTGTCTTGTACTCTATATTTTCGATGTTTGCATTTGCCTCTCAAAGAAATTCAAGTAAATCGTCCCAAGCATACTCAGCACAGCTTAGAGTTAGAAACCATGTAGGTGCTCCTAAGTTTCTTAGCATACATTTCAAATCTCCATGACGACGGTACCAATACTCATTAGTACCACGTTCACATGCCATTAGATTAATTAGGTTAGAATCCAAAACAGTGTCTTTTTGTTGGACTTTATCCATAAACTCCCTTGCTGAAACATTTTGCAGATGTACTCCACTTTTTAGTATATGGTTTACTGCATAAGAAAGTCCAGATAAGTCACTTTCAAACAGAAGATGAAACAAATATGGAATACATTGACGAAATCTCGCATCTTCTGCATATAATCTTGTTGTCCGGTATTCAGATGCAGGAATTTGCATAGGTCGGTCAACATATCGTGCACCTTAACCTGTTGGAAATAACTGAGGAAAACAACGAGCTTCCAAGCTCTCTTCCCATACACTAATGGGAGTTCCTTCTGCTTTTTGCATCTGAAATAATTCAATAGCATTCCCCATTGCTTCTTTGGAATGCAGAGGATGAACACTGTAATGTTCATAAATTTCTTCACTTCTGGACACATCTACTTTTTCAATTTGTCCAGCAGGCAAATCCTTTTCCTCTTCTTCATTTATTCCTTCTTCTCCTACATATACATTTTTATATTATTTATTGTTTTTGACCAAATACAACGTTGCCCTTTTGACTTTTCTAACATCCACTAAATCTTGCCAGATTTTCTTACTCTTTGTAGGCACACCATTAACTAGAATAACTAAAGGTTCCTCTTGTTCATTTTCAACACCAATTGTCTTAATGTTTTTCTTTAAATCAAGAGGCAAATATACAACTCTTCCCTTTAATCCTCTCTGTAAATCTGAAGGAGGCAATTTCCCTGTCTTAGGTTCCATACGAACAATAGCCTGAAATGGATGCACACACTGAATCAAAATAGTCTCATAGGTATTTAAATCCTTCAGTTCAGATGGAATACTCACCAACTCAAGATTATTATGTACATCTGTAGCAGGCATTCGATTATCACTTAATTTATTATAACAATATTTACAAATACGTTGATCAGAACCCGAATCAAAACAATTTTCTACCAACAAATAGGTTGCAAAATTTTTCCACTCATAATTATTTTCCTCTTCACTTTTTAAATATAAATCAACTAACCTGGTTTGATTTTTGTAATGAGTGCGTCGACAACACACACAAGAAAAATTTGGTTTTTCACCTGCAATAACCTTAAATTTTGTTACTTCCTGTTCAAAATTTTCAATATTACAATTCCGGACATTTTCTACCACATTTCCATCTATTACTGTATCAGTTTCTACACTGTCTTCTTCTGGACCAAAGTAACTAACCTCAATTTCTTCACATATCTTCTTTACATCTAATTCAGATCCATGCAAAAGAGCACTATTTAACTGTTTGAGCTTAAGTGCTGGACTTTTTGCATAATACAACCTTCTCACTAATTTCCTTACTTCGGTATGATGCACTGCTAACATCCTGAAATGGTGAAAAACACTCTGGCATACTTTTTTAGAAAGACAAGCCAGAGAATGCCCTTGCAGACCTATTTTTTCTCTCACTCTGCAAGGGTCTAATTCTTGCTACATTTTAACTTTTTGTTTAAGACTTTTCTTAGCATACTTACATAAGAAATTGCGAAAGAAATCAATTGAATCCTGTCGTACACTGCAAATACTACTACAATTCCAAGTGTACACAGGAGCCTTAGGACATCTGCCTAAAACTTCATCAGCTATCACCTCTTCTGTATTTCTAGGCACAATGTTCTCTTTTTCAATAGGACAACCATCCTTTACCTCATATGCTCGACCACTGGTGTCAACTGCATGCAACAAATCATTAGTTTGAAAGTAACTCTCTTCATTAAAAAATGGCTCACAACTTGAACTATGCATCCATTTTCCAGAAAAAACATCACAGAAATTAGTCCGATTAATTACTCTTTTCCATTTACACTTAGCTTTTAAAATTTTGATTCCCTTATTCAGTGTATTTATTCTATTAATTACTAAAACAAATAAAAAAAAATTTGTCTGAAATGCGCATTCAACAACATTCTCGATATACTTTTTTTTCTTATAAAAAGCAGATTTCCTTTTAGGGATTTTTTCATTTTTCAACAAATTCGAAACTACTCTCTTATAAACATACGTTTCCTGATTTCTGCAAACTGATTAGTACGTCTATTAATTTGTTCACCGCAGAGTTGAGAAACATTTTTCTTTTTTCTTTGATTTGTCCTTGTAGATACTGCTAAATGTTTTTCCTTTCCCACATTATCTTTTTTTTTCTATTTTGACATATTTTTTTTTAGAAAATCCTTGGTTGTCTTACCAGGAGCACTCTTCTTTTTGTCCGTCTTTTGTTAATTACGTAATTCTTCTAATTGTTTGCTCTTAGAATAGTATGTTTGTTTTTGCTTTTTCCTTTTTTCATTTTTGTTCGGCATGTTGATTTTTCTTTCTGTTCTTAATTATAATCTGTTATGAATAAAGAAAAAAAATATATAGACCTCTACTAACATATAACATAGAAATTATAACCACTAAATAATATAAATACTGGTTCAGTTTATAAGTAAAAATAAGGCATAGCAACAGTCTCTGAACAAAGTAGGAAATCATGTAGTGAGTGCTGTTTCTGACTTGATAGCAGAGCATTAATATGTCAAAATTATAGACGTACTTGCTAATAATAATATTTTAGGGTTAAAAGTAGAACAGTAGTTTTCAGGCGGTGTAGGGGGTCATAGTAGAATTAATGTTTGTGACCCTAATCTCTTACACATTTCATTAAAACATTTATTTTCATATTAATTAAAAACATGAATGATCAATACTACAAGAAAACTGACTCAAAAAATGTTTTATTATAAATAAAAAAAATTATTCGTCAAACATTTCATAGTCCGATAAAACTTGCAACATGACATCATCTGGAATTTCGTTTTGATCATATGAAAAATTTTGATTTTCTAAATTCAAATGCTTCTAGCACTTCAATAAATGAACTGTCCAAACTCTCATCCATAAAAGTATCAAATATAGTCTCATTTTCCTCCGGAAAACTGTAATCTTTTAGTTCGTCTAATACATCAGTTGAGATTTCGAAAGTTAAAGCAACATTTTCTTGATTGTCTTCCATTGTATATTGCAATATTATGTTGCTGGTCATTCTAAAAAAATATAAAGATTTAATTATATCTTTTTCACAAATAGATAATTAAAAACTAACTTAACCAATTTTATAAGTACATATATTACCATACTTTTAAATACATTAAGTACACAAATTAATCTGCCACCTTCCTCTTTTTTGAAAACAGACTCACACTGTGATCGTAGTCACATAACACTGGGCTAGATGTAGGAAAGGAAATACCAGTCGGTAACGACCGATTTCAACCTTTACCGACCGATATTTAGGATTCGGCATTTAGGGGCCAGCATTTTACAGAATCAATAAATGTACTGATTCGGTAAATTTTCCGATTCTGTAAAATACTGAATCAATAATTTTACCGATTCGGTAATTCTACATGTAGGTGACACTCCAGAGAGTGCCACAGGCCCTTAAAAGTCTGTATTTTACTACCCAATCCTATTGGGTGGTAAAATATCGAATTCAATTGTGCATACACATCTATGCATGCACACCTGTGCCATATGACACACAGACATGCCCTTAGGGCATGTTTGTGTGCCACATGGCACACATGCCTGTATTTGGGGTGTTAGAGGGTGTCAAAGTGACACCCCCTGCACCCTTGCAGGATTCGGTATTTACCAATTCGGTAAATACCGAATCAGCATTGCCCATTGATTCCTATGGGCTTCAAGGCTTATAGGAATCAATGGGAAATACCGATTCGGTACTTACTGAATGGGTAAATACCGAATGTTACTGATTCGGTAACTCAAATTTAAGAATTATCTACATCTCCCACCTTCCTATTTACCAATTCATAAATACCAATTCAGTCAAATTCGGTATTTATGAATCTGTAAATAGGAATTACCTACATCTGGCCCACTATCCTTTGCAATTACTGCAGTCAAAAGAGGTCTTACTGTGAGTTTTGTTTAAGGGTTTTCTGGACGATAGACCTGATGAAAGACTTTATCATTTATTTCTAGGAATGCATTTTCTAAGTTTAGCACAATAAACTGGTGTTTAAACTGTGTACAGACTGAAGGTGCATCTCACAGTGCAGAAATGTAAATTCACTAAAAAGATTACTATTTGCCACAGAGACAGTTGTTTTTGCCTTTGAACAGCACACTCAGAATCTAAATTGCACAGTATGTACAAAATTTCATGCTAAACATAGCCAATCATATCATAATAGACCTCTGCAAATACATATAAAAAGGTCTAGAGAGATGGTATAGGCACACATATAGAGAGATGGTGCTGACAAAAAATAAAATAACACAGGCAGACAGTAAACTAATTAAAAAATAGATGCAGCAGTTACAAAAAAAGAAGGTGTAGAGACACAGTGAGATGGTATGAGCAGAGAGATACATAGTACAGGCAGAGACAGACACAGTAGATATAATAATAATAAGGGTAGCTTGTAGAGCGCTTGGTTACGCCAAAGCGTGTCCCCGCGCTGCAACTGAAAAACTCTATGCGAGGTGGAGATCAGTGATCCTTTATCTAGAGAACAGGTGTGTTTTTAGGTTCTTGCGGAAGCTGGATTCGGATGGATCCAGACGGAGATGGAGAGGGATGGAATTCCAGCTTTTCGCTGCCAGATAACGGAAGGAGCGTCCGCCCATACGGGCTCTTTTGACCCTGGGAACCTGAAGTAGGCCCTCATATGAGGAGCGCAGCTCGCGTGCAGGTGTATACCTTGTCACTAAGTTCTGGAGTGGAATAGGAGATTTCTTAGCCAGGATGCGGTGGCATGTACAGAGGGCTTTGAATTCCACTCTGCTCTTTACTGGCAACCAGTGGAGGGTCTTGAGAGCGGCTTTGGTGTCTGATCGTTTAGGGATTTTTAGGATGAGACGGGCAGCCGCGTTCTGTATTACCTGAAGGCGATTCATGGCTTTACAGGTGGTACCCAGGTAGAGTAGGTTGCCGTAGTTTAGGCGTGATGTCACAAGGGCGTGTACCAGTGTTTTCCGTGCTGACATAGGAAGGAGGTCAAGGACCTTCCTTATGGTTTTTAGGACACCAAAACAGACGCCTGCAACACGGTCTATTTGGGGTCCAAAAGATAGGTCAGCGTCGAGCCATACGCCAAGGTTTTTTACTCCCTGGCGGAGTAACATGCTGGTCATGTGTCTAAAATCACACTGTGAGTCAACATAGAACAAATAGTGGAAACATTTAGAGAATGTTTTCTTATTATTATAAACTACAAAAAATAGATCCCCTTTACAAATTAGAAACTCACCTTTAAAAATGGTTTTGAAGATTCAGAACACTCTCAATTACACCCTAGGTTCTTGGATTTGAGCAGCAAACACTAAAAAAAAAAAAAAAACACAAATTTTATTACCATGTTACACACATCTTTATTACACAAAATAGAGTCTTTTTGGCAAGTAACAGGCCTAACAGACATGCTACCTAAGAATCTCTAGCAGTACATACCAGTCTCTTTAGCAGAAAGCATTTTCCATACTAAATCGTTTTTAAGACATCTTAAACACATAAACACCATGTTGCATGTAATTTACTATCTCTGTCTCTACAAGCAGTGTGTGTAATTTTTTTGGCCAGTAGAGACGGTTAAATATTAGTAGCAGACACACATAGTGCTGGCAGAGACAGAGATGGTAAGTTACACGGTAAACAACCTTTACAACGCAACTTTTACCACGCAGTGGCTTTACAACGCAACTTTTACAACGCAAACCATTACAACGCATTGCGCTAGGGTGCGCTCTAGGATAGGGAATGGGTTTAATGTACTATCCAACATCTTCCCTACTATCCACGGAGACCGGAGTTGGAATAGTAAATTAAACAATTCACTATCTAGCGCCTAAAAGCTCTATGCGTTGTAATGGTATGCGTTGTAAAAACCGCGTTATAAAAACATGCGATGTAAAAGCATGCGTTGTAATGTCGTACGTATGTCTGCTGCTAATATTTAACCATCTCTACTGGCCAAAAACAGGCCAGCTATATATCAGCATATATATATATATACCAGACTTTTTAGCAAAAAACATTTGCTATACTAAATCGTTTTAAACTCATTTTAAACATATAAACACCATGTTGCATGTAAAATACTATCTCTGTCTCTTCAAGCAGTGTGTGCAATTGTTTTTACCAGTAGAGACGGTTAAATATTAGCAGCAGACACACATAGTGCTGGCAGAGACAGGGATGGTAAATTACACGGTAAACAACCTTTACAACGCAACTTTTACCACGCAGTGCCTTTACAACACAACTTTTACAACGCAAACCATTACAACGCATTGCGCTGGGGTGCGCTCTAGGATAGGGAATGGGTTTAATGTACTATCCAACATCTTCCCTACTATCCACGGGGACTGGAGTTGGAATATTAAATTAAACAATTCACTATCCAGCGACTAAAAGCACTATGCGCTGTAATGGTATGCGTTGTAAAAACCACGTTTTAAAACCATGCGATGTAAAAGCAGGCCTTGTAATGTCATACATCCTTACACGGTAAACAACCTTTACAACAAAACTTTTACCACGCAGTGCCTTTACAATGCAACTTTGACAACGCAAACCATTACAACGCATTGCGCTGGGGTGCGCTCTAGGATAGGGAATGGGTTTAATGTACTATCCAACATCTTCCCTACTATTCTCGGAGACTGGAGTTGGAATAAAAAATTAAACAATTCACTATCCAGCGCCTAAAAGCTCTATGCGTTGTAATGGTATGCGTTGTAAAAACTGTGTTGTAAAAGCATGCGATGTAAAAGCATGCATTGTAATGTCATACATCCGTCTGCTGCTAATATTTAACCGTCTCTACTGGCCAAAAACAGCTCAGCTATATATCAGCATATATATATATATACCAGACTTTTTAGCAGGAAACAATTGCTATACTAATTCGTTTTTAACTCATCTTAAACACATAAACACCATGTTGAATGTAATTTACTATCTCCGTCTCTACAAGCAGTGTGTGTAATTTTTTGGGCCAGTAGAGACGGTTACATATTAGCAGCAGACACACATAGTGCTGGCAGAGACAGAGATGGTAAATTACACAGTAAACAACCTTTACAACGCAACTTTTACCACGCAGTGCCTTTACAATGCAAATTTTACAACGCAAACCATTACAACGCATTGCGCTGGGGTGTGCTCTAGGATAGAGAATGGGTTTAATGTACTATCCAACATCTTCCCTACTATCCACGGGGACTGGAGTTGGAATAGTAAATTAAAAAATTCACTATCCAGCGCCTAAAAGCTCTATACGTTGTAATGGTATGTGTTGCAAAAACCGAGTTGTAAAAGCATGCGATGTAAAAGCATGCCTTGTAATGTCATACATCCTTACACGGTAAACAACCTTTACAACGCAACTTTTACCACACAGTGCTTTTACAATGCAACTTTTACAACGCAAACCATTACAACGCATTGCGCTGGGGTGCGCTCTAGGATAGGGAATGGGTTTAATGTACTATCCAACATCTTTCCTACTATCCACGGAGACTGGAGCTGGAATAGTAAATTAAATAATTCACTATCCAGCGCCTAAAAGCTCTATGTGTTGTAATGGTATGCGTTGTAAAAACCGTGTTGTAAAAGCATGCGATGTAAAAGCATGCATTGTAATGTCATACATCCGTCTGTTGCTAATATTTAACCGTCTCTACTGGCCAAAAACAGGCCAGCTATATATCAGCATATATATATATATATATACCAGACTTTTTAGCAGAAAATATTTGCTATACTAAATCGTTTTTAACTCATCTTAAACACATAAACACCATGTTGCATGTGATTTACTATCTCTGTCTCTACAAGCAGTGTGTGTAATTTTTTGGGCCAGTAGAGACTGTTAAATATTAGCAGCAGACACACATAGTGCTGGCAGAGACAGAGATGGTAAATTACACGGTAAACAACCTTTACAACGCAACTTTTACCACGCAGTGCCTTTACAACGCAACTTTTACAATGCAAACCATTACAACGCATTGCGCTGGGGTGCACTCTAGGATAGGGAATGGGTTTAATGTACTATCCAACATCTTCCCTACTATCCACGGGGACTGAAGTTGGAATAGTAAATTAAACAATTCACTATCCAGCGCCTAAAAACAATTCACTATTCAGCGCCTAAAAGCACTATGCGTTGTAATGGTATGCATTGTAAAAACCGCGTTGTAAAAGCATGCGATGTAAAAGCATGTGTTGTAATGTCATACATCCAGCGCAACCCATTTAAATGACCACTACAAACCAAAACAGAAACCTAACTCATTTCAAAAATTCTTTTCCAATATACACCATACAAAAACACAATATGCTTCTTAATCTTCCCCATACTGCATACAGCAGTGTATCTTCATTAAATAAATCATATTTCAGATACCACACAGCCACAGAGTAAGATGAGATACAGGCACAGAAAACCCTTTAAGCTAAAAGTGGCAAATTGTTAGAAAGCACATGTGACATTATTGAAAATTATATAAATATAATTTCTGACTTTAAACAGACACTCAGAGTAATCCTTGACCAAAATTTAAACACCACACATTTTACCAGAAAACATTTTCCACAGTAAATCGTTTTTGACACAGAGCAAAGCTCATTTAAATTACCACTACAGAAACAAACAAGAAACCTAACTCATTTAGAAAATACATTTCCAATATGCACCATTCTATTTTAAACAGCATTACAAAATAACATGACATAAAATACTAGAATAAATAAGCACAATAAGCTTCTAATCTTCCCCATAGTGCATACAGCACTCTATCTTTATTAAAATAATAATTACTCACCTTTTAAAATGCTTTGGAAGATCTAGATAGTGTCAATCACAGTCAACAGATTTTCTGCAGCAGAATCTCTGAATAATGCTTCTGACACTAGAGCCTGATAATAATGGCACAGATTCTTCTTCATTTCTGACCCATATGCGTGTACATAGCCAATAAAAATTCTTCCCACACAAATTCAAAAACAAACTGCACATTTTAATTGGTTGTACATTAGAACACTTTGAAAGTCACATAACATTCACCCATCCCCCCAGTGCTCATTCCCCTGTAACCATGGTAACTCCCTCCTAACCCAGCTCACAGTGCATAAGTTCATCATACAATGTTGCAAAATATTCCATCAAGGGTGTTTGACCTCCCACTGTACTACCTAATCATGTGCCATGTTTCTTTAAATGACTTTTTCTCAACCATTGAAACGACTTCTTTAAAAAAAAAAAGCATGCACCCTAATTTTCAGTGCTGAATTTTAAGAAAGCACCAATCATTTCTTGTTTTTCAAGTGCACTGAATGTTAACCTGTTTTTTTCATAACTCCCACTTTCAAACTGGCATTTCATTTCCACAACTCATCTGAATACAACCACATCTACCTTGAAGATGCAAAAAATCTGGTTTGTGGGTCATAGCTATGTCCACTGGGCTCAAAAATACGCATCTAACAGAGGTAATTACAACCTTGATTTACCAAATGTGGACATTGTATGGATTGGACACAGAGGATTGAGATGCCACCAATTGATACCATTGGTAAAATCCTTCAGGCATTTACCACACCCTGAACTTTTAATAGTGCACTGTGGAGGCATTGACTTGGGCACTTTGACTGGGGTAGGTCTGGAAATGCTTTTAAAGGACATCTTTGGGCAATTGATGACACTTTTTCCAAAAACTGCCTTGGTATATTCTAATATATGCCAAAGACAAAAATGGAACTGGTCCAACCAATTTTGTCCACAGATTGAGAAAGCAAGGAAACATGTAAATAAATCTGTTTCTGCGTACATGAGAGACTATGGAATGGGTAGTATATACCACAACAACTTGCGTTACAACATGCAAGGCATCTATAGGAGAGATGGTGTGCATTTCACCGATGAGGGGAATAGAGTCTTCCTCTGTAACATAAGATTTTGCATCGGTACTTACTTGTAAGTACCAAAAACACCCAATAAACACAACGGCTCTTTTTAAAGCCATCTAACATCTTAACACTCAAACTTTTAATTTAACTCCATTTTTTTAATCTTTTTTTTGTCGCCCTGCGCGCACCATGCGCGCACCCGTAACTTTTTGGCGACAAGAAAACAAAAAAAGTGGGTTTTTTTGGCTTTGGGGGTCATTAATGGACCCCCTGAGAAAACCTAGGGGGTCAGAGAGTCTCCACCCTCCCCCTTTCCACGTTCTCCAATATAGTTTCTAACAGTCTAGTAAATAGAGGTGCGCGACCGGGTGCGCGCACCTCGCAGATTTTTACAAAAAAAAAAGAATTTTTGGGGCTTTGGGGGTCCTTAATGAACCCCCTGAGAAAACCTAGGGGGTCAGAGAGTCTCCACCCTGCCCCTTTCCACGTTCTCCAATATAGTTTCTAACAGTATTTTGTTTTTGGGCCTTGGGGTGCCTTAATAGACCCCCTGGTAATACCTAGGGGGTCAGGGACTGTCTACCAAGCCTCCTTCTCATGTTTTCAAACTTTTAAAAGAAACGAATAAAACGCCATTTTGAGACGAGGTGCGCGACCCGGTGCGCGCACCCCACAACTTTTTAGAAAAAAAAAAGTTTTTTTTCCACTTTGGGGGTCCTTAATGGACCCCCTGAAAATACCTAGGGGGTCAGGGAGTCTCCACCCTGCCCCCTTTCCATGTTGTGCCCCTTTCTTATCTACAATATGTGGACTCGCACTGGTGAGCGCACGGTGCGTGCTTATAGATATATAATTGATTTTAACTTTAATTTTCTCAGGCACTACTGGATGGATTTACAATATTTAACCAAAAGCGTGATCTGCGCACCAGACTCTTACACTTTGCCAAGTTTGGTGTAATTCCGTTCAACCGTTCGGGCTGTAGCTGTGTCTAAAGGTCCTATGGAAATTAACATGGGGAAAAGACGTTTTGGGACCTCCCTTTTTTCTCAGCCCCCACTTCACGAATCCCCCCGAAATTTTCAGGGAAGGAGCGGAGCGGAGCTGGCCAAAATTTCGGAAAATTACACGCAAATTCGTCCACCGGCGCTAGAGTTATTCCCAATAGAATGTTGCGGATTTCCTATGGTAACTAGGTCCTAACTATAACTACCTACTGGCGACCGCCAGTAGGTAATATAGATATATATATATCCAAGAAAGAAGTGACTCAAACAGATAGATTCACCAAAGAACAAAAATATATTTCCACCACAACGTTTCAGCTTCCGCCTTCCTCAGGTAGTTTCAAGATGGTAAGCTCAGTGGCTGCACAGATGACACAGCTGAATTTTCAAAAAGCATCATGAGTGAAGACTCCATTTGGAATGTGAAATCAATGCAGTCCTGAGAGTTCTTGAGATATGCAGTAATCAGGTTGTATTGTCAGTAATGTTCAGTCCATCTGAATGCAATGATTTTAAACGGTACATCCAGAAGTTTTCCCTGGAGTCCAGTAGTTCTTCCTTTGAGACATGTTCCACAGGGACAATCTTCAAATCTGATAGTGAATGATCCACAAGGTTAAAAGGATTGGCTACAGGCTGGTCGATTTTCTTATTAATTATTGCTGATTTGTGGTTCCTGAATCGTGTGCGGAGGTCATTCACTGTTTGGCCTACATATTGTTTTTTACAGCTTTGCCGTTGGCACTGAATCACATAAATAATGCATGTTGAGCGACATGTAAGATGCTGCCTTATTGCATAGGTCCTTCTAGTAACATAACTAGTAACTGATGATGTTTGTAAAAGGTATTCACACGTGATGCACCTTTTAGAGTCACAGCAATGAACCCCTGCATTTGTTACAGGTTGCATCCAGATGGACTAAACATTACTGACAATACAACCTGATTACTGCATATCTCAAGAACTCTCAGGACTGCATTGATTCCACATTCCAAATGGAATCTTCACTCATGATGCTTTTTGAAAATTCAGCTGTGTCATCTGTGCAGCCACTGAGCTTACCATCTTGAAACTACCTGAGGAAGGCGGAAGCTGAAACGGTGTAGTGGAAATATATTTTTGTTCTTTGGTGAATCTATCTGTTTGAGTCACTTCTTTCTTGGATATTTTATTTCTTTGTGACTCATTGTATCCTTTGGGATCCAGATTTGTGCCCTGGCTGGCTGTTGTTTTCTTGTGATCCTTCATCCTCAAGTATATATATATATGTGTAGTGGAAGCGTGAAGGGTTGTTAAGTAGACAGGAACATGCATTTTTGAAAAATGACTATCCGGTCACACCCTTCTTTTATTTGATCCCTAAAATCCATAAGCAAATCTCACCAGTAACTGGGCGACCAATCATTTCAGCCCAGGGCAGCTTATTGGAATCCATTTCTATATATGTGGATCATTTTCTACATGAACATGTGGAAGCCCTACCTTCTTTCATCAAAGACACTGGACATTTCCTCTCGAAGATCAATGGTATAGAGTGGAAAAGTGATTATGTGCTTATAGCTTTGGACATCTGCTCTCTCTATACTAGTATTTCACATGTGGATGGACTGAACGCCGTAAAATATTTTTGGGGGAAGCGTAGCATCATGCATAGTCAGCATAGTACCATGTTGCTTAGGATGATAAAGCTGTGTTTAAACAATAATTAATTTTTGTTTAACAGAGAGATATATCAGCAGCTGAGGGGAGTGGCTATGGGGGCATGCTTCTCCCCCACCTATGCATGTTTACATATAGGGTGGTGGGAGGAGAATGTCCTCATGGGCTCACTCGCCAGCCTATTCTCCAAGAATATAGCTTATTTTTGGCGGTTCATTGATGATATCTGTATGGTTTGGAGGGGTACAGTTGAATCTGCCACTGAGTTTGTCGAGAAAATCAATGACAATCAGCTCAATTTGCGGTTTACCTCCCAAATCAGCACTAATCAGATCCAATTTTTAGATGTAGAGTTATGCATCTGTGAGGGTAAATTGCAAACTACATAGAAAAACCACAGCGGGCAATGCGATTCTGCACGCCAGCAGCTCGCATCCGGGTCATCTTGTCAGAAGTATCCACTATGGGGAATTTCTGAGGATGCGGAGGATCTGTAGCTTTGAGTCAGATTTGGAGAAGTGTCAGAATGAAGCATTCAATAGATTCCTTGCACGAGGTGACAGTGACTTGTTGTTAGAGGAGGCTAAAGAGAAGGCTAACAGATTCAGTAGAGAGCAATATTTCACTGCTGAAAGCATTAACTCCACCCACAAAACGGTAAACAAAACAGAGGAAGCTCATGATAAGATTAGCCTCATAACCACTTTTAGTGGGGAGGAAAGAAAGGTGAGGGGGATACTTAAAAAACACTGGCCGTTACTCAAAACCGATGTCAGTTTGGCTCCACTACTACCAGACGAACCCTCAATTATTTTTAGAAGAGCACCCTCTATGAGGGATACTCTAGTTAAATCGAGCCCTGAGGTGGTAATAAAGAAGAACTGGTTGTCAGATAAATTTGGATTTTTTAAGTGTATCCCATGCAGAGCATGCAAATTTGAAATTAATACCAAGGAATATCACTCTGCATTTGATCCTAAACCTATCCAGATTAAGGAACATTTTACTTGCCGTACTGACTTTGTGGTTTATGTGCTCTAGTGTACTTGTGGGCTCAAGTACATTGGGAGCACTAAACTACAGGCCTTTAATCGTATCCTCCAACACCTGAGAGCGATTGTCAATTCTGCTGAAAGTTACCCAGTGCGCGCCACTTTGAATTGGTCCACAAAAAGAATTTGAATGATCTTAAGTACTTTATCATTGATGCAGTGCCTAAAAACATCAGGGGTGGCAACAGAGAGAGAACATTAAGACAATTGGAGAGTAAATATATATTACTCTTAGATACCAGGATCCCGATTGGGATGAATACAGGGGAGGACTTGCACTGTTTTTTATAAGGAAACAGCACCAGATGGTTAGGCTTCATGTTTTCTGATCGCCCTTATATAGATGGTCTGTTTGTTAGTTCACTTACATTAACATTACCCCTATAGGTTATCTGTAACTTGCCCCAGATATCTATGTTGATTGTTTCATTCTAACTATGTATCTCTTATCTCTGTTTAGCAACTACCATTTTTATGATTTCCCATCCCCTAGTTGTGGATCTCAGCGACTCCATTATTAATGATCATTAATAGTGGCAACAATGATGGATATTTGCTTCTATTGGCAGCATTCTGTATTGAGAAAAGGGCACTGTGCCATAATGTTTTAAATCAAGTATGCTGTCATGTGATGGTTTAATCGCATTTATCCACATCTTGTGTAGGTATTCCCTATTAATTATAACATGTGGATCATCATTACAATGGTTCTGAACGTGTTGCTTTTTTCCCCAATGTTTCCCAACTACATTGACACTGATTTTAACTTGGTAGTATGAGATAAAGAATCCAATTATATTTCCAAGGTATTAGATACTCTGCACTTTGCCCGAATTTGCACTTTATTAGAATTTTTAAGCACTAGCACTTTTTCAAAATTCATTCTATTCATCTAATATTAACGCTTTGTATATATAGACAAATTTCTTTTTTTAAAGTATACACCTTATAACGAATATACCTCCCTTGTTTGGTAGATGTGGTAGGACTTATTTAAAAATATGATATGTCCATAATTGATTCAAGTAATGTGATCTTTTGATTTTTTTGATGTGACACGTCTCATTTACATGAATTTGCATCGGAGTGTAATTTTGATATTGTGTATTTTAAGAATGTGTCTTTTATGTCTATTAAGCTGTTAACGCCTATTCACTGATTATGCACAGTATTAAATCACTACCATTGGTTCCCATTTTCATGTGATCAAGGCTACAGCGGTAGCCGAAACGCGTCATGCTCGAGACAGGGGGTCAATAAACCACCTTTTCATTCATCTGAAGCGCTGTTGTGTGGTATGTACCTGGTTTGAAGTCGGAATCCAGATCCGATCGACGGGAGTTTGGATCGTATATATATATATATATATATATATATATATATATATATATATATGTATATATATATATATATATATATATATATATATATATATTTCAAAAAAGTTTGCCTGCTGAAGGAAGGCCTCAATTAGGTAGGTACAATATGCCAAAGATTTATTGAAGGAAACACGTCTCCCAAACATCAAGCAGTACCTCGCAGAAGATCTTGCCTGTCCCTACGCGTTTCGTGTTGCCACTTCCTCAGGGGCTGCAGGCATGCTGAAGAAAAAGTCACAGCAGTTTTTTGATTGCACCCTTTTCAAACAAAAATCTCTGCCTCAGTGGGCATGGCCAGTCACTAGGCCTGCTGGAATATGAAGTGCAATCATGGAGCTGGCTGCAACCTACAGTTACCCCACTTCCCCACGCCACCAGCCTCGCAGCGCCAGGACAGTGCCAGCTGGGACTTGGAGTCCATTGAATTTGACATGTGCTCCTATTGGTGTGACGACATCATTAGGGGGAGGGGACACGCACCAGCAAGTATTTTACACAGGATGAGCACTATGGGGTCGTATACTTTACAGCACAGGGCACTGAAGAAGGCGTTGTGCCGAAAATGCATCTGCCGTTGCTGGGGTGTGTGAAATAAAGGGGTTCTGCACTGCTTTCCCCTGTGGCCTCTGATCTTTTCCTCGTGAAGGGATTTCTTCGGATATATATATATATATATATATATATTTCAAAAAAGTTTGCCTGCTGAAGGAAGGCCTCAATTAGGTAGGTACAATATGCCAAAGATTTATTGAAGGAAACACGTCTCCCAAACATCAAGCAGTACCTCGCAGAAGATCTTGCCTGTCCCTACGCGTTTCGTGTTGCCACTTCCTCAGGGGCTGCAGGCATGCTGAAGAAAAAGTCACAGCAGTTTTTTGATTGCACCCTTTTCAAACAAAAATCTCTGCCTCAGTGGGCATGGCCAGTCACTAGGCCTGCTGGAATATGAAGTGCAATCATTTTTCTACAGTGAGCAGTCATGAATTGCTTCAATTAAAATGAAAATCAATGTCCCAAGTGGGAGGCGACGACAATGATATAGATTTTCCCAAAGGAAAACAGCAGTAAAAAATGACTGCCATGTTTCGAAATCAGTAACTGTATGATGTCAGTCCTTTGTTGATGTTAAGCAATGGGGACCATCTCTAGTCACATGATAATTGTATATAAAAAAAAATGGAGCTGATCAAGTGACATTGGAAAAAGCGTGACTGCCGAAAGGTGTTTATCTTTGGAGAAATAAATTAATCGAAACGATCTCTCCCATTAGGAAAATCTATACATTATTTTGAGAGCCCACCCTCACGTACCGCAGCACCCGGTGTATGAGGAGCGTCAGCCTTGAGTGGACAAAGCCGAGAAATATGATTGGCAGCTGACCCCGCAGTGTAAATATAAAGTCTTCTGACGTGTTACGTGAACATAAAGAAAAACATAGCTAAAGGACCACATTAAGGAGACAGCTATCGGAGGTGGAGAAGCCAAACGATACCGTCCGGACGCATACCTCTATGGTAAGTCTCCAAGCGGAGAAGATTACTTTAATTGTGACACGCACAGCAATGGCAAAGGGGGCAACTATAATTATCTCAAGCCCACAAAATAAATATAACTTACATCTAAAAACATAAAATGTTCTTCGATTCAGAAGGCCAGGAAGCAGCTGCAAATATTTTCAAACATGCAAAAACAAACTTAGCTGAAGGAAACAGGAACACAACAAAGGAAAAACGGAAAATAACAACCTAAAGATTATTAAACTAACTTGAAAAAACATGTGGTGGGCTTCTGGAAGGCGAAGTGGATGCAGCGGTGGTCGGTTAGAGGAGTTCGGTGGTGTGGCTGATGGAGACGGCGGGCTTGAGGAGAAGACGGGGTCGAGCGTGTGGCTGGCGGAGTGGGTGGGGCGTTGTGACGAGTTGCTTTAGTCCGAGGTTGGCGAGGTTATCAATCAGGGTTGTGGAGTTGTTGTTCCCAAGGTGAAAGTTCAGGTCTCCGAGGAGGATGTAGTCGGTGGAGGTCAGGGCGTGCGTGCTGATCAAGTCCGTTGGTGCGGTGTCTGCGGGTGATCTTGTAGCCGTCTGGGATGGCTATGGCGATGTCGGGTGCAGAGGAGTCATTAAACCAGGTCTCTGTCAGGAAGGCGATGTCCGGTATGTTGTGTCGAGCAAGGTCCCAGAGCTCGACGGCACGCTTGCGTGCGGAGCGGGTGTTCAGTAGTATGCATCGGAGGTGGTTGGGGTCTTTCTAGGCGGGTGGTTCGTCGGCTCTGAGGCTGGTGTAGCTGCAGTTCCGGCAGGTGAAGGGGCCAAGTGTGTGTTTCGGGGTGGCCTAGAAGCAGGTGTGGCTCTGTCTGGAGTTGAGAGCGTGCAGAGTGCTGGTGCCGTAGTGGCGGTGGTCATCGTGTTGGGTGCGGGTGCCAGGGGTTTTGGCGCTGGGCGCGTCCAGGCAAAGACACGCGCAGATAGTTTGCCTTATGCGCGCCTATGGTGGTGGGAGGGAGGAGCAGCTGGAGGCGGGAGGCAGGAGGCGGGGGACAGTGAATGGGCAGTGGTCCGTACGGGGGGCGGGGCCACAGGTGACGCAGCGGCGAGGGCTGTGAGGGACAACAAAGGTAAAAGAAAGAAAAAAGGGGCACAAAATCGAGGGAAAATAGAGTGGCACAGAAGGCAAAAGGGCACCAAAAACGAGTGGAACAGAGGGCAAAAGGGGCACAGAAACGAGGGAAAAACAAGTGCACAGAGGGCAGAAGGGCACAACAAAACGAGTGGAACAGGAGAGAGCAGAAGGGCACAAAAATGAGTGGAACAGAAGGCAAAAGGGGCACAAAACAAGGGAAAACGAGTGTCACAGAGGGCAGAAGGGCACAAAAAACTAGTGGCACAGAGGGCAGAAGGGCACAAAAAATGAGTGGAACAGAAGGCAAAAGGGGCACGAAAACAAGGGAAAAATGAGTGGCACAAAGGGCAGAAGGGCACAAAAAAACGAGTGGAACAGAGTACAGAAGGGCACAAAAAACTAGTGGAACAGAAGGCAAAAGGGGCAAAAAACGAGGAAAAAAACGAGTGGCACAGAAAGCAGACGATCACAAAAAATGTGTGGAACAGAAGGCAAAAGGGGCACAAAAACAAGGGAAAAACGAGTGGCACAGAAGGCAAAAAGGGCACAGAAACACCAGAAAAACGAGTGGAACAGAGGCAAAATACAGAACACAGAAATACAGGGGCAGCTTAGAACAGAAGGCAGAACAGGCAGATAGGCACGGGGGCAGCGAGGGCAACAGAAGTGAAAACCGGGCAGAGACACAGGGGCAGCAAGGGGAACAGAAGGAAAAACCGGGCAGAGACACAGGGGCTGCAAGGGGTACAGAAGGAAAGACCGGCAGAGAGAGCACGGGGACAGCGAGGAGAACAGAGGGAAGAAAAAGGGGCATGGACACGTACAGGCCGTGGGGGAACACAGACAACAGCAGTCACAAACACAACAATGAAAATACAGGCAATACAATAAAAGCAATAAAGCGGAGGATTAACAAACCTTCCTACGGCCTATCACTGGCCACCAGGGATGAGGCGCAGGTGGTAGCCTGCAGGTGGTGGAGGGCCTCAAACTTCCTAAGCAGCAGCAGCTGGGGCAGGGACACACAGGTGGTGCTGTGCGGAGGGGAGGGACCTACGTGGTGGGGTCAAGGGTTGAAAAGTAGTGTATACGTTGGTTACTAGCTATGTGAAACTGTATATTAGTATTTTAATAGTTAAGTGAGTACTTGTAAAGGAGAGTGAATGTGTGTGTATTTGGGTGGGAGGTGTGTGACTGTCCAGAGATGTGTAAAGAGTAGTTTTAGTAGGTATATGAGGTTAAGACTGCATATGAAAACAGTTGATTGGGTGAGTGAATCTCTTTATGGGTGTGTTGATGAGTAAATATATTTCTCAATGATACATGTCCAACAAAATAGAAATATAAAATGCAGGGTATGTGACAGTTGTTGTATATAAATAAGTATACATAAGACTCAGTGATTGTATGAGTGCCTGTATAGATAAATGTTTACTTGTAATAGTAATTTTATAAGTCACTAAGTATGAGTTATTATCTATATGAACAAATAAAGTGGTGTTTGTATAAGTGTGTAGCCGACTAAATGTAAGTATGATCAATTGTTTGTATAAGTGAGTAGAATGACTGTATAAGTCAATACAATGTGTGCTGGTGGGTAATGTTGATTTAGGTGTATATGTATATTTAATAGCTTTCTATTGATCTTTGTCAACATGTATGACTGAATTTATAGGTAGGTGTTTACATGTGAGTGTAGACCTAGGAATCACTGAGTGGGTGTTAAGAAACTTTTATTGGTGTATCAATGGTTTAAGCATGGCACTCTATATTTTATAGTGAGTGATGAAAGATTATACTAGTGTATGATATGATGTATCTGATTGTCACATGGATGATGTCATCAGTGATGTCATTTGAGATGTCATCAGTGATGTCATCGGTGATGTCACTGACCATGTCATGAATGATGTAATATGTGACATCATCAGCAGTGGATTGCGAGTTATAGTTAGTACAACTAACCATAACAGAGAAATTTAAATGGTTTTGTACGAGTGAAATTTCCAGCTAACTATAACACCCCTAAAACCTATGGTTTTTTCAGTGAATTTCTAAGGTTTTTTAAATGCTAATTCTTAACTATAACATGTCTGAAGCCTATGGTTTTTTCAGTGAATTTCAAAGTTTTTTTCAATGATAATTTTCAAATATATTAATTGTTATATTTATTTTTTCATATTGATTTAGTACATTTTTTTCAACTATTTATTTTTAGATATTTTGTTTTTTTATTACATTGTATATGTTAAATATTAATTTAAAAAAATTTTTTTAAAAATATTGAAATTCTAAGATTTTTTTATTTTATATTTTTTGAAACATATTTATATTATTGTCTTTATTGTTTTTTCACATTTTTTTTGGAGTTGCACACCCAAAGCGTACCTTTCTCGAACACAGCACGTAACCTAGCTGCCATTTTAGGATTGTTGTGTAGGATCCGCGTAGGGTGTGCGATGGGTGTGTATTTTCCTTCGCGATTGCCATGCGACCAGTACGCGACTTCTGGCGCATACGCGACACATACAGATTACGTCACATGACCCTTGCGCACTTTAACGTGACGTCATATACGTTTTGGACGCAGTGGGTACGCGACTCCCGTGACATTTTTTAATGTCTAAAAACATATATATATGTATTTAATATAAATATTAAGGCAAGACATTATCTGAGCTAATCATAAAAATAATATTCTTTTAGTTTTAATAAAGTTATATTACTTTTAAATGCAAATTCGCGAAGTCGCTCTGGGTGTGAGCTGTGTGTGCGTACCCTACGCGGATCCCATGTGACCAGAAAAAAAGAGATTTGATTCGTTCATAACACTTCCTATTCTAAGTATTGAAGGACCCCAGCCATTTCAATCACTCTTCTTAGATCTTCCTTGGGAGAAGACCTGTGCTAGGAAAAACCTTCTTTTTTGGGGATTGCAGTCGTGGTTTTGCTCTAACTCAAAAAAATGTCTTCACAACAACAACAATATTCTTCAGAATCTGAACACTTCAATGAAGAGGGATTTGTTCCAGAACCACCATGTCCCCAAAAGTATGTCTCCATTGTCTGGAAATTTTTGACCTATCCAGAGTGACTTAAAAAAGTCAATGCCACAAAAGTAACTTGCAGAATTTGCAAAGCAGTTTTATCTCGTGGAGACCCCAACAAAAAATATTCTTGTGGCACAGCAAGCAGGCTGAAACACTTGCAATGTTTGCAACCAGTAAACCTAGCCAAAAAGGAATGCAGAAGACTGCAGGAGAGTCTGCCACCACCACCGCAAGTTCCAAGCACTTCTGGGGCGTCCACTTCAAGCTCCAATTTGGACATACGTCCCCAACTGGCTAATGCAAAAATTCACTGCATGAAATGCAATAGATTACTGTGCTATGGGGAGCAGTCTGTTGATTTAGTTTGCAGGGCACTTGATCACCATCGCTGTTAGAGGTTTTTTTTGCCCTACAGTTCATTCTTTTGTTAGTCCCGTTGACTTTTTTTTCCTTTTAAAAAAGCCCCAAAAATGTGTTGAAAAAATCAAAAAGTAATATAAAACAACTAAAAGGGAAAAATAAGTTATTTTCAGAACTAATAATTACTATACTAGTTTAAAAAACAGCTATATTTGTATGATAGTGTGTGACAAATTAGATGAATGTATGCTTTGTGCATAATTGACTGAAAGAATGCATTTGTGGAGTATGGTGAATGTATAAGTGAAGAACTATAAGGCAGTGCTGCAGCATGACACTGTAAGCTCTTTAGCTACAGCGTGATGTGGTACCTCCGAAGCACAGGGATGCAACATATGTCCATAAATATGTTGCAAGTCTATGCTTCCCTCTGAACTGCTGCTTAAATTACAGCCATGTGGTGACACAGGCACCCTTGCACCATGGTGCAAGGATATCTGTGTCTTGTGGAGTTTGTTTTTGTGCAAAAAGACACACCTTCCTGCCCAAAAACAATCAATGAAGGTATTTTTCTCCTTCAATGTATGATGTGCATTTTAGCATATATTCAAAGAGAAAAAATGAAAATAATTCTCCTTGTTGTGCCTTGCTACACCATTTGGAGGATGCTGCAGCATTCACATACATGTCCAGATTTATAATTTCTGATAAATCTAGAGGTGTGTCTTGTTCTATGAGTGTTCTGTGCAAACACGCACAGCAACACCTATAGAACGCCCTTTCAATGCAAAGTGGTATGTATGATGAGGTCATATTTACATGGAGAAGAAAACGTACACAGACTGCCTTTTCCTCTCTTTGTAAATATGGAAGAGTGTCTTGTGCTATAACTATGTTACAAAAGCTGGCACATTGTTGGTAGAGGATGCTTCTAAATTTGTCCCATAAGTGCTTAGGTATTGGCAGACTGTTTCAATAAGAACATATTGCTAGTTCATTGTTTGAAAAATTGCATGAGAGCGATAGGAGGTAAGCACAGACTTATGTCCCCAAAGATGCTCAAAGAAGAATGATTGAAATGATCGCGGTTCTTCAATTGGTACAATGGTAAATATTATGAACCAATCTAATCTTTTTTTTTCAAGTCACATGATATCCTATAACAGTGAGATTACAAAACTTCATAGGTATAAACTGGGTGTTTTCAAGACTGTATTAATACTTTGTAGCTTCTTGCAGATCTGCTTGCATAGTATATAAAGTAATTAATTTGTGCTAGGGTTAATGGCTAGGCCAATCCTTAAGTATATGAGTAATAAGTAGAGTAATTTCAGTACTGCAAACAGAGAACAAATACATGTATACGTACTTACGTTTTGGCAAACTGATAGGACAAGTTAATAGATTATTGAAGGGAAGGGATGGGGCCTGATGTGACATGTGCAAACACACTCTGTGACATGTTTTAAGTTAAGGAATTTTATCTCTTTTAATCCTGAAAAGTCCTTGGGCCCTACTAGCCCACCATGTTTCTCTATTAAATACCATACAGTTGTGTTGCAGAGAGGTGCTCTGAAGGCGTGTCCTATTTTATACCTCTCTGCAATGCAACTCTCTGGCACTTTCTGCAAATATCTGGTGGGTTAGTTGGCCCCTAGTGACACTCAGTATTTATGTTAACTTTATCCTGCAACTTAAAACGCTCACAAATTATCTTTCCACACATATCTACTCCATCCATCTCCCCTTTCTTCACCTGTGTGCAAATACAGGCCATTGTGCATTTTAATACTTAGTTAAACTTACCTTCACAGTAATAGAAATGAAAAGCGATACACATTTTTTCAGTTCTTTTTTATAATCTAAATTGCTGAAAATTTCACATTTTAGAATTAGGATCTGTGAAAGAGAAGAAAAATACAGTTATAATATATAATACTATATTTTTGACAATACAGCATAGTTTTAACATTTTACACATTATTTTCTTTGCTGTCCTCAGAATATATTGAATTTCACTTGAAACAGTGATTTCAATCGTACTCGTCACATAACAGCGGGCAAAAAAAACAATCAATAAGATTGTTAAATCAAAACCTGACTACATCCTCATTAACATACCATATAATACAAATCACACAAATATAAAATGCTTACGCTAACAACATTTGCTAACGTAAATGTATGTACACTGTAAATGTTGTTGTTTAAAAATATAAAGAGAGAGACTGTGCAAGAAGAAGTCCGTAATTCAAACATACACCTTTCATCTTGGCCAAATGGTATTCTTGAAATCCTTTATATTGAAATTGTCCATAAGTAATTATATTAATACATATTAATAAATTCTTCAGAGGCCAAATTATTTTCCTAAAACTTTGGTTTAAAAAATATTAGCTAAGAATTTGGTAATTCACTTAGCAAACGTTGTTTAAAAACCAACTGAGCATCATTACAATATATCCAGCCTTTATCACATTTTAGATAGGCAATGTAATGTCCAGATGTTGTTGAAGGACCATCATGGAAAATTATTGCGACTGCTACAAAAGTCCTTCCAGGGAAGACATGGCTTGGCAGTTCAGGCTGGACTGTTCCCATGAGGCACAGGGTCAAGCCTGATTTGCATATGGCCATGTCTGAACTGGGGTGGTGTGGAGTGCAAAAAAACTATGGATTTAGGCTCAGATCTCTGTACTGGGATGAATGTATGACATTGTTCTGCATTCTGTCCATCAACTGTTGTTTTTGCAGTTGTCACCCCGAGTGGGACGGATATGCTCAGACGTGAGTCCCGTGCTCTCCACACCACTGGAGTCAAGCTATCCTGGCTGATGACGGCTGATAGCCAAAAACTGGTCCTAGGATGCTTGATTCCGGTCCAGGGAAGACATGGCTTGGCAGTTCGGGCTGGACTGTTCCCATGAGGCACAGGGTCAAGGCTGATTTGCATATGGCCATGTCTGAACTAGAGTGGCTTGGTGAGTAAAAAACACAACTGGAACTGTTGTTTTCGTATTTTATCAACGGCTTCCATTTTTACTATTTCTTCATTTTCCAGCTTCCAAAGGGGTTCATTGAATATAGAACACTCACGCAGTGTTGGCATTAAGCAGATGATAGATTTGTTTTCTGCAATTTTCATATATATTTTTTCTGGAACTATATTTTCATTTGGAAACAAATTGGAAAGTAATCGACTCTGCAAAGCTTCTTTACAATGTTCTGTTAGTACTTCAATTCTTATATCCTAAAGAATAGTTCCATAATCAACATCATTTTCCTGTTGCATATTTGTAATGAGTTCCTTGTATTCAAAATATGACCAAATGTTTACGTTTCCAGCGCTACCCAAAGACTTTCTGGTGTCTTCATGCAGAAGTGTTTTAAAGACTGGTTGTCCTTTTACGAGAGTAAGTTGCAGTAGATCTCCAAAAACTATGACATGTTTTCCTCCAGATAACACGTCATACTCTGTTTTAAGAATTTGCTGCATTCTTAAGTGCACAAAAGCAAGCATTACGTTTGAGACCATGCTTACCTCATCAATAATCAGAAGCTTCATTTTCTTTAGCACTCTTGAAACTACACAACAAGCTTCTCCAGATAGCTTGTGAAATTCCAATTTGTTTCCATGCTCCACAGGTAGCATAAGTAAACACTGTCATGTAATTCCTTTAATGTTGTTTGCTGCCGATCCAGTTATAGCAGTTACAACACAAGACAAATGTGACTCGGTTGTTTCTGTAGATAACTGGTGATTACTTTAATTAAGAAACCGTTTCCTGTTCCAGCTTGTCCACTCACATACATTTGGCTAGGTTGAAATGATGTGCATGTGCATTCTTTCTTTTCATGTAGAAATCCATGGTCAAACTGTTGTCTCACTTGCTGATATATTTCTTCTGTTCAACATTTAGTTGTTCTTCCAAGTTTGCTAAGTCCATTATACCTTCTTGAGCTTGATGCATTGCTGTTTCCACCTCATTCATGGTGACTGCTGCTTAATTTTCAACAATTGGTTTTCCTAGTGGATCTTGACTCAGTGGAGCAGAACCTTGACTGTCTTGAGAACTGTCTCTAGCAATCTCAACTGAAGTAGTAGCTTCTTGATCAATTTCATCATTCGACATTTTCACATAATTTGGAAAAACCGTGCATTCTATGGTATCTTTACAAACATTGAAGGAATCTTCATAGCTCTGAAAATCTCCAAGTAATTCCAATTCGGAACGCCATGGTTTGAACAGTTGCAAAAGGCTAAATAGTAAAATTCCCTTTTGTCAGAAGTGACGCAACTCAGTTTCCTGTGATTAATCACATTTCCTTTTGTTTGTTTCACCAAACATCCTTAGGAACCAATCACTCTATATTTTCCATCATTGATGGTCTCTGTAGTATTCCGTTTAAAAGGGTAATTTTGCAGCACTTTATAGAGACACATGTTCTCAAGATAATGACTTCTGTTTGGATAATATGTGTCCAACAGATTCCTTTTCAAGATATCTGTACTTTCTGGATCTTTTTCTGCTCAATGTTCAATTACTTGTACAGATTTAAGTACTCGCTTTCGCATTGCAGCAAGACCTAGACTCACCCAAATGATTTTTCTAGATTTGGAGTATAGACTTGCAGATGATAAACGATCTGAGCATTCATATGCTCCAATTTCTCCGTGGGATAACATCTTCAAACTGAAACTGTATAATTTCTTACTTAGATTCTTCTCATGAGAAATCTCTTCCCACATTTCTTTCAATTCCATCTTTTCTGATTTTGTTATGTAGGACGTTACATATCGAGCAACAGCAATGGAATTGTCCGCAAAATACTAAATATCCATGTTAGCATTCTACATGGACAGAATAACCGGACTGTAATCAATTATGTATTTTGACTCTTCGCTTCTCCGTAAATTGTAGGTATTCTTTGGAGACTTTCTTGTGATAGTATGTCGCATAGCAGACATACAAATTTTTACTCTTCCTTTAGATATTACCGGACGTGGAAAACCAAAACTTGTACTTTCGTCAACAGTATTTTCCACAGCGAAGGCTTTGGAGTCGTAAGACTTGTTGTCTTAAGTTGTTTTCTTCTGTGCTTTTGGGTATAGCATATGTGGCATATTCTTCAATAAAAGACAAAACAGTATCATCCGAAACTGCTCCGAATTTAGGGGCGTCCTTGATCCATATCAGCATGTGTATATGAGGAGCACCTCTTGCTTGATATTCCTTTCTCCAAAAGAAATCCACAACTTCCCCAGGAGGAGGATTTTTTTTATTGCAGATAAAAGACATCATAGCTTCAAATTTCTGTTCGAAAATACCTGCATACATTAACAGGATCCAAAGAGCACAATTCTCCTGGTGTCTTGTATTCAATATTTTTTATATTGGAATGTGCCTCTCGAAGAAATTAAGTAAATCATCCCAAGCGTACTCAGCACAGCTTAGGGTAAGGACCATGTAGGAATTCCTAAATTCCTTAGCATACATTTAAGTTCTCCATGACAACGGTACCAATATTCATTAGTCCCACGCTGACATGCCATCAGATTAATCAGCTGAGATTCTAAATGATCATCTCTCTGGTGCACTTTATCCATAAAATCCTTTGCAGATATATTTTGCAGATGTATTCTAGTTTTTAGAAAATGATTGACTGCATATGAAAGTCCAGACCAGTCACTTTCAAACAAAAGATTAAATATATATGGGATACATTGTCGAAATCTTGGATCTTCTGCATAAAATCTTGTTGTCTGACTTACAGATGCAGGAATCTGCACAGTTCTTTCATCATATCGTCCTCCTTTTCCTGTTGGGAACAACTGCGGAAAACAACAAGCTTCCAAGCTTTCTTCCTATACACTCATGGGACTTCCCTTCGCTTTTTTAATTTGGAATAACTCAATAATATTCCCCATCACTTCTTTTGAATGAAGTGGATGTACATTGCATTGTTCATAGATTTCTTCACTTCTGGACATGTCCACTTTTACAATTTGTCCACTTGACGTTTCAGTATCTTCTGCTAAAAGTATTTCTTCTTCTCCCACATACACATTTTTATAGTACTCATTGTTTTTAATCAAATACAAAGTCGCCTTTTGCACTTTCCTAACATCCACTAACACCTGCCAGATTTTCTTACTCTTAGTAGGCAAGCCATTAACTAGAATGACTAGTGGTTCATTTTCTACACTCTCTACACTAATAGTTTCAAAATTGTTCTTTAAATCTAACGGTAAATATACAACTCTTCCTTTTAATCCTCTCTGTAAATCTGAAGGAGGCAATTTACCTGTTTTAGGCTCCATACGAACAATAGCCTGAAACGGGTGCACACATTGAATAAGAATAGTCTCATAGGTATTTAAATCTATCAGTTCTGGAGGAATAGCAACCAACTCTAGATTATTATGAACAGCTCTAGCGGGCATTTTATTCTCATCTAATTTGTTATAACAATATTTACAAATACGCTGATCAGAACCCAAATTAAAACAATTCTCTACCAACGAATAAGTTGCAAATTCCTTCCACATATAACTTTTTCTCCTTCACTTTTTAAATACAGATTAACACTTCTAGTCTGATTTTTATAGTGAGATCGCCGGCAACAAATACAAGAATAATTTGGCCTTTCACCTGAAATCACCTTAAACTTTGCAATTTCACCTTCAAGATTTTTTGTACTACTATTTTCAACATTCTCTTCAACATTTTCTTCTATTAATGTATCAGTGTCTGCACTCTCTTGTTCAGGACCAAAGTAACAAAACTCAATTTTGTCACAAACCTTCTTCACATCTGATACTGATCCACGCGAAAGAGCACTGTTAAACTCATTTAATATTAGTGCTGGACTTTTTGCATATTACAATCTTCTCACTAATTTCCGCATTTGAGTATGATGTACTGCTAACATCCTGAAATGGTGAAAAACACTTTGACATACTTTTCTAGAAAGACAGAGAATGACCTTGCGAACCAGTATTTTTGCTCACTCTGCAAGGGTCTAGTCCTTGAAACATCTTAATCTTTTGTTTAACACTTTATTTTTACTGTATTCTCGTAAAAAATTGCATAAAATATCAATAGATTCTTGTCGTACACTACAAATACTACTGCAATCGCAAGTGTACATTGGGGCTTTAGGACATCTGCCTAGAACTTCATCAGCCATTACTTCTTCTGCATTTCTGGGAACCATTTTTTCTTTAGCAATTAGACAACCATTCCTAACCTCATAAGCTCTAACACTAGTGTCAAGTGCATGCAACAAATCATTGGTCTGAAAATAACTCTCTTCATTAAAGAAAGGCTCTGAACTTGAAGTGTGTTTCCATTCCCCCAAAACAACATTGCAAACATGTGTTCTGTTAATTACTCTTTTCCTCTTACTTTTGGCCCTCATTAAATGGATTGGTTTATCTAGTGATCAAATTCTGTTTAAAACTATAATAAATAGTTTCCTTTTTACTTCAAAAGCCTTTTCAACAATGGATTCAATAGGGTTCTTCTTTTTATAAAATAGTGCTCTTTTTTTATATTTCTTCATATCTTTGAGCAAATTATGTACTACTCTATTATAAAAACAATTTGCGTATTTCTTTATACTGATTTTGTCTTCTTTTACCATACGTCGTATCTTTTGATTGATAATTGACTTTTTTTACTTGCAGCGGTGGTCGGTTCAGAGGAGTTCGGTGGTGTGGCTGACGGAGACGTGCGGGCTTGAGGAGAAAACGGGGTCGAGCGTGTGGCCGGCGGAGTGGGTGGGCGTTGTGACGAGTTGCTTTAGTCCGAGGTTGGCGAGGTTATCAATCAGGGTTGTGGAGTTGTTGTTCCCAAGGTGAAAGTTCAGATCTCTGAGGAGGATGTAGTCGGTGGAGGTCAGGGCGTGCGTGCTGATCAAGTCCATTGGTGCGGTGTCTGCGGGTGATCTTGTAGCCGTCTGGGATGGCTATGGCGATGTCGGGTGCGGAGGAGTCATTAAACCAGGTCTCTGTCAGGAAGGCGATGTCCGGGTATGTTGTGTCGAGTAGGTCCCAGAGCTCGACGGCATGCTTGCGTGTGGAGCGGGTGTTCAGTAGTATGCATCGGAGGTGGTTGGGGTCTTTCTTGGCGGGTGGTTCGTCGGCTCTGAGGCTGGTGTAGCTGCAGTTCCGGCAGGTGAAGGGGCCATGTGTGTGTTTCGGGGTGGCCTAGAAGCAGGTGTGGCTCGGTCTGGAGTTGAGAGCGTTCAGAGTGCTGGTACCGTAGTGGCGGTGGTCATCGTGTTGGGTGCGGGTGCCAGGGGTTTTGGCGCTGGGCGCAGTCCAGGCGCAGACAGGCGCAGATGGGTTTGCCTTATGCGCGCCTATGGTGGTGGGAGGGAGGAGCAGCTGGGAGGTGGGAGGCAAGAGGCAGGAGGCGGGGGACAGTGAATGGGCAGTGGTCCATACGGGGGCGGGGCCACAGGTGACGCAACGGCGAGGGCTGGGAGGGACAACAAAGGTAAAAAAAGAAAAAAGGGGCACAAAATCGAGGGAAAAACGAGTGGCACAGAAGGCAAAAGGGCACAAAAAACGAGTGGAACAGAAGGCAAAAGGGGCACAGAAACGAGGGAAAAACAAGTGGCACAGAGGGCAGAAGGGCACAACAAAACTAGTGGACCAGAGAGCAGAAGGGCACAAACATGAGTGGAACAGAAGGCAAAATGGGCACAAAAACAAGGGAAAAACGAGTTGCACAGAGGGCAGAAGGGCACAAAAAATGAGTGGAACAGAAGGCAAAAGGGGCACGAAAACAAGGGGAAAACAAGTGGCACAAAGGGCAGTAGGGCACAAAAAACGAGTGGAACAGAGTGCAGAAGGGCACAAAAAACGAGTGGAACAGAAGGAAAAAGGGGCACAAAACGAGAAAAAAAATGAGTGGCACAGAAAGCAGATGGGCACAAAAAATGTGTGGAACAGAAGGCAAAAGGGGCACAAAAACAAGGGAAAAATTAGTGGCACAGAAGGCAAAAAGGGCACAGAAACACCAGAAAAACAAGTGGAACAGAGGCAAAATACAGAACACAGAAAAACAGGGGCAGCTTAGAACAGAAGGCAGAACAGGCAGATAGGCACGGGGGCAGCGAGGGCAACAGAAGTGAAAACCGGGCAGAGACACATGGGCAGCAAGGGGAACAGAAGGGAAAACCGGGCAGAGACACAGGGGCTGCAAGGAGTACAGAAGGAAAGACCGGCAGAGAGAGCACGGGGACAGCGAGGGGAACAGAGAGAAGAAAAAGGGGCATGGACACGTACAGGCCGTGGGGGAAGACAGACAATAGCAGTCACAAACACAACAATGAAAATACAGGCAATACAATAAAAGCAATAAAGCGGAGGAGTAACAAACCTACCTATGGCCTACCACTGGCCACCAGGGATGAGGCGCAGGTGGTAGCCTGCAGGTGGTGGCCTGCAGGTGGTGGAGGGCCTCAAACTTCCTAAGCAGCAGCAGCTGGGGCAGGGACACACAGGTGGTGCTGTGCGGAGGGGAGGGACCTACGAGGTGCGGTCAAGGGTTGAAAAGTAGTGTATACGTTGGTTACTAGCTATGTGAAACTGTATATTAGTATTTTAATAGTTAAGTGAGTACTTGTAAAGGAGAGTGAATGTGTGTGTATTTGGGTGGGTGGTGTGTGACTGTCCAGAGATGTGTAATGAGTAGTTTTAGTAGGTATATGAGGTTAAGACGGCATATGAAAACAGTTGATTGGGTGAGTGAATCTCTTTATGGGTGTGTTGATGAGTAAATATATTTCTCAATGATACATGTCCAACAAAGTAGAAATATAAAACGCAGGGTATGTGACAGTTGTTGTATATAAATAAGTATACATAAGACTCAGTGATTGTATGAGTGACTGTATAGATAAATGTTTACTTGTAATAGTAATTTTATAAGTCACTAAGTGTGAGTTATTATCTATATGAACAAATAAAGTGGTGTTTGTATAAGTGTGTAGCCGAAGGAGGAGCCAAGATGGCGATCGGGCTGGCTGCATAACCGCTTGGCTCCGTGAGCCCTCCCGCCCCGCACATATATCCTGACGATAAACCTGAGTAGTATTTGCTAATTTACGTAGGTGAAGGGAAGCTTTCACTTACCATCTGCTTTTGAGGCTCCGCCGCGCAGTAGACCCGAAGAATTGTCTCCGTATCTTTGGCGGCCTTCGCGGTGCTGAGGCCGGGATCTCGAGTGAGGGGAGTGTCCGGCCGTGATTGCGCCACCAGCGGCCTCTGGTTGAGATGGGAAACCGGTCGGAGAGAACCTGCGAACCGCGAGCCAGAAGAGATGATACCAACCCACTTCCAATAGTGGGTGGCCCTGCGGGAGGCGCGAAATAGCTGGGACGGAGAGAATCCATGATGCCTGGTTCCCCTTCGGTGTGATGCCCGGTGGTGTTCACAGCCCTCCCTGGGAACCGGTGGGTGACTCCCAGGCAGGAAGCGAGTTTAGCCTTTCGGTGTCTCTCCTTTCTGCTGCCTGCTCTGCCTATTGAGATCCCGCTGTGAAGCCTGCTGATCTCGGGGGTCGGACCCGATCCTGAGGGGCGGTGGAGGGGAAAGAGAACGTGACGGCTGAAATGGCGGATGGTCCTTTCCCGTGCACCCCTCACCCGGGCAGAGAAACCGTTGCACAAGAGAGTCCCGGAGTCTGGCTGTGTGAGAAACCGCCCACGCCCGAATCTATACTGGCTGCACTAACAACCCTGCGAACAGCCCTGATCCGGGAGGCCCGAGTCTTGGGACAAAGGATGGCCGCCATTGTTGTCCCGCCATCTTGTAACGGCACGGATAGCTTTCTAGGAGGCGCCGCTGTGTCTACCTCTGCTTCATCGACGTATTCCCCGGATGAGTCTACATTCTTAGAGACGTGGATGGATTTGGTTCCTGAGCTTACTGTGGATGCACCTGTGGCGCATGTGACTGTCTCACCGGGGCCTGTATTTGATCTGCAAGTGGAGGAACAGCATCGCTACACGGCTTTGGCGGCCCCGTCGGGGCTTTGGCGCTTCCAGCGTCGTGTTTCCCTTTCCTTGTATGGCGGGACTGTGTTCGGACTCGAGACTGTTGGCGGTGTTGACATTGTTCCAATCAGACTTCCGCCATGCATCCTTGGCGACCTTTTGGTGGCTGGGGTCCTGTGGTGTGGCGCTATTGCCTTGCCCTCCCGGTGTAATCGGACCCTTTGTGCTTCTCTGTATCCCGTTTGAGGGATGGTTCAACGTTGGTACTATTGACAAACGAGGCCAGGGGTGACTTCGATTGGAACATGGAGGGACTCATGGCTGGTTGATGGTGATTTGAGGGGCGCTTAGCGGGGAGGTCTTTGATTGCGTTATACGTGATTGCTGCTATCTGTACTTCTTTTACTATTACTGTCTATACGATTTTTGTACGCGGAGGTGGGAGGGGCCGGTTGCCCAGTTCGATGGCCCTTCTCCTGTATTTTTTCTCTTCTTTTTCTCTTTTCTTCTCTGTATTTCGGGTCTCTTATTTAGGGCGACAGGCACGCTGCTGGGGGGGTAGGCCGTAGCCTTTAGCAGGGGTGCAGGGTTGAGGGTTGAGGGTTGGGTTTGTTATTTTGTTCTATCTTTGTTTCTATGGCCCTTTGCCCTTTTCCTTTTCGATGTCGCCGTCTTCCATGTCTCCCGTATTGTGTTTCGCCTTGAGGGGTGGGGCTAGTTCGCCATGATTGCTTAGTGTTTATTGCGTCTATCCTGACTCATATCCCCCCTCCCTTGTCTTTTCATCTATGTACATCACTGGCGTAACTTTTGCTTTAGTTAGCTGTCTTGGGGTATGTGTGATTATGCGACATTGACTTTCATCTTATTTTTTGTTATTACAAAATGAACCATCTCAAATCCTTATTATTGCATGGTACTTTGATTATATGCTATATCCTGGACGCTACTCAGCTTTGGACCTCCGGCCCGCTGTATGTTTTTTGTACTGCATTACTTCTTAATCGATTTGAATAGCGGCCGGCCGGACTGGTTGTAGGCCCATGTTTGTATCTCCGTGCTATAACAATAAAGGTTCTTTTAAAAAAAATTTAAAAAAGTGTGTAGCCGACTAAATGTAAGTATGATCAATTGTTTGTATAAGTGAGTAGAATGACTGTATAAGTAAATAAAATGTGTGCTGGTGGGTAATGTTGATATAGGTGTATATGTATAATTAATAGCTTTCTATTGATCTTTGTCAACATGTATGACTGAATTTATAGGTAGGTGTTTACATGTGAGTGTAGACCTAGGAATCACTGAGTGGGTGTTTAGAAACTTTTATTGGTGTATCAATGGTTTAAGCATGGCACTCTATATTTTATAGTGAGTGATGAAAGATTATACTAGTGTATGATATGATGTATCTGATTGTCACATGGATGATGCCATCAGTGATGTCATTTGAGATGTCATCAGTGATGTCATCAGTGATGTCACTGGCCATGTCATGAATGATGTAAAATGTGACATCATCAGCAGTGGATTGCGAGTTATAGTTAGTACAACTAACTATAACAGAGGAATTTCAATGGTTTTGTACGAGTGAAATTTCCAGCTAACTATAACACCCCTAAAACCTATGGTTTTTTCAGTGAATTTCTAAGGTTTTTTAAATGCTAATTCCTAACTATAACATGTCTGACACCTATGGGTTTTTCAGTGAATTTCTAAGGTTTTTTAAATGCTAATTCTTAACTATAACATGTCTGAAGCCTATGGTTTTTTCAGTGAATTTCAAATTTTTTTTCAATGAAATTTTCAAATGTATTAATTGTTATATTTATTTTTTTCATATCGATTTAGTACATTTTTTAAAACTATTTATTTTTAGATATTTTGTTTTTTTAATTACATTGTATATTTTAAATATTAATTTAAAAAAATGTTTTGAAAAATATTGAAATTCTAAGATTTTTTTATTTTATATTTTTTTAAACATATTTATATTATTGTCTTTATTGTTTTTTCACATTTTTTTTGGGAGTTGCACACCCAAAGCGTACCTTTCTCAAACACAGCACGTAACCTAGCTACCATTTTAGGATTGTTGTGTAGGATCCGCGTAGGGTGTGCGATGGGTGCGTATTTTCCTTCGCGATTGCCATGCGACCGGTACGCGACTTCTGGCGCATACGCGACACATACAGATTATGTCACATGACCCTTGCACGCTTTAACGTGACGTCATATACGATTTGGACGCAGTGGGTGCGCGACTCCCGTGAAATGTTTTAATGTCTAAAAACATATATATATGTATTTAATATAAATATTACGGCAAGACATTATCTGAGCTAATCATAAAAATAATATTCTTTTAGTTTTAATAAAGTTATATTACTTTTAAATGCAATTTCGCAAAGTCGCTCTGGGTGCAAGCTGTGTGTGCGTACCCTACGCGGATCCCATGTGACCAGAAAAAAAGAGATTTGATTGGTTCATAACACTTCCTATTCTAAGTATTGAAGGACCCCAGCCATTTCAATCACTCTTCTTAGACCTTCCTTGGGAGAAGACCTGTGCTAAGAAAAACCTTATTTTTTGGGGATTGCAGACCTGGTTTTGCTCTAACTCAAAAATATGGCTTCACAACAACAACAATATTCTTCAGAATCTGAACACTTCAATGAAGAGGGATTTGTTCCAGAACCACCATGTCCCCAAAAGTATGTCTCCATTGTCAGGAAATTTTTTACCTATCCAGAGTGACTTAAAAAAGTCAATGCCACAAAAGTAACTTGCAAAATTTGCAAAGCAGTTTTATCTCGTGGAGACCCCAACAAAAAATATTCTTGTGGCACAGCAAGCAGGCTGGAACACTTGCAATGTTTGCAACCAGTAAACCTAGCCAAAAAGGAATGCAGAAGACTGCAGGAGAGTCTGCCACCACCACCGCAAGTTCCAAGCACTTCTGGGGCGTCCACTTCAAGCTCCAATTTGGACATGCATCCCCAACTGGCTAATGCAAAAATTTACTGCATGAAATGCAATAGATTACTGTGCTATGGGGAGCAGTCTGTTGATTTAGTTTGCAGGGCACTTGATCACCATCGCTGTTAGAGGTTTTTTTTGCCCTACAGTTCATTGTTTTGTTAGTCCTGTTGACTTTTTTGTCCTTTTAAAAAAAAACAAAAATTTGTTGAAAAAATCAAAAAGTAATATAAAACAACTAAAAGGAAAAAAAAAGTTATTTTCAGAACTAACTATTCTGGTTTAAACAAGAGCTATATTTGTATGATAGTGTGTGAAAAATTAGATGAATGTATGCATTGTGCATAATTGACTGAAAGAATGCATTTGTGGAGTATGGTGAATGTATAAGTGCAGAACTATAAGGCAGTGCTGCAGCATGACACTGTAAGCTCTTTAGCTACAGCGTGCTGTGGTACCTCCGAAGCACAGGGATGCAACATATGTCCATAAATATGTTGCAAGTCTATGCTTCCCTCAGCACTGCTGCTTAAACTACAGCCATGTGGTGACACAGGCACCCTTGCACCATGGTGCAAGGATATCTGTGTCATGTGGAGTTTGTTTTTGTGCAAAAAGACACACCTTCCTGCACAAAAACAATCAATGAAGGTATTTTTCTCCTTCAATGTATGATGTGCATTTTAGCATATATTCAAAGAGAAAAAATGAAAATAATTCTCCTTGTTGTGCCTTGCTACACCATTTGGAGGATGCTGCAGCATTCACACACATGTCCAGATTTATAATTTCTGATAAATCTAGAGGTGTGTCTTGTTCTATGAGTTTTCTGTGCAAACACGCACAGCAACACCTATAGAACGCCCTTTCAATGCAAAGTGGTATGTATGATGAGGTCATATTTACATGGAGAAGAAAACGTACACAGACTGCCTTTTCCTCTCTTTGTAAATATGGAAGAGTGTCTTGCGCTATAACTATGTTACAAAAGCTGGCACATTGTTGGTAGAGGATGCTTCTAAATTTGTCCCATAAGTGCTTAGGTATTGGCAGACTGTTTCAATAAGAACATATTGCTAGTTCATTGTTTGAAAAATTGCATGAGAGCGATAGGAGGTAAGCACAGACTTATGTCCCCAAAGATGCTCCTTGAAGAATGATTGAAATGATTGCGGTTCTTCAATAGGTACAATGGTAAATATTATGAACCAATCCAATCTTTTTTTTTCAGGTCACATGATATCCTATAACAGTGAGATTACAAAACTTCATAGGTATAAACTGGGTGTTTTCAAGACTGTAATAATACTTTGTAGCTTCTTGCAGATCTGCTTGCATAGTATATAAAGTAATTAATTTGTACTAGGGTTAATGGCTAGGCCAATCCTTAAGTTTATGAGTAATAAGTAGAGTAATTTCAGTACTGCAAACAGAGAACAAATAAATGTATACGTACTTAAGTTTTGGCAAACTAATAGGACAAGTTAATAGATTATTGAAGGGAAGGAATGGGGCCTGATGTGACATGTGCAAACACCCTCTGTGACATGTTTTAAGTTAAGGAATGTTATCTCTTTTAATCCTGAAAAGTCCTTGGGCCCTACTAGCCCACCATGTTTCTCTATTAAATACCATACAGTTGTGTTGCAGAGAGGTGCTCTGAAGGCGTGTCCTATTTTATACCTCTCTGCAATGCAACTCTCTGGCACTTTCTGCACATATCTGGTGGGTTAGTTGGCCCCTAGTGACACTCAGTATTTATGTTAACTTTATCCTGTAACTTAAAACGCTCACAAATTATCTTTCCACACATATCTACTCCATCCATCTCCCCTTTCTTCACCTGTGTGCAAATACAGGCCATTGTGCATTTTAATACTTAGTTAAACTTACCTTCACAATAATAGAAATAAAAAACGATACACATTTTTTCAGTTCTTTTTTATAATCTAAATTGCTGAAAATTTCAAATTTTAGAATTAGGATCTGTGAAAGAGAAGAAAAATACAGTTATAATATATAATACTATATTTTTGACAATACTGCATAATTTTAACATTGTACACATTATTTTCTTTGCTGTCCTCCGAATATATTGAATTTCACTTGAAACAGTGATTTCAATCGTACTCGTCACATAACAGCGGGCAAAAAAAACAATCAATAAGATTGTTTAAAAAAACCTGACTACATCTTCAATAACATACCATATGATACAAATCACACAAATATAAAATGCTTACCCTATCAACATTTGCTAACGTAAATGTATGTACACTGTAAATGTTGTTGTTTAAAAATATAAAGAGAGAGACTGTGCAAGAAGAAGTCCGTAATTCAAACATACACCTTTCATCTTGGCCAAATGGTATTCTTGAAATCCTTTATATTGAAATTGTCCATAAGTAATTATATTAATACATATTAATAAATTCCTCAGAGGCCGAATTATGTTCCTAAAACTTTGGCTTAAAAAATATTATGTAAGAATTTGGTAATTCACTTGGCAAACGTTGTTTAAAAACCAACTGAGCATCATTACAATATATCCAGCCTTTATCACATTTTAGATAGGCAATGTAATGTCCAGATGTTGTTGAAGGACCATCATGGAAAATTATTGCGACTGCTACAAAAGTCCTTCCAGGGAAGACATGGCTTGGCAGTTCAGTCTGGACTGTTCCCATGAGGCACAGGGTCAAGCCTGATTTGCATATGGCCATGTCTGAACTGGGGTCGTGTGGAGTGCAAAAAACTATGGATTTAGGCCCAGATCTCTGTACTGGGATGAATGTATGATATTGTTCTGCATTCTGTCCATCAACTGTTGTTTTTACAGTTGTCCCCCCGAGTGGGAAGGATATGCTCAGCCGTGAGTCCCGTGCTCTCCACACCACTGGAGTCAAGCTATCCTGGCTGATGACGGCTGATAGCCAAAAACTGGTCCTAGAATGCTTGATTCCGGTCCAGGGAAGACATGTTATGTTATGTTATGTTATGTTACAGGGGTTTTATATAGCGTGCGGCTACTCGAAGGAGTGTCCCGACGCTTTGAATTGCACACTAATCACATAACACAACAGGGAAAGTAAATAAGAGAGAAACCAGAGAAAAAGAAAACCTAATAGGGACCGGAACTAAGAGGTAAAAAGCCAGGTTTTGAGCCCTTTCCTAAAGGCCAACAAATTAGGAATGCTGCGCAGGGACACCGGCAGTTTATTCCACAACTGAGGCGCTAGTAGTTTAAAAGAGCGGCCACCGATGCGAGCTCTCTTCACACGAGGAACCGCCGCCAGGGACAGGGCTTCAGACCTAAGCGACCTGGCAGGAAGGTAAAAGGTCAACCTTTTCTGAAGGTATTTTGCTCCGGAGGCGTGCAAGGCTTTATGTGCCAGGGTGAGAGTCTTAAAAATTATCCGCTTCCGGACAGGGAGCCAGTGCAGAGCCTCCAGGAGGCCCGAGGCTCTAGCACGGCGAGATAGTCCAAAGATGGCACGTGCTGCCGAATTCTGGACAACCTGTAACCGTTGGAGCAGGTATTCTGGCAGGCCGAGATAAAGGACGTTGGAATAGTCAATTCTCGAGCCTATAATCGCCTGCACCGTGATCTTCCTATGTTCCTCCGATAGCAGGGGAAGGAACTTGCGTAGCATCCGGAGTAGGCCAAAGCAGGTGCCAGTGAGAGCGATTACCTGTGAGCGTAGTGTGAGGCCATTGTCGATCTTAATCCCAAGGTTTTTAGCTACCTGGGACGAACTTGCTGGTGGAAACATGTTCTCAGGCCACCACACTTTCCAGTCCGGATCCGCACTGCACCCGAAAAAGAGGACCTCGGATTTATCCGAGTTGCACTTGAGGCTGTTATGATGGAACCATTGAAACACAGCCTCAAGGCAACCCTGGATCCTACCTCCATCGAAGTCCGCACCCCTCTCACAGGTGAAGAGGAGCTGGGTGTCATCGGCGTAAGAAACGATCTGGGCCCCGAAAGACTCCGCCAGTGCCGCCAGAGGGGTCATGAAGATGTTAAATAAAGTTGGGCTCAGGACAGAGCCCTGAGGAACTCCGACACCCAATGGCGACATCTCGGCGGAGCAAGCAGAAGCCCAGACCGTTTGTCGACGGCCTGCCAGGAATGATCGAAACCACTGGAGCACCGTCCCTTGGAGACCAATCTCTGAGAGTCTTGCAAGAAGACCCTCATGAGGGACGGTGTCAAAGGCCGCCGACAGATCTAACATCACCAGCATCGCTCTCCCGCCCGAATCCAGCACCTCCTTTATCGCCTCCGAGACTTCCAGGAGAGCTGTTTCGGTGCTAAGATTGGCGCAGAAAACCCGACTGGGTGGGGTGCAGTAGGTCGTGGAACTCCAGGTAATCGGCAAGCACCTTATGGACATGCTTTTCAATGACCTTCGCAAAAGCCGGCAGAAGCGAGATGGGTCTATAATTCGCCAACACCTCCGCATCCAGGCCAGGCTTTTTTAGCAGGGGAATGATCATTGCCTGCTTCCAGGACTGGGGATCCACACCCTGTGCAAGAGAACAGTTCAACAGGGGGTTCACGAATGGATTAATGACAGCTGCCATTTTAGCCAAAAATTTTGCGGGGCAGGCGTCCCGGGGGGAACCTGATTTAAGCCCAGCCATCAGGTCAAGTGAAGCGGTCAGCGAGAGAGGAGGGAAAGCTGCCAGGGCCACACCCGCGTTAGGTCGGGTAACAGCGGTATTCTCCGCCCGACCTGGCATCTCAGGCTCCAGCACATGGAAGGAGTCCTGGATCCGCTGGATCTTAGTGGTGAAAAAATCCGCAATCGCCCTGACCCAAGGCGCAGAAGGGGGGGTCTGGGTTGGTGCTGCGCGAGACGTTGTAAACTCCCGCACAATGGCGAAAAGCTCCTTACAGGAATTGGAGGCCGCTTCAATTTTTCTCGCGAAATAAACCTTCTTCTCCGCGAGGATGTTCCGATGATAAGCTTTCGCCATAGACCTGTAGGCGAGTTTCGCCGTCGCGTCATATTTCACGCGCCATGCTCTTTCCGCTACCTTGCATTGCCGCCGTGAAGCCGCTAATGCTTCCGTAAACCAAGGGGCAGATGCACCTTTTCCAGGTTTGCGGAGAGGTCTCAGAGGAGCAAGATCATTAAGTCTCTCTGAGAGCCAGACCTGCAATCGCTCCACATCCTCCTCTAAGTTCCCCGTTAACACGCAGGGGTGGTCCGCACAAGCCTGTGCCAACAGTTCCGGAGTAATCCGGTGAAGTGCCCTGAATCCCACGGAAGTCTGCCGGGGGGCACCGGAAGGCTTCCTAACTTCCGCGAAATGAAATTTCACCAGCCTATGGTCAGACCAAAGCACCTGGATAGGAGCCAGCATCTCTATAGGGGACGTAGAGAAGGTCAGGTCTAGGGTATGTCCCTTCTCATGGGTCGGTCCAACATAATAGGGAACCAGTCCCAGAGGGGCTGTGACCTCCAACATTTTAATTGCATCGGCATCCGTTTCCACGTCCATGTGGACGTTAAAGTCCCCGGCGACAATACAATGCTCTGACGTGAGTAACACAGAAGAAGTCACCGACTGGAACTCTTCAAAAAAAGAACCCAAGGGCCCTGGCGGCCGATAGACTAGGAGACCCTTCATCGAATGGTGTGGTGAAAGGGAAATGGCAAAGGCAAGGGATTCACAGTCCTTGATCGCGTCCGAGGGGATGATGGTACAGGTGGCTGACTTCTTTACTATTAGTGCAACCCCCCCTCCACGCCCCTTCAGCCTGTCCTGCCTGAAGATGTTATACTCGGGTGGGAGAGCAGTAGCGATATCTGGGTTGGACGCCTCGCCGAGCCACGTCTCGGTGAGCATCAAAAACAGGGGTTTTTCTGACTCCAGCAGATCAAATATATCCAGAGCATGCCGGCCCAGGGATCTAGTGTTGAGCAGCAGGCCCAGATGTTTAGCGCTAATCGCCGCCTTCTGCGGAGCCCCGCCAAGATGTTTATGCGGGCGCCAGCCACACTCAGGGCAGCAATGCTTGCCCTTGTGGCGGGCAGGAAACACTGTACGGCAGGAGCCAATAATGTGTTGCCAAGAACGCAGTTCCGAACCCGAGTAGTGAAGCATAATGCTCACATACACAAGCTACATATGAGATAAAATCGCCCAGTCCTGCCCGTCGCCTCGTACGCCTCCGGGACGCTGACGGGCGCAGACGGGCAGACTCTGGCTCGACTCAGGCGCGAGTCAGGCGCTACCGCTGCGCGTCACCGCTGCGCGGCTAAGGTGAGCTTTAAATACAGCCTCACCTGTACTCCAACCGGAGACTAGAGCGCTGCTTGAAGTGGCGCGCTGAGAGCCTACACCCCCAAGATGGCGGCCAAGCGTCGCCGGTATGGGAGGAGAGCCACGAGGGGACTCCGCTCTACAAGCGGTGAAGGGGCACAATTTAAAATGCAAGTCTGCGGGCAGTGAACACAGGTAGAAATACAGCAAATTATAATAAAAGCCACAGAAGCGCAGATGCGACTAAAAGTTTAAAATTCACAGGTAGCGCTGCACGCATGTAGTGCAGGAGTCAGGGAGCGCGATAAAATGAATAGTTGTCAATCCAAAGGTCGAGCTGCACTAGAGGCTCGCCCTAAATACAGCCTCACCTGTACTCCAACCGGAGACTAGAGCGCTGCTTGAAGTGGCGCGCTGAGAGCCTACACCCCCAAGATGGCGGCCAAGCGTCGCCGGTATGGGAGGAGAGCCACGAGGGGACTCCGCTCTACAAGCGGTGAAGGGGCACAATTTAAAATGCAAGTCTGCGGGCAGTGAACACAGGTAGAAATACAGCAAATTATAATAAAAGCCACAGAAGCGCAGATGCGACTAAAAGTTTAAAATTCACAGGTAGCGCTGCACGCATGTAGTGCAGGAGTCAGGGAGCGCGATAAAATGAATAGTTGTCAATCCAAAGGTCGAGCTGCACTAGAGGCTCGCCCACATGGCTTGGTAGTTCGGGCTGGACTGTTCCCATGAGGCACAGGGTCAAGGCTGATTTGCATATGGCCATGTCTGAACTAGAGTGGCTTGTTGAGTAAAGAAACGATGGATTTAGGCCCATATCTCTGTACTGGGGTGAATGTATGACATTGTTCTGCATTCTGTCCATCAACTGTTGTTTTAGTATTTTATCAATGGCTTCCATTTTTATTATTTCTTCATTTTCCAGGTTCAAAAGGGGTTCATTGAATATAGAACACTCGCGCAGTGTTGGCATTAAGCAGATGATAGATTTGTTTTCTGCAATTTTCACACATATTTTTTCTGGAACTATATTTTCATTTGGAAACAAATTGGAAAGTAATCGACTCTACAAAGCTTCTTTGCAATGTTCTATCAGTACTTCAATTCTTATATCCTAAAGAATAGTTCCATAATCAACATCATTTTCTTGTTGCATATTTGTAATGAATTCCTTGTATTCAAAATATGTCCAAATGTTAACGTTTCCAACGCTACCCAAAGACTTTCTGGTGTCTTCATGCACAAGTGTTTTAAAGACTGGTTGTCCTTTTACGAGAGTAAGTTGCAGTAGATCTCCAAAAACTATGACATGTTTTCCTCCAGATAACACGTCATACTCTGTTTTAAGAATTTGCTGCATTCTTAAGTGCACAAAAGCAAGCATTACGTTTGAGACCATGCTTACCTCATCAATAATCAGAAGCTTCATTTTCTTTAGCACTCTTGAAACTTCACAACAAGCTTCTCCAGATAGCTTGTGAAATTCCAATTTGTTTTCATGCTCCACAGGTAGCATAACTAAACAATGTCATGTAATTCCTTTAATGTTGTGTGCTGCCAATCCAGTTGTAGCAGTTACAACACAAGACAAATGTGACTTGGTTGTTTTCTGTAGATAACTGGTGATTACTTTAATTAAGAAACCGTTTCCTGTTCCAGCTTGTCCACTCACATACATTTGGATAGGTTGAAATGATGTGCATGTGCATTTATTCTTTTCATGTTGAAATCCATGGTCAAACTGTTGTCTCACTTGCTGATATATTTCTTTCTGTTCAACATTTAGTTGTTCTTCCAAGTTTGCTAAGTCCATTATATCTTCTTGAGCTTGATGCATTGCTGTTTCCACCTCATTCATGGCGACTGCTGCTTAATTTTCAACAATTGGTTTTCCTAGTGGATATTGACTCAGTGGAGCAGAACCTTGACTGTCTTGAGAACTGTCTCTAGCAATCTCATCTCAACCGAAATAGTAGCTTCTTGATCAATTTCATCATTCAACATTTTCACATAATTTGGAAAAACAGTGCATTCTATGGTATCTTTACAAACATTGAAGGAATCTTCATAGCTCTGAAAATCTCCAAGTAATTCCAATTCGGAACGCCATAGTTTGAACAGTTGCAAAAGGCGAAATAGTAAAATTCCCTTTTGTCAGGAGTGACGCAACTCAGTTTCCTGTGATTAATCACATTTCCTTTTGTTTGTTTCACCAAACATCCTTAGGAACCAATCACTCTATATTCTCCATCATGGATGTTCTCTGTAGTATTCCGTTTAAAAGTGTAATTTTGCAGCGCTTCATAGAGACACATGTTCTCAAGATAATGACTTCTGTTTGGATAATATGTGTCCAACAGATTCCTTTTCAAGATATCTGTACTTTCTGGATCTTTTTCTGCTCAATGTTCAATTTCTTGTACAGATTTAAGTACTCGCTTTCGCATTGCAGCAAGACCTAGACTTACCCAAATGATTCTTCTAAATTTGGCGTATAGACTTGCAGATGATAACCGATATGAGCATTCATATGCTCCAATTTCTCCGTGGGATAACATCTTCAAACTGAAACTGTATAATTTTTTACTTAGATTCTTCTCATGAGAAATCTCTTCCCACATTTTTTTCAATTCCATATTTTCTGATTTTGTTATGTAGGACGTTACATATCGAGCAACACCAATGGAATTGTCCGCAACATACTAAATATCCATGTTAGCATTCTACATGGACAGAATAACCGGACTGTAATTATTTATGTATTTTCACTCTTCGCTTCTCCTTAAATTGTAGGTATTCTTTGGAGACTTTCTTGTGATAGTATGTCGCATAGCAGACATACAACTTTTTACTCTTCCTTTAGATATTACCGGACGTGGAAAACCAAAACTTGTACTTTCGTCGACAGTATTTTCCACAGCGAAGGCTTTGGAATCGTAAGACTTGTTGTCTTAAGTTGTTTTCTTCCGTGCTTTTGGGTTTAGCACATGTGGCATATTCTTCAATAAAAGACAAAACAGTATCATCCGAAACTGTTCCGAATTTAGGGGCGTCTTGATCCATATCAGCATGTGTATATGAGGAGCACCTCTTGCTTGATACTCCTTTCTCCAAAAGAAATCCACAACTTCTCCAGGAGGAGGACTTTTTTTATTGCAGATAAAAGACATCATAGCTTCAAATTTATGTTTGAAATACCTGCATACATTAACAGGATTCAAAGAGCACAATTCTCCTGGTGTCTTGTATTCAATATTTTTTATATTGGAACTTGCCTCTCGAAGAAATTAAGTAAATCATCCCAAGCGTACTCAGCACAGCTTAGGGTAAGGAAACATGTAGGAATTCCTAAATTCCTTAGCATACATTTAAGTTCTCCATGACAACGGTACCAATATTCATTAGTCCCACGCTGACATGCCATCAGATTAATCAGCTGAGATTCTAAATGATCATCTCTCTGGTGCACTTTATCCATAAAATCCTTTGCAGATATATTTTGCAGATGTATTCTAGTTTTTAGAATATGATTGACTGCATACGAAAGTCCAGACAAGTCACTTTCAATCAAAAGATTAAATATATATGGGATACATTGTCAAAATCTTGGATCTTCTGCATAAAATCTTGTTGTCTGACTTACAGATGCAGGAATCTGCACAGTTCTTTCATCATATCGTCCTCCTTTTCCTGTTGGGAACAACTGCGGAAAACAACAAGCTTCCAAGCTTTCTTCCAATACACTCATGGGACTTCCCTTCGTTTTTTTCATTTGGAATAACTCAATATTATTCCCCATCACTTCTTTTGAATGAAGTGGATGTACATTGTATTGTTCATAGATTTCTTCACTTCTGGACATGTCCACTTTTACAATTTGTCCACTTGACGTTTCAGTATCTTCTGCTAAAAGTATTTCTTCTTCTCCCACATACACATTTTTATAGTACTCATTGTTTTTAATCAAATACAAAGTCGCCTTTTGCACTTTCCTAACATCCACTAACTCCTGCCAGATTTTCTTACTCTTAGTAGGCAAGCCATTAACTAGAATGACTAGTGGTTCATTTTCTACACTCTCTACACTAATAGTTTCAAAATTATTCTTTAAATCTAGCGGTAAATATACAACTCTTCCTTTTAATCCTCTCTTTAAATCTGAAGGAGGCAATTTACCTGTTTTAGGCTCCATACGAACAATAGCCTGAAACGGGTGCACACATTGAATAAGAATAGACTCATAGGTATTTAAATCTATCAGTTCTGGAGGAATAGCAACCAACTCTAGATTATTATGAACAGCTCTAGCGGGCATTTTATTCTCATCTAATTTGTTATAACAATATTTACAAATACGCTGATCAGAACCCAAATTAAAACAATTCTCTACCAACGAATAAGTTGCAAATTCCTTCCACATATGACTTTTTCTCCTTCACTTTTTAAATACAGATCAACACTCCGAGTCTGATTTTTATAGTGAGATCGCCGGCAACAAATACAAGAATAATTTGGCCTTTCACCTGAAATCACCTTAAACTTTGCAATTTCACCTCCAAGATTTTTTGTACTACTATTTTCAACATTCTCTTCAACATTTTCTTCTATTAATGTATCAGTTTCTGCACTCTCTTGTTCAGGACCAAAGTAACAAAACTCAATTTTGTCACAAACCTTCTTCACATCTGATACTGATCCACGCGAAAGAGCACTGTTCAACTCATTTAACATTAGTGCTGGACTTTTTGCATAATACAATCTTCTCACTAATTTCCGCATTTGAGTATGATGTACTGCTAACATCCTGAAATGGTGAAAAACACTTCGACGTACTTTTCTAGAAAGACAGAGAATGACCTTGCGAACCAGTATTTTTGCTCACTCTGCAAGGGTCTAGTCCTTGAAACATCTTAATCTTTTGTTTAACACTTTATTTTTACTGTATTCTCGTAAAAAATTTGCATAAAATATCAATAGATTCTTGTCGTACACTACAAATACTACTGCAATCGCAAGTGTACATTGGGGCTTTAGGACATCTGCCTAGAACTTCATCAGCTATTACTTCTTCTGCATTTCTGGGAACCATTTTTTCTTTATCAATTAGACAACCATTCCTAACCTCATAAGCTCTACCACTAGTGTCAAGTGCATGCAACAAATCATTGGTCTGAAAAAAACTCTCTTCATTAAAGAAAGGCTCTGAACTTGAAGTGTGTTTCCATTCCCCCAAAAAAACATCGCAAAAATTAGTTCTGTTAAGTACTCTTTTCCTCTTACTTTTGGCCCTCATTAAATGGATTGGTTTATCTAGTGATCAAATTCTGTTTAAAACTATAATAAATAGTTTCCTTTTTACTTCAAAACCCTTTTCAAAAATGGATTCAATATGGTTCTTCTTTTTATAAAATAGTGCTCTTTTTTTATATTTCTTCATATCTTTGAACAAATTATGTACTACTCTATTATAAAAAAAGTGTGTATTTCTTTATACTGATTTTGTCTTCTTTTACCATACGTCGTATCTTTTGATTGATAATTGACTTTTTTTACTTTCCTGTTATTTTGATAATTTTTTCTGGTTGAATCTTTGTGAGTAGTTTCAACATTCTGAACATTCTTTTTGGCCCTAGAAAGATTTTTAATAAATTCCTTAGATGTCTTACGAGAAGTTTTTTTCTTTTTACCCACAGGATGTTGGTCATCCAATACTTGTTGATGAGTTTTCTTTAAGTAACTGTCCTTTAGCTCTCTTTTTCTCTTTCTTGATTTTTCTGGCATGATAACTTTATTTTAATGAAGATAAACAATATCTGTAAAAAATAAACATAAATAAATGTATATTAATAACTTTAGAAGTTATACTTTTCTATTACTATACAAACACATTCTATATAAAAATCATTTGACCACTTTTTTTTCTCATCACTAATTGAAATTGTAATTCAAGGTGTAAATTTAACTGTATAGGAATGCAAAGAGAGTAACAGGGTGTTTGCTGCAGTGTATGGATACTGACTGGGGAATTGTAGGCCTGAAACATAATTGTATACTTAGAGCACTACATGCATAGTGTATAGTCGTCTGAAGCAGTCCATGCCCTAAAGCCTGGCTCACTGCATGAGTACATGCATACTAACTGAATGATTACAGTACTATAAGAAGAGACACTGGGTGAATTCATAATTGGTTGAATTTTACTTCAGTGAATGGGTTAGTACATGGAGCTGGAGGGTCAATATATAACTGCAAGAGTAGTGACAGGGTGTTTGTTGGACTGTATGGATAGTGACTGGTGCATTGTAGGCCTGAAACACAAGTGTGAAGGTGGTTAGTGCACTATATGCATAGTGCATAGGAGTTTGAAGTAGTCCATGCCCTAAAGCCTGGCTCACTGCATGAGTACATGCGTACTAACTGAATGATTACAGTATTATAAGAAGAGACACTGGATGAATGTATAATTGGTTGTGTTTTTCTTCAGTGAATGTTTTTCTGAATCTTTGGAATGGATTAGTACATGGGGCAGAAAAGATCACTATGGGATTGCAAGAGCAGTCACAGGGTGTTTGCTGGACTGTATGGATTCTGACTGGGTACTTGTAGGCCTGAAACACAAGTGTTAAGGTGGTTAGACTACTACATGCATAGTGCATAGGAGTTTCAGGCAGTCCATGTCCTAAGGCCTGGCTCACTGTATGAGTACATGGATACTTACTGAATGATTAGAGTACTACAAGGAGAGACCTTAGGTTAATGTATAATTGCTTGTGTTTTAGTACATGCTGCTGAAAGGGTCACTATGGATTACTACATGCTGCTGAAAGGGTCACTATGGGATTGCAAGAGCAGTTATAGGGTGTTTGCTGCAGTGTATGGATACTGACTGGGGAATTTTAGGCCTGAAACAAAACTGCAAAGGTGGTTAGACCACTACATGCATAGTGCTTAGGAGTTTGAAGCAGTCCATGTTATAAGGCCTAGCTCACTGCATGAGTACATGCATACTGACTGAATGATTAGAGTATTACAAGGAGATACACAGGGTGAATTTATAATTGGTTGAGTTTTACTTTAGTGAATGGATTAGAACATGGTACTGAAAGAGTCACTATGGGATTGCAAGAGCAGTGACAGGGTGTTTGATGGAGTGTATGGATACTGACTGGGGAATTGTAGGCCTGAAACACAAGTGAAAATAAGGTTAGACCACTACATGCATAGTGCATAGGAGTTCTAAACAGTCCATGTCCTAAGGCCTGGCTCGCTGCATGAGTACATGAATACTGACTGAATGATTAGAGTACTACAAGGAGAGACACTGGGTGAACTTATAATTGATTGAGTTTTTCTTCAGTGAATGGATTAGTACATGCAGCTGAAAGGGTCACTATGGGAGTGCAAGAGCAGTGACAGGGTGTTTGCTGCAGTGTATGGATACTGACTGGGGAATTTTATGCCTGAAACAAAAGTGGAAAGGTGGTTAGACCACTACATGCATAGTGCATAGGAGTTTGAAGCCGTCCATGTCCTAAGGCCTAGCTCAGTGCATGAGTACATGCATACTGACTAAAGGATTCGTGTACTACAAGGAGATACACTGGGTGAATGTATAATTGGTTGAGTTTTACTTTAGTGAATGGATTAGAACATGTTACTGAAAGAGTCACTATGGGATTGCAAGAGCAGTGACAGGGTGTTTGCTGGAGTGTATGTATACTGACTGGGTAATTCTAGGTCTGAAACACAAGTGAAAAGATGGGTAGACCACTACATGGATAGTGCATAGGAGTTTAAAACAGTCCATGTCTTAAGGCCTGGTTCACTGCATGAATACATGGATACTGACTGGATGATTAGAACTACAAAGAGAGACACTGGGTGAACTTATGATTGGTTGAGTTTTACTTTAGTGAATGGATTTGTACATTGTACTGAAAGAGTCACTACGGTATTGCAAGAGCAGTGACAGGGTGTTTGCTGGAGCGTATGGATACTAACTGGGGAACTGTAGGCCTGAAACACAAGTGAAAAGGTGGCTAGACCACTACATCCACAATGCATAGGAATTTAAAACAGTCCATGTCCTAAGGCCTGGCTTTGCTGCATGAGTACATGGATACTGACTGAATGATTAGTGTAATACAAGGAGAGACACTGGGTGAACTTATAATTGATTGAGTTTTTCTTCAGTGAATGGATTAGTACATGCAGCTGAATGGGTCACTATGGGATTACAAGAGCAGTGACAGGGTGTTTGCTGGAGTGTATACATACTGACTAGGGAATTGTAGGCCTGAAACACAAGTGTGAAGGTGGTTAGACCACTACATGCATAGTGCATAGAAGTTTAAAACAGTCCATGTCCTAAGCCCTAGCTCGCTGCATGAGAACATGGATACTGATTGAATGCTTACAGTAGTATAAGGAGAAACACTGAGTGAATTTATAATTGGTTAAGTTTTCCTTTAATGAATGCATTAATATATGGTACTTAAAGAGTCACTATGGGATTGCAAGAGCAGTCACAGGGTGTTTGCTGGACTGTATGGATACTGACTGGAAAATTGTAGGCCTGAAACACAAGTGTAAAGGTGGTTAGACCACTACATGCACAATGCATAGGAGTTTAAAACAGTCCATGTCCTAAGGCCTGGCTCACTGCATGAGTACATGGATACTGACTGAATGATTAGAATAGCATAAGAAGAGACACTCAGTGAATTTATTATTGCTTAAGCTTTCATTTAGTGAATAGATTAATACATGGTGCTGAAAGGGTCAGTAGAGGAGTGCAAAGGGAATAACATGGTGTTTGCTGCACTGTATGGATACTGACAGGGGAAATGTAGGCCTGAAACACAAGTGTGAAGGTGGTTACAACACTATAAGCATAGTCCATAGGAGTTTGAAGCAGTACATGTGCTAAGGCCCTAAATCGCTGCATGAGTACTTGGATAATGACAGAATGATTACAGTAGTACAAGCACACATGAAGTTACCAAATGCTTCTCTCACAATGCTTTACAAATGCACACACACTCGCACTGTGATTCTAGACAAGCACCATTATTCATTAGTCTACAAGAGTTAAGTTGCCTGCACACGTTTCACATATTTCATTACTGCACTTTAGAGTAGAAGCCTGACTCATTTTGCAAATACATAAGCAATGACTGCTTTCAAATTCTACCAAAACTTGGCAACAGGATAGGTTTTTAACAAGTTATATATCTGCAAACACATGAAGTACCCAAAGGCTTCTCTCACAACAGTTCCCAAATGTACACAGACTCACAGTGTGATTCTAGACAAACAAGACTTTTTCCTTTGGACTTTATCAAAACACATTTACTAATCTAGAAAAACTAAGGTGACTGCACACATTCCACATATTTCAGTACTGCATTTTGGTGTTAAAGCCTAACTCATTTAGCAAATACATAAGCAATGAATATTTTCTAATTCTACCAAAAGTTGACAACAAGAAATGTTTTTAAGCACGTATGTGTCTGCAAACACATGAAGCACCCAAATGCTTCTCTCACAATTTTCCTACATGCACACTGGCTCACAGTGTGATTTTAGACACATAACAGTATCCCTTGCACTGTACCCAAAAATATTTACTAGTCTGGAACAGGTGACATGACTGCACACATTCCACATATTTTAGAACTGCACTGTACTGTGGGAGCCTTACTCATTTTGCAAATACATAAGCAATGATTACTTTCAAATTCTGGTTGAGTACGTTATGCACTGATAACGCATCCTTGGGGTTGGGCACACCCATTAGGTTCGTCATTAAAAGACAGACTCCTTGTGCGTTTGATGAATGATCAGTTTATTTCATCACTGATTTGTTTTTAGTTTTTTTTATCAAGTTCATATGCATAAATTTCTCAAAACAAATGATCATTTTCCCAGTGGGTTTAAACATTTTGGTAACATCCTGAAGGATAAATCCTGCTCCAATGCATTTCGGGCAATGTCTGCCCTTTTTCCAGGAGCTCTGAAAACATAATAATACGCATTTACTATTCGGACCATTACTCACATAGCAAGTACTGTGCAACACGCAATGAATAAAATGAAAACATTGTGTCAAACATTAAGAGCGTTGTGTATGGTAACATGCACGGTGTGTTCGCATTATAACCCTGGGTGTGTGGGAGTGAGAGAACGAAAGTGGTGAAAGATAACAAGGAACACTCACGTGTCTTGTTAGGTTGATGTCGGGGAACCTGAACGGAAAAAACGGGTGGAAAAATCAGTGTGATACATTGGGTCCCGAGTTTGGAAAACAAACGTGGGTGGGTAGCGGAGGACTCCGACTTACTTGAATAAGCGTAGTGGTTCAGTTTGAAGGTTCACGATTTCTCGGTGGCGGAGTGGCCGCGTAGTTGACGAAGAGGGTGTCAGAAAGTGAAATGACCGCGATAGGATGAAGGATAGGGTGATGGAAACGATCGACGGACTGTGGTGGGAAGGAGAGTGGCGGCCATCTTGGTGTGGGGTGAATTTAGGCGTAAGAGAAAAACAATGTTCATAGAAGGGTTGCAATCTATTTCAGGTAACTGTGTACAAAAGAAATAGTGGAAACATCACTGCCAGCTGGCATTACAGAAAACTACTAAATTCGATACGATCATTAAGACCATGTGGTTTCATCGCCTGGAGTCTGTATATCCAGGCTGTTTCTCGTTGTAGCAGTCTCTTATTGTTGTCCATTCCTTCTTGTTTTTGCACGGTTTCAAGGACCAAAAATTTCATCTGTGCCACGTTGTGGTGCAAGTCATTAAAGTGTGTGGCCACACTGGACTTTAAGTTTTTGGTGCGAATATTCGACTTATGTTCGTTGATACGTACTTTAATTTTTCTGGTAGTTTTGCCCACATATATCATACCACATGGGCATTTGAGTAGGTAGATTAGATTCATGGAGTCGCATGTAGCGTTAACCTTTAGTTTGATTTGAAATCCTCGCATGGGATGGTTGATAACGTTCCCCTTGATGATGTTGTGGCAGTTATTACAATTTAAGCATGGTTTTGTACCAGTGTAGGACAATTGTTCCATGGATTGTTTAGATAAAATCTCTTTGAGGTTTGTAGATCTGGTGTAGGCAAAGATGGGAGGTTGTTCAAACATGTTCCCAAAGTCAGGTTCAGATGAAAGTATACGCCAATGTTTGATAATGATGCTTTTGTAGGCTTTGCTCTGCGTAGAGTATTTGGAAACTAATACCGTTCTTTTTTCATCTTTTTTTGAGGAGCCAATTAAGGCTTTCTGGCGGGTGATAATGGAGGCTCTAGTGGTGGCATCATTCAAGGTTTTTTGTGGATAACCTCTTTGTAAGAACCTTCTTGACATTTCATCCATTCGGATTTTGGCTTTTTCCGGGTCTGAGACGATACGTTTGACTCGTAGCATTTGACTAAATGGCAAGTTCCTTTTGAGGGAATTCTGATGAAAGCTTGTGTGATGTACTGTGTTGTTCCGGTCGGTGGGTTTACGAAACAAGTCTGTTTCCAATCCATTTTCTGTCAATTTAATTACAACATCAAGGAAAGTAATGGTATGTTTGTCTATGTTCCATGTGAGGATTATGCGATTGTCTTTGGTGTTAAGTTCAGTGAGGGCTGCTTCTAGATTTTCTCAGGTATCGTTCCAGATGAAAAATAAGTCGTCGATATAACGGACGTATAGTTTCAAATGATTTATCCATTTTGGGTTAGCATAGATGTGGGAGGATTCAAATTCTGACATATAAATGTTGGCATAAGTCGGTGCTGCGCAGTTGCCCATAGACATACCGGACATTTGGAGGTACCACTGTTGGTTGTGTGTAAAGTAGCTTTGGTATAGAGTGAACACCATGAGTTCCATGAGGAAGACTTGTAAAGAGTTAGACAAATTGCTGTTTGTGAGAGCTTTTTCAATGGCTTCAATCCCACCGTCGTGTGGGATGGATGTGTAAAGGCTTTTAACATCGGCCGTGCAAAGGATGATCGATTCTCCAGGATTGAAGTTTATGTCTGCAAGTTTTTTGAGAAAATCGGTGGTATCTTTAATGTAACTGTTGAGGCCGATTACGACAGGTTGTAGATGACGATCAAGGAACTTACCAGTCGGTTCATGGAGCGACCCTCTGGTTGACACGATGGGCCGAAACGGAGGGTCCACCTGGTCTTTGTGGATTTTAGGTAGCATGGTTATGGTAGGGCTCTTGGGATGTTCAACAATAAGGTATTTTTTAGTTCGGTCATCGATGGTACCGTCTTCATATGCTTTTGTTACAAGCTTCAAAAGTTCAATTTTGTAAAGGTCTGTTGGATTGTTTTGTAATGGCATGTAGGTTGTCGGGTCAGTGATATGTTCCATGATCTTTGCTTCGTACATGTTGGTATTAAGAATGACGATAGCGCCACCTTTGTCTGCTTTTATGCATTTAATGGTTTTGTTGTTGGCGATTTTTTGAAGAATTGTTTTGTCCTTCATGGATATGTTTTGTTTGAATCTTTTGGAGAAGTTGATTTTGGATATATCTTGTCTTTTTGACAAATAGAGTAATTGTTTCACACATTGTTCTTTTGTACGGCTGGTAGTGGATTGAGTAAGGTCTTCGTTTATAAGTGCATATATGCGTTCAGTTTCATCGTTTCCAAAAGCTAGTGTGCTCGCTCTTGCTTCGGTTGTTTTGGATATCTCATCGTATTGCATTTTTGACTGTTTGCGTGCTGCCAGCCTTTCCTACAAAAAGGAACATCGTTCATTCCCACCACCTCTACAAACCTCCTTGAACTTGAAGTAAGCACTTTCAAACTAACCCGCAAACTTCGCTTACGTCATTTTTTTGAAAATGTACTTCCACCACCTACTGAACCCAAAACAGATCAATTACTCGGCTTAAAAACATCCAGCTCATACATGCCACCATGTAGTCACAAGAGTATTGATACATTTGAGACACTTGTTAGACAAGATATATCCAAAATCAACTTCTCCAAAAGATTCAAACAAAACATCTCCATGAAGGACAAAACAATTCTTCAAAAAATCGCCAACAACAAAACCATTAAATGCGTAAAAGCAGACAAAGGTGGCGCTATCGTCATTCTTAATACCAACATGTACGAAGCAAAGATCATGGAACATATCACTGACCCGACAACCTACATGCCATTACAAAACAATCCAACAGACCTTTACAAAATTGAACTTTTGAAGCTAGTAACAAAAGCATATGAAGACGGTACCATCGATGACCGAACTAAAAAATACCTTATTGTTGAACATCCCAAGAGCCCTACCATAACCATGCTACCTAAAATCCACAAAGACCAGGTGGACCCTCCGTTTCGGCCCATCGTGTCAACCAGAGGGTCGCTCCATGAACCGATTGGTAAGTTCCTTGATCGTCATCTACAACCTGTCGTAATCGGCCTCAACAGTTACATTAAAGATACCACCGATTTTCTCAAAAAACTTGCAGACATAAACTTCAATCCTGGAGAATCGATCATCCTTTGCACGGCCGATGTTAAAAGCCTTTACACATCCATCCCACACGACGGTGGGATTGAAGCCATTGAAAAAGCTCTCACAAACAGCAATTTGTCTAACTCTTTACAAGTCTTCCTCATGGAACTCATGGTGTTCACTCTATACCATAGCTACTTTACACACAACCAACAGTGGTACCTCCAAATGTCCGGTATGTCTATGGGCAACTGCGCAGCACCGACTTATGCCAACATTTATATGTCAGAATTTGAATCCTCCCACATCTATGCTAACCCAAAATGGATAAATCATTTGAAACTATACGTCCGTTATATCGACGACTTATTTTTCATCTGGAACGATACCCGAGAAAATCTAGAAGCAGCCCTCACTGAACTTAACACCAAAGACAATCGCATAATCCTCACATGGAACATAGACAAACATACCATTACTTTCCTTGATGTTGTAATTAAATTGACAGAAAATGGATTGGAAACAGACTTGTTTCGTAAACCCACCGACCGGAACAACACAGTACATCACACAAGCTTTCATCAGAATTCCCTCAAAAGGAACTTGCCATTTAGTCAAATGCTACGAGTCAAACGTATCGTCTCAGACCCGGAAAAAGCCAAAATCCGAATGGATGAAATGTCAAGAAGGTTCTTACAAAGAGGTTATCTACAAAAAACCTTGAATGATGCCACCACTAGAGCCTCCATTATGACCCGCCAGAAAGCCTTAATTGGCTCCTCAAAAAAAGACGAAAAAAGAACGGTATTAGTTTCCAAATACTCTACGCAGAGCAAAGCCTACAAAAGCATCATTATCAAACATTGGCGTATACTTTCATCTGAACCTGACTTTGGGAACATGTTTGAACAACCTCCCATCTTTGCCTACACCAGATCTACAAACCTCAAAGAGATTTTATCTAAACAATCCATGGAACAATTGTCCTACACTGGTACAAAACCATGCTTAAATTGTAATAACTGCCACAACATCATCAAGGGGAACGTTATCAACCATCCCATGCGAGGATTTCAAATCAAACTAAAGGTTAACACTACATGCGACTCCATGAATCTAATCTACCTACTCAAATGCCCATGTGGTATGATATATGTGGGCAAAACTACCAGAAAAATTAAAGTACGTATCAACGAACATAAGTCGAATATTCGCACCAAAAACTTAAAGTCCAGTGTGGCCACACACTTTAATGACTTGCACCACAACGGTGCACAGATGAAATTTTTGGTCCTTGAAACCGTGCAAAAACAAGAAGGAATTGACAACCATAAGAGACTGCTACAACGAGAAACAGCCTGGATATACAGACTCCAGGCGATGAAACCACATGGTCTTAATGATCGTATCGAATTTAGTAGTTTTCTGTAATGCCAGCTGGCAGTGATGTTTCCACTATTTCTTTTGTACACAGTTACCTGAAATAGATTGCAACCCTTCTATGAACATTGTTTTTCTCTTACGCCTAAATTCACCCCACACCAAGATGGCCGCCACTCTCCTTCCCACCACAGTCCGTCGATCGTTTCCATCACCCTATCCTTCATCCTATCGCGGTCATTTCACTTTCTGACACCCTCTTCGTCAACTACGCTGCCACTCCGCCACCGAGAAATCGTGAACCTTCAAACTGAACCACTACGCTTATTCAAGTAATTCGGAGTCCTCCGCTACCCACCCGCGTTTGTTTTCCAAACTCGCGACCCAATGTATCACACTGATTTTTCCACCCATTTTTCCGTTCAGGTTCCCCGTCATCAACCTAACAAGACACGTGAGTGTTCCTTGTTATCTTTCACCACTTTCGTTCTCTCACTCCCACACACCCAGGGTTATAATGCGAACACACCGTGCATGTTACCATACACAACGCTCTTAATGTTTGACAAAATGTTTTCATTTTATTCATTGCGTGTTGCACAGTACTTGCTATGTGAGTAATGGTCCAAATAGTAAATGCGTATTATTATGTTTTCAGAGCTCCTGGAAAAAGGGCAGACATTGCCCGAAATGCATTGGAGCAGGATTTATCCTTCAGGATGTTACCAAAATGTTTAAACCCACTGGGAAAATGATCATTTGTTTTGAGAAATTTATGCATATGAACTTGATAAAAAAACTAAATACAAATCAGTGATGAAATAAACTGATCATTCATCAAACGCACAAGGAGTCTGTCTTTTAATGACGAACCTAATGGGTGTGCCCAACCCCAAGGATGCGTTATCAGTGCATAACGTACTCAACCAGTAACCAGATTCGGCGTACTTAGGACGGTTACGCCTCTTGGTGGAGCACCCTAAACCTCTTCCAACTTCTATAATACCAACCACAAACTTAAACTATCAACCGAAAATTCAGCAGCAGCTGTGCGCCTAGCCAACTAACTTTGTTTCTACTTTCAAATTCTACCAGAACTTGGAAACATGATAGGTTTTTAACAAGTTATGTATCTGCAAACACATGAAGTACCAACAGGCTTCTCTCACAACAGTTCCCAAATGTACACAGACTCACAGTGTGTTTCTAGACAAGCAAGACTATCCCTTGGACCTTATAAAAACACATTTACTGATCTAGAAAAACTAAGGTGACTGCACACATTCCACATATTTCAGTACTGCATGTTAGTGTTAAAGCCTAATTCATTTTGCAAATACATAAGCAATGACTACTTTCAAATTCTACCAAAACTAGGCAATAGGATAGGTTTTTAACCCATTATATAGACAAGCAAGACTATCCCTTGGACTTTATCAAAACACATTTACTGATCTAGAAAAACTAAGGTGACTGCACACATTCCATATATTTCAGTACTGCATTTTAGTGTTAAAGCCTAACTCATTTTGCAAATACATAAGCAATGATATTTTCTAATTCTACTAAAACCTGACAACAAGAAAGGTGAAAGGTTTTTAAGCACTTATATGTCTGCAAACACATAAAGCACCCAAATGCTTCTCTCACAATAATTGCCCAAATGAACACTGACTCACAGCGTGATTTTAGACAAGCAAGACTATCTCTTGCACTTTACCAAAAAACATTTACTAGTCAACTAGTACTAGTACTAAGCAGTTAGCTGTCAACAAACACATGAAGTTACCAAATGGTTCCCAAATAAACACAATCTCACAATGTGATTCTAGACAAGCACGACTACTCTCTGGACTTTACCAGGAGAAACACATTAATCTTATTAAAAAGAAACACACCACATACAACCCCTCACAAATTGATAACTCACCTTTCAATTTGATTTGTAGATTAAGAAGTATGTCAGTCACACACCGGATTTTCTTATACAGAGTCTCTGTACTGTACTGCTCTTTGGAAAACCCAAAAAAAGCAAACTTTCCCTCTCATTCTGCACACATATACATGTAAATATCAAATCACATTGCTTCCTACATTAATTCAAAAGCTAACACACATTTCTATTGGTTACACATTTCAACTCTTTCCAATTGACATAAGTTTGAACCCTACCCACAATCTGCTTACTGCCTATTACCGTGGTAACAGTTAATGGACCACTCAACTGAGCACACAGGTCACAAGTTCAGCACACAATGTTGCTAATCCAAACAGCAAGTGTGCTTGACTTTTCAAAATTTCACCTTATCCTGTGTAATGTTCCTTTCAAATAGTTTTTCTTAACCAATAGGAAACATGCTTTTAAAAAACAGAAACATGCAGCCTACTTTTCAGACTAGAATGTTGTCAAACAGCCAATCCTTTCTTTTCTTTTTTCAAAACTGCATCTTATCTACCATTTTAGTAAAATCTCACTTCTCAAACAGCCATTTCACATACAGACACCTTCTGAGTGCATCCAGGCCTCCCTTCAAGATGCTTAGAGTGTGGATTGTGGGACACAGCTATATTTTCTGGAGCCAAAGGTATGCAGAAAACAAAGGCATTGACAAAGACCTGGCTTTGCCAAATGTAGACATTAAATGGATTGATGCCGTTGGTTAAATCCTTTTTGCATCTCCAACACCCTAACCTCATACTTGTGCATTGTGGTGGTAATGACCTAGGCACTTTGACTGAGGTAGGTCTGGAAATGCTTATGAAGGACACCTTTAGGGAATTTATGTCATTTTTCCCCCAAACTGCCGTTGTTTATTCTATCATATGCCATAGGCAGAAATGGAACTGGTTCAATGAATTTTGTCCACAGATTGAGAAAGCTAGGAAACATGACAATAAGTCTGTTTCTGCTTTTCTCCGAGATTATAGGATGGATCCATTTACCACAACAATCTCCGTTTCAATATGAACGGCATCTATAGGAGAGATGGTGTACATTTTACAGATGAGGGTAACAGAGTCTTACTCATCAACTTTAGACTCTGCATAGGTACTTACTTATAGGTACCAAAATCTCTCAATAAACACAACAGCTCTTTTTAGTGCCACCCAAGATCTAAACATATAAGCTTGAGGTATATCTGAAAAATATTGCTTTTTTTGCTTTGAGTTGCGCACCCAACGCTTTGGAGTCTTGCACCAAAATGCGGTGGAGTCGCGCACCCTACACTTTAGGAGTTGTGCACCTTACACGTGCACACCAGGGGGCCGCGCTGAGCACCGCGCTGGGAGCGCAACTCCTAATTTTACTGTAAAAAAAATAGCACCTATCACTAATTTCTATGATCCCGGGGATCCCATCCCCTGGAGCCTATATGGAATTTTGGGGACAGTGGAGGGAGCCCCAATGCCTCCATGGTCCCAGCCGGCTCCCAGCATCCTTTGGGAACTGGCATTGCTTTTCCACATGGGGAGCTGCTAATATGCAGCTGCTTGGTAGAGCAGCAATATAGTTTGGATTTTGAAAGAGAGAGCAGGTTTCCCTGCTCTCTCTTTCAAAATCCAAACCAACTTTGCTATGCGAGGCTACCGCCTTGCCGTAGCTAACAGCAGTGTCCCGGGGGTGGGCACCCCGAGACACTGCAGGAGCCGGCCCTGGGGGGTGCGGTCCCCAGGGCCCTCGATGGTTCCAGGAGGGGGGCCAGGTGGCCCCCCTCCCAAAATACACAAAGCCCTGGGGGGTGGTGGTCCCAGGGGCTTGGGGGGACTTTAAGCCCCCACCCACTTTTTTGAAAGCCCGGGGGGTAGCGGTCCCCAGGGCTGGGGGGGCCGTTGAGCTCCCCCCACCCATGTATTTTGCTAGGGGGGGCCTTTGAGCACGCCCCAACCATTTATTTTGTAGCCCCAGTGGTTGCAGTCCCAGGGGCTGGGGGCCCCTCTGGGCCCCCCATAAATGTAATATTTTTACCCCGGAAGTTGCCCCCCGGGGGCTAATTACTAAGCTTGTGCTTCGTTTTATTATTAATTTTTTTACGGCAGGATCTGCGCACCCTACGCGGATTTTGCCATTTTAAAAAACAACAACATTTTCTGAGCTCTGGGGGTCCTTGTGGGACCCCCTAAGCAGGTCTAGAGGGTCAGGGTATTTCTACCCTGCCCCCTTTCATACATTTTGCACACTTGTTCCACTGACTTCAACAGCCTTGATTCTACCGAGGCACAAAATGGCTGCCAACACTTCCTGGTTTCGAATGTTGACAACCTCTTGACAGCCAATTAGCATTCAGCGCGTGATCGGGATGGGTGCGCTCAAGATGCGCGGATCCTGCGCGGCCATAGATATATATGTGATTTTAATTGTCATTTTCTCAGCAACTACTGAACAGATTTACACTATTCAAGTCTGAACTAAGGGCTACCTCTTTGCCAAATTGGGTGTAAATCCGTTCAGCAGTTTGGGCTGTAGCCGCCATGAACGTTTCCTATGGAAAATTACATGGGGAAAATACGTTTTGGGACCCCTTTTTCTCACCCTCCACTTGACTAAACACCCCGAGACGTTCACGATAGGAGCGGACCAGAGAGCCCCACCAGTTCTGAGAAATTCGCAAAGATCCGTCAACCGGTGCCAAAGTTATTCCAAATAGAATGTTGCGGATTTCCTATGGATAATAGGTCCTAACTATAACTACCTACTGACGACCGCCAGTAGGTAATATACATATATAACTATATAGATATATATAGGTAGATAGATAGATAGATAGATAGATAGATAGATAGATAGATAGATAGATAGATAGATAGATAGATAGATAGATAGATAGATAGATAGATAGATAGATAGATAGATAGATAGATAGATAGATAGATTTATAGAAATAGAAATGGGATTTCTGGTTGGCTAAGGCTTGCGCCAAAGACTGGCAGAAACCACCACTCTAGTCATGGCAAGGGAGTTACACGCTGAAGATAACCCCTGCTCACCCCCTTGGTAGCTTGGCACGAGCAGTCAGGCTTATCTCAGAGGCAATGTGTAACGCGTTTGCGCAACACACACACACACGCTGCAGCAACACACTAGGCACACTACAAAAGAAACTCCAGACAAGGTTATATCAATAATAGCCTTTGCATTGTCATAAACACATTAGATACCTAATCACGCATTTACACTGTGCCAACTGGCCTGGGCAATATTCACAGGGGATTATATACAGGACCGGGCCAATCGGCCATGGTCAGAACCATCAAAATGCAGGTAAGTAAAGGCAAATCACAACAAGTAACTACAGGTACAATAATGACCTAAACATTAGACACCATCCTAACATATCATAGCATGACATTAGGCAAAACAAGTTAGGCCGAAAAACCATATTAGGGATTAACATCCGCCGGTCACCATACCCCTTCTCAAAGGGTACACATTACCAACATGGCATAAGTCATTATGCAGCACAAACCTATCATGCCCTCTTAGGGATGAAACTGTATCCTAGGCAATAGCTCAGTATAGTATGGCCTAGACACCAACAGCAGTGCACATAGCAATCTCATTAGGGTGCATGCATTGTAATCACATCCGTGGCACTGACATAAAACATCACCCTAGGGCCCTGTGCCCCATTAGCACACCAGGTGCTCACAGGCACCTGAATTATCCAGCCCGTGCGTAGGGCACCAAAGTACTTTCAACCCACAGTGTCAGAAAGTTACCCTGATACCCAGCGAACCCTAATCCGGGGCAGGGGTGTAGCACATACCCAGTCTAGGTTCAAAGAAGAGGCCCAGAGGATCTTGCAGTCGCCACACTGTGGAGTATTTTCCCCACCATGGGTAAGGGGGCGGGAAGGGGAACTCACCCCGTCTTCATCAAGGGAGCAGGCCCCTGGTATTCCACAAACAAAAGACTGTGGCTGCCTGCAACCCTGCGGCACAGCTTGTGGCAATGGTGGGAACCCAACAGGCACTAGCCCACAGACTGGCGTGGCCACCCTGAGCCCTCCAGGGCCACGCAGGCGGCTGTGGGAAGTACACAAGTGGCTGGCCTCACCTTTCAAAACCCCTGTGAAGGGCAGCACAGCGCTGCTCCCGTGGCCTGACTTTCCGGACCCCATGACTGTCAGACTCCGGCAATGTACGGAGTGAGATCTCTGTCGACTTGGCTCCGATTCTTCCGGTTTCTACCCCAGCTTGACCACGGTCCTTTTCCTGACATCAAAGGAAAATACCTGGCCGGGATACCTTGTTACTTAGGCACGACCTCGCAGCCCGGGGCCAGGTAGCAAAGCTACGGCTGCAGGCCCACACACAGTTGACTGGGGGTGAGTGCTTGCAATGTTCAACACTCTGTCCATCATCCTCTTTGGTTTTGCTAATTTCGCCCTAAGTTGGCAGGGTATGCCCAGACGTGGGTCCCTTGCTGACTTTGCCACTGGATTCAAGATAGCCTGGCTGATGAGAGTTATGAACCCGAAACTGGTCCCAGGATGCTTGTTTCCGGTCTAGGGTAGACATGGCTTGGCAGTTCGGGCTGAAATGTTTCAATGAGGCACAGGGTTAGACTGATTTGCATATGGCCATGTCTGAACTGGGGTGGTGGGGTGAGCTAAAGAATGATGATGGATTAAACCCAGATCTTTTGACTCAGGGTGAGTGCTTGCAAAGTTCAACACTCCGTCAATCATCTTCTTTGGTTCCAAACACAGGGGAGACAATCGGGGGTGGTTCTATATGGAGGCGGCCCACCCACAAAACAGCGCCTGAAAGCATGTGGGGCTCTCCTTTGTAAGCATGGGCGGATCTAGCGGATCTCGCGTACGCGAAATTGCGGATTTACGGATTCGCAATCCGCGAAGATACGCGAACTCTTGCGGATTTGCGGATTTTCCCGTTTTTTGTGTTGGCGAGCGTTCGCGCCGATTATGGGACAATTTCGCAATTGCGAACTTACTTTTCGGCACGCAACGGCCGCGACTATGTTGTTTCTACGTCTGGTTTATCTCACAGGTTCACAGCACCCTCTGTTTCACCACTGCCACCCTCTGGGACACCCATGCCACCCTCTGGTACATCCTCACTGCCACCCATTAGGTTTGTTTATCACTGTAGTTTATGGGGGGTGAAAAAAGCAAGCACACCTCCCCTACTTCAACTGCCATGAATTAATTTGGGGTTGATTAATGTGTCAGTTATTTAGAAAGTTCCAGTCTGGCTGGCACCTGCTTCCTTCCTTATCTGTAAATTGCTTTCTGTTGCAGTGACATTTTTTTTCACAGGACCTTTATGGTCTACTTGTAGCTATTCTATGAGCCTGCTGTTTGGGTCATAGCAGGGTCATAGAATAGTTGCAAACTCTGGAGGGGCCCCTCAGGAAGCACTACAGTGAATGTTACAAATGTTAAGTTTGAACTTTTGCACCTGCTCATTGCTTTCAGTTTAGCAAAAATCGTTTTTTCTGCAATTTCGCGCGTTTTTTGGGGCGCGAATCCATGCGAGATCGATTTCGGAAGCCGCGAATGCTTGCGAATACACAATTTTTTTTTTTGCGACGTGTATGTTCGCGTGCTTTTGTGCGTGTTCGCGAGGCGCTTGTAGCTATACGTTTGCCAAGTTACCCTAGCGGTCGTACACGGGCGCGGCCATCTTGTTTGCGTGACGTAATTCCGTTTCCGGCCGCTATGTGTAATCTCGCAAACTGTGCTGCTCGCTAGTACAATTTCGCGCGTGCTCGCGAGGAAAATCTCGCGCGAACTTACCCACGCGGTCGTGAACGGGCGCGGCCATCTTGTTTCTCATTCATTGCTATGGTTCTGGGCATGCTTTCTGTATCCTCTCTGAATCTCTGCCATCCTTTGCTTGTTTGAAGTTTATTTAATCTATTTTACTTATTATCTATCCCTCTATTTTTCTAGCTGTATATTTTTGTGTTTTCTGCTACTTTTAGTTACTTTTAAACTACTTTTTTAAACTCTTTTCTTTTCTTCTTCAATATTCTATTTCTTCTTTATCATTTAAGTTTATTTCTGCCCAGACCATGGTAAAGGGAGCCGGGAAGCACCCTGAGAAGGGGAAGGGTCCCGCACCCCGTGCCCGGCTCCCGTGCGGGCGTTTGAGGGGGGAGCAAGTGGTGCCACGGGAGATCTTCAGCGCGGAGGAGGTGGCCGCGCTCATCTTCCACGTCCAGCGCCGCCTCCTCAAGACGATCCTGGGAGGCGGCAAGATCGCAACTGGCTATGGCATCCGGGAGCGCCGGAAGCGGTGGGAGAAGGTGTGCCAGGCCATGTATAAGCTCTCTGGGGTCCGGCGCACATATAACCAGGCCACCCACCGCTGGACCGATGTCATGGACCGGGAACGGGACTTGCTGGACGCGCTCGGCGTAGAGGTCCCCGGGCTTGGTGAGTAGTAGTAGCTATTCATCACTACTCTGTTTTATCCGGCTCTGTTATTTGCAAATCTTTGTTCTTTACCAAGAGCAATAATGCTGCCGATTACATTGTAGGTAAATTATATTTCAAAATCTTCTATGCATTTCAGGTACACTGCTCTCCTTCTCAGTAGCCTTGCTTGCTACTATGCTTATTTGTTTTGTAAATTGTGTTCATTTCATTGGCCTGAGAAATTATGTATGAGTGTAGTGTAAAGATAAGAACTGCGTAATGCTAGACACTAAGGGTCATATTTTCAATTACCGGCGCATCGCTGCAAAGTAGCAGGGATGCGGCAGTAATTGTGTGCCATGCCACCACCACCCATTGGCCCAAAATGTCACAGAAGCCTTACGCATCTGTGCCGTAAAGGCGGCGCATTGCTGGAGTTGCGTGCCAACGATGGCGCAGCTCCAGCAATGCTCTGGGGTACCCTATCTCCCCAATGCTGCATCAAGCCGTACGTCGGCTTCAAGCGCGCAGGGTTTGACTCATGCATCATTGTCTTAAAAGTGACTGATTGACATCTTGTAGATTTCCCTCAGCCACTTTTAGGATTCGTCCCTGCGCAGGTACGCCCTCCCTTGCGCCGGAACGCCCCCTGATGGCGCAGGGCTTTACAACGTGATGCATCGCCCATAATTTTTTTTTTTAATATATACGCCGCACCAACACCATGGCGAGTCTTTTGTTCTGCCGCTGCGTCACAAAAGTCACGCAACAATGGAGGAAAATGAGCCGCAAGGGACTTCTAAATCAGCCCCAACAGACTGAAGTCCAGTCCTTCCTTTAGACACATGGCTATAAGAAGAAATAGTGGTGGTGGTGGGTGGATTGATAGTTTGAGTATTCACTGATCTGCAAGCAGGATGGACTTTGTCTGTCACTTCGCGTGCTGCGGACTGCTGCCTGCAGTGCCAGGCCTAGGCAAACCTCTTTAGTAGTCTGTTTATTGAGTTACATAGGAACTTTCTAAGTCAACGGTCCGCAAATCAGGCAATACGAATAACGTAGTATACCACATGAGATAGATCCCGTGGAATAGTTGTCTATCTATTTGCTATTTCTCCAAAAAATGTTGTTATTGTTCTTTTGAAATGGTTGATTTGGTTGACAAATCTCATCCATGTTTTCTGGTCTTTCTTTCTTTCATGTTGTACATCAGCTCCCCCCAAGGGCAAGAGGACACAGGAGGAGGAGGGTGCTGTTCAGGATGCAGGCCAGGATCGGGCAGGCGAGGGCTCCTTTGCTGGCCCCAGTAAGTTTTAATTGTAATAAAGAGTACCTATTTTTTCCTAGCGTTCCTCATTCGATTTTTTCTAAATCGTCTTTGATCTTCTTGTAGACTGGATATAAATTCTTATCCTGGCTCGAATATGACTCCCTGTGGTATTACTAGATTATTCTTATTAGTCTGTCTGTGTAGCTAACTAAGATTGGACATTTGGCAATTCCATTGGACTCCCATTCTATTCAGCAATAGCTCTATGCACTGTCTCCTTACTGACTAGATAGTGTGGCAGAGTCATTCAGCTCCCGAAGTCACCGATGATTGATCCCCAATGATCTCTAGATTATCGTACGCAGGACAAGAGAGTACGGAGTCACAGCACAGTCAAGAAGTGTCAGAGGCACTCATGCTTGCAAAAATTCCAAAACCTTTAGCTCATCCACTCTAGTCTGGAGGACCAAAAACCACAGAGTCTATTTAAGTTTAAAAGCTTTATTAAAAGTAAACACATTTATTAAAATCTACTTTGTCATAAAACTATTTAACTGAAAACGGAAAAGTGCTTAGTGCTGACGATTAATTGGACACATTTCTTGTGGTCGAGCCGAGCTCTCACCTGGTTTGAACTTGATCCTGGTCGTGTTCTTAGGAGTCAAGCTTCTGTCTGTTAGGAGAAAAAGTGGTGCGTGTTAAAAATAAAAAGCAAGCATTCATCAGTTGTGCATAAAAGTGCAGCAAGACAACAGCCTTCCCTGGAAAAAGGGAATTTTTTACTTTAGAGTAGACAGTCACAAATTATTACATTGTATTCTGTTTTTTTAACATTTCTCCTAGACCAAATATTATATAGTAGTGAGTGGTGTATTGTAACATTCTTAAATGTACTTTGTAGGTGTAACATCTGGTGACGGGGCCAGCGCGGAGGTGGCGGTGTTGGGCGAGGACTCGGAGGACTCTGGGGAGGAGGCGGTGCAAGAGCCGGCGGACGGTCCTGTGGGGGTTCGCACGGTGGTGGCGGGAACAGGTAAGCTATATATTCCTTACTTATTGAGATTGAAGACTGCATAGTGTGCTTTCTGCACGGGTGTATTACAAATCAACCAGGTAGTAGCCTCCTCGAAATGTACTTCGACTTAGCTGTGAAGTTTTTGGTGAGAAGAATCCCAATAAGTTCTTAGACGAACGTGATGGATGGGATGAACGAAAAGCGAAAGAAGGGTGTAAGTAAGTGGGACGCGAAATTGTATGATGGCTGGCAAAGAAGAACGATATGTGTTTGCTTGGCCCCCGAGGTGGCTGGGAAGGAAAGAATATGGTATGGTGCATGGCTGGGTCAATGATGAAGCAAGGATGGGTGGAAGGACATCAGCCTGGGTGGGTGAAACAGAAACTGTATGTGTGCGTATACTTTGAATGAATGGATGCCTGGAGCATGGTATTCTCTGACTCTTAGATAGCACATGTGTATCTATAGAGAGTAGATGGTCGCTGGATGAACTAAGTGTTACCTTGAAGAGCATGTACCACCGCACCCGCACGTCCGTTCCAGTGTAGGTAAGGCAAGGAAAAGAAATTGTAAATGTGTCCAATACTACCATGAATAGTAGCAGTACTTTGTATTGCAACTGCAAGCACAGCATATATCTGGTTATTACGGTGGACACTCCGTACCTCTCTTAATAACTTTAGTTTAGTTGTAGTGCGTCATTCATGTGTGGGTGTATCACTGTTCACTCAATATTAAGCAAAGCACCTAAAGTCATCCCATATGTCATCAAATACGTCCCATGTGAAGTGATAGATAATCAAATTATTTAGCTTCTTCATTTTCCTTTTCTAGTACTCATTTGCACTGTAGGGAGAAAGGTAAATTAATTAAGCAGTAGCCCTTGTAAGAGAGTATTCTCAGTGCCACCCGTAATAGAAAAGTAATAGCTTCACCACCCGCATGTACTGGACGGGTACAGTAACGCAAGTCTGTCTCACTCATCATGGTGTGCAACTGTTTTCCTCGGGTGCAAGTTCACTGTGCTGCCATTCTGCCGGCTTGCATAAGATAACGTACCAATTTTCCTAAACAAGAGAGAAGAAGAAGAAGAAGACTGGTGTACTGTCATAGTCGACTGTAATGGAAGTCCATAGTGGTCGTAGAATTTGTTCATTAAACTACCACTAATGTTAGAGCAAGGATGCAGAAGTGGGAGGTTACATAGATACTGTCCTCAATAGTTATGTACTGTGCTTTCAATTTGCTACTTGTACTGTGACCCAACTTTCGGCTCAATCACTTTGTGTTATTAATGCTAAGGAGCATTGGTTACAGACTATGTCTTTCTTTCTTCATATAGTTGCTCCTTCCAAATCAACATCACGGACGGAGCAGGCGCGAATGGCCCGGCAACGGAGGCTGGATGCCACTGTCGCCGAATATCGGCGGCTGGTGGCCCTGGAGGAGGAGGAGGACACGCAGTCGACCGGTGCAACAACAACATCCTCGACTGGGACCGCTGCATCCTCCTCCGTGACCCCACGGGACGCCAGCATGCGCAGTGCTCCAGCGGGACCGAGCCGGGCTAACAAAGACAACCGCCACCGCCAAGCAACAGAAAGACCAGCTGCCCCCCACAGGAGCTGCAAGGCACGCCAACGCCGCCTAGGAGTCCGAATGTCCTACCTGGAGCAGGAGGTCCAGAACTATAAGAACTTGGTAGAGGGCCTCCGCTTCGAGCTTGCCACCCTCCGCAAGGAGTATGATGCCCATGCCGCAAAATGCACCAGGTCCAGCACCCTCCAGTAGTGGAGTGTCCCTTGCCCTTTTTTTATGGACTTTTGGGGGGTGGGATTTGGGAGTTGGGATCGTTTTGGGACTTTTCAAAGACAATCGTTGGGGTTAGGGTGGGTCTTGAGGGAGATTATTTTGTTAGGGCTACATAAATATACATTTTTAAACTTTATCTGACCATACCTGTTTTTTACTGCTTTTCAGTCTGGTGGGTGGGGGACGGGGTGTAACAGTAAGTTTTTTTTTCCTGAACAGTCGTAGGACTTTAGTAGTACTACCGTCAATCTCTCGTCTAGTCCTAAATAATACTCCATTATACTACCTCCCACCAAACGCTTATCTTACCTGTAATTTGTGTTAGAAATTAGGGCTAGGCCCAGGGCTGGCTCCACGTGAAATGGGGATTAACGTTGGCAATCCTGGGCGGGTGAAATTTCCTCATTGCGGTGGTACTAGTGGTGTGACACAGTGGCAGTTGCATGCCTATGGAAAAAAAGAAAACGAAACCTGGTTTGTCCTTACTGTAGCATTACAACGGTTACGGTACCATCGAGAATATAGCAGGTGACAGTACACTAGAACAGTGCCATAATGTAGCCTAACAAATGGTAAAGTATTTGCTTGCAAGTATAACTAGTACTTGCGTTGAATTTATTTGACATTGGCTCCTACTACTAGAAGATATAGTACTGAAGCTGAGTAAGTCTAGAAGATATCCTCGTATTCCTTCACCAGCCTGTTGCTATGACCTTATCCTCCCCAGCAAGTGTGTGGAATTATTGATGTCATTTTAGTCAGACATCAAGCAAAACAACACAGCCCGGGGGAAGAGGGTTAGGGTTTGGAAAATGGATGGGAATGGGGGTTTCTTTTTGGGTAGGTTTTGTTGAGAGAAGAAAAAAAAAGCACAGCATGGACAAACAATAATTGAAGATAAAGAGAATCTTTGGGTACAAACTAAAGCTAAGCACATGCAGTCACACTCATAGAATAAAACAATGGATACTGTATCTGTATTGCGTATGTTGTTGGAGTTGTCCTGTTGAATTTGGTAAGTAAGTTGCATGCAGCAAACAATTCCTCTTATTGGCGGCACTCTTCCATTCCAGCTGACGCTTCGTCCATCAATGTTGGTGACCACTGACAGAAGACACCCTGTCCACTGCCTGCCTGGCGGATGTTGACTGAAACCCGGCCTGTAATTATTGAACGGAAAACAGGAAGTGCTATTACAATACCACTGATAAATAAATGAAAGGTATGTACGCTGTGTGGTGCAAAAAGTGACACTTTGATTTCCCGTACAATATTTTTGAAATTGCGTGCTCTGTCTGAGTCACCTTTTTAAGGATAAATAAGTATGGCCAAAATATTATAGCGGATCTTCCCCTCAAGGTAGGTGTACTGTAAACTGTGTTTTAGAACCAAATTTGACCTTCCCAGCAATGCTCCCACCAAGACCCTTACTAAAGCCAGTCGCAAAAATGTAGAAGACCCCCAATCAGATCTCCAAAAACGATGCCTAGCAGAAAAATGGTGACAAAACGTACTTTGAAAGTAACAGTAGGCCCAAATACAGACCGTGGATTGTATTCAAACCACTTGCAAGCAAGCAAAAGTATCCATAGCCAGCATCGCTCCAACAGTGCTCTAAAACCCCAGAACTGCGTTGCAATAGAACCCCCCGAAACACATGCAATCCTGCTGCTAGGGCGAACCCTAACGAACCCTAACTTACAAAAAGTGCCAAAACTGGTGTTTCCTTATGGATTTTGTCCAAAACACTTCTATCCGGTATTAGGCCTTCCCAGGAATGCCCCAGGCAAGACCCGCCAACCCACCTGCAAAAAACCACCCGACAACACCCCCAAACAGCGAAAAAGCAAAATCTCATACTTACAATATCTCTCGGCCTTCGGTCCAAACGCGGCGCTGTGCAGCTAGGTCATCATCAATCATCATAACTCCTGTTTTCCACCACGGATTTCCTGAAAAGCAAATGCAATCAAGATTAGACTGTCGCAGCAGTGCTTCGACAGAGACCCCGGCCGCAACCCACCCACGAACAGCAGGAAGCCCCCCAAAACGCTACATTGAGCAAGATGTCAGAAGAAATAGCAAATAAAAGGCTGTTCCTTAAGGATTTTGTCCAAAACACTTCTATCCGGTATTAGGCCTTCCCAGGAATGCCCCAGGCAAGACCAGCCAACCCACCTGCAAAAAACCACCCGACAACACCCCCAAACAGCGAAAAAGCTAAATCTCATACTTACAATATCTCTCGGCCTTCGGTCCAAACGCGGCGCTGTGCAGCTAGGTCATCATCAATCATCATAACTCCTGTTTTCCACCACGGATTTCCTGAAAAGCAAATGCAATCAAGATTAGACTGTCGCAGCAGTGCTTCGACAGAGACCCCGGCCGCAACCCACCCACGAACAGCAGGAAGCCCCCCAAAACGCTACATTGAGCAAGATGTCAGAAGAAATAGCAAAAAAAGGCTGTTCCTTAAGGATTTTGTCCAAAACACTTCTATCCGGTATTAGACCTTCCCAGGAATGCCCCAGGCAAGACCCGCCAACCCACCTGCAAAAAACCACCCAACAACACCCCCAAACAGCGAAAAAGCTAAATCTCATACTTACAATATCTCTCGGCCTTCGGTCCAAACGCGGCGCTGTGCAGCTAGGTCATCATCAATCATCATAACTCCTGTTTTCCACCACGGATTTCCTGAAAATCAAATGCAATCAAGATTAGACTGTCGCAGCAGTGCTTCGACAGAGACCCCGGCCGCAACCCACCCACGAACAGCAGGAAGCCCCCCAAAACGCTACATTGAGCAAGATGTCAGAAGAAATAGCAAAAAAAGGCTGTTCCTTAAGGATTTTGTCCAAAACACTTCTATCCGGTATTAGACCTTCCCAGGAATGCCCCAGGCAAGACCCGCCAACCCACCTGCAAAAAACCACCCGACAACACCCCCAAACAGCGAAAAAGCTAAATCTCATACTTACAATATCTCTCGGCCTTCGGTCCAAACGCGGCGCTGTGCAGCTAGGTCATCATCATCAATCATCATAACTCCTGTTTTCCACCACGGATTTCCTGAAAAGAAAATGCAATCAAGATTAGACTGTCGCAGCAGTGCTCCCAGACACCAAAAATCACCCACAAACACCCGGAACCCCGCCAAAGAGCACCTCAAAGGCAAGCAAGTCAGCAAAAATGGCAAGAAATTTCCACCTCATATTTGGTCCAAAACACTTTTGTCCATTATTAGAGCTTCACAGCAATGGGCCCAAATCCGTCAACTCACCCGCAAAGAAGTACAACACCCCCACAAGTGCTGAGTCTTTCTTCATTGGGCGTAATCCAGCACTCTGCTTTGAGGGAAATCGCAGTCTGGAGGAGGAGGATAGAGGAGCATGTTCTTCAGAACTTGTGAACCTGAGGAATGTAGACTGCGGCACCTTCAAATCAATAAGCAAACAAGTGAAGACAGTTCTGCTGATGGTCTTGTTTTTGGGATTAGGTGATTAAAGTTTGAATTAAATTAACTGTGCAAAACAAAGAAAGAGAGACACACAGGAATAAAAGTGAATAAGGACGAAAAAGAAAGTTCTTTATTCATTGTCTCATTTTCAGGGCTCGGTGTCAGGGAATAAGAAGAAGATTTTGTCATCATACTCTGCGAATTCAGGCAGGATGAGGTCAGTGCCACCGAACAGAGAACAAATCCCCTCATCTACGTTGCCGTCCTCCTCGTCTTCATGCGGCGTGCTTTCTCGTACTTTGTAATCTGGTGGTATGAGGTGCTGATTCATCTTGATCATTGTCAGCCGCTCCACATTTTTGGGCGAGAGGCTGTCGTGTATTTCTATAGGTTCTGAATCGATCCCCCTATTCCTGACCCTATCCTGGTTAAACTACCTAGCTAGTTAACTAACAGTCAGCCCATGAGGCAAGAAATTCCCCATGATGCAGATACCGTTATCTGACGCAGTCACACTACGGCACAGGAACGTGTTATCTGATTAGGTCATAACGCTTGAGATCTAATTAGACAAGCGATATTCCTCCAGCCCCTGATAAGGCATACAACGTTCTCATAACAAATCAAACCTATGACAACCTGGATAATCCGTGCGGCCATTGTTTTGATTTCACAGAGAACTTTAGTAAAGAATGTGCTAACGAGCAAGTCGTATGACATCTTTATTGACGTACCTATGTCCATCCTTACGTCAATCCCGGCACCTTTAAGGTATAAATATTGCCGATCTTGCCCTATGCAAAACACACGCGTGGTGACAAGACGGAGCAGCCATACTTGCCGAAGCCAAGAGCAGAAGCAGACCCCGCAGGCAGCAGCCCCGCCTTCCTGACGCGCTGAGAGACGCGCTGCTATCTCAAGCCGAGAGACCCAGCACCGGCGCTTCCGGGTAGCCCTCGCAGGCAGCCTGGAATATCGAGAGCAGAGAAAGAGATACCATTCCTCATTCATCCTAAATTCCAGGTACAGAACTGAATAACCCCTCCTAGAGAATTCTTTAGTTATTCACTTGGCAAAAACAAACTTAACTTAAACTGTAACTTTCTATTCCCGCCCACGCATTAGACTTAGGTCAGGTACACGGGGTAGGCGTATTTAGAAACACCAGTTGAGTACGTTTAGTCAAATGTATATGTGTATGTAAATATATTTTAATCATTTTAAACATCATATGGCTCAGAAACCATATCAATGTTTTTACAGTATTATTTTATACTATTGCTTCTAATGTATGCACTTTACTTAACTATAAGTATCGCAATAATATCGATCCATTTCTCTTGTACGAGAAAAGAGACTGATCAATAAATAACACCTTTTATTGAACACGCCCGTCTCTTCCTTTTCTCTACATTCTGATGAGACTAAGAATGCACGTACTGACTGAGTAAAATAATTGCCTTGTGCTCACACGACTCTTGAGATTGACTCTTGATTAGGGGAGAGCAAAGTTGTCATGTTCTATGGTTGTCAGAAACTAAATCCCTTCTTGTCTAATCAGGGAAGTTAATCCTTCCTTGAACATTCGAGAAAGTTTCTAGCGAACTCTGAGCTTAGCTGGCAAACCCAAAAATTAAGTCTAGTATCGACAGTAGTAGACCTAGTTAACGTCTGGCCTAGGCCTTTACTGCTGTAGGTACTATTCCAATGCGCAGAGCCTATTGGGAAAATAGGAACTACACTACATGGCGCCCAACGCGTTTGGAAAGGGCGATAAAACTAACGTAAGACATTTAGAGTAACTCAGTCGTGCTTTCTCACTCAGACCCCTTTTCCCAAATACTCCAAAGACGTCTGGAGTGGGTGAAAGGTTATTATATCCTCCAAAACCTCGCAGGAGGGAACTCCTATGTACGGTTCTTGGTCTAGTCAACGTTGAAGGATAAAACAGTTCCAGAATATTGTGCATCTAATCTCTGTTTCCATAAAGAAACCTGATCTGCAAATAAAAATAATACCATCCTGTCAGTAAAATGGGAGACAGTGATGGAGAAAGAGAGGCAATTAGATTAGCTACTGAAATAGCAGATGCTGATGCTACCATGCAAGCAGCAGACCCGGATATAATACTCATCCAGGTCGCCAAAAGGAGATCTATAACCGTAAAACTTATAGAAAATGGACTGACACCTAGAGGTGGCACAGTCATATTCGTAATTGAGGCACACGAATATCGGCAGACAGAGGTATACTATACATGGATACATTTTCCAGCAGCAAATGCTGTAACAAAGTACTTCCACTATTACAAAGTAGAGGAACCTCCTGAAACGTACACTCCTTTCGAGGAGGTGGAAGTACCACTCAAATTCCAAGAGCATTTGCTCTTATTTGATGGCGCCCTAAAACATAATAATCACATTACAAGGCTCGGTCCTTTAGGAAGACCAGGAGCAACGTGGCCGGTCTTAGCCGGATACACACCACATCCAGACATCGACGAGATGACTGCACCAGAGCTATTAATACAGCTAAAACAACTACTAAAAATTCACAGACAATTAGTTCAGTATGTAATGCGGACTTCTACAATTCAGCCAGCGATTAAACTACCACAGCTGACCTCTCACCAGGGGAACACAAATAAAATTACACCACAGAACATCCAATCCTGCCTAGGTAAGGTTCCAGCTAAAAGGGAACAGATACCATTCTGGTTGGCACAGAAAATCACCCAAATAGAGGCGGTGTTTCCTGACACCACCCCGCTAGAGAAACACAGGATTCTGACTATATGTCTCCCAATGGGAATCGCACCACACATTGAGGACTGTGACACTTGGGGTACAGTCTTTGCTTCCATCTACACAAAAACGCACAGTGTTCCATCCATTTCGGTAATACCAGAATTGCTAAAACAAATTCAAGATGAATATGGTCCAGAACCTGCTTTAACTCTTGGTATGAAATTACTGAAAGACTTCAAGCAGGTCTCGGCTATATTACTAGCCAACATAAAGGGTGAAGCAGCAAACGTGGCGATCCGCCAGAGGTTAAAAGAGACAGATATAGCAGACCAACCAGCTGAAATTGCCAGAATCATAGAAAAATCCTATGAAGAACTAGGCAGAGATAGTCTAGGTGGAATACCAGTAAAACCGCAACTGACTACAAGTCCAGAAAAAATGTTTTTTAATAATAATAATAATTCACCAAAAAAGAACTGGGATGGGAACAAACAATCCAATCCTAAAGAAAAGAAATTCCAGTCCAGAGGAAGGTCTCCTAGGCGAAGAGAGAAATCTCCAAACCCGAGACAAAGGTCACCTCAGAGTGAACCCTCTGGGAATAGATATAACCTTAGAAATAGGGATAATATTAAAAAACCTGATAGATATCAAGACATTGATACACGTCCCTCTCAATCTTTTCAGAATTCCTCGCAGAAATCGGAAAGAAGAGGACGATCAGAAGAGCACGCCAAGTCCAAAGACAAGGAACCTGCTCAACTGAAAAAGAAATCACAATTTCCAAAAAAGAAGGTAGCCAGTATCAAGGTAGTTAACAATGCCGAGAATACTGAGGACACAATTGAAAAACGGAGAGTGGGCTCAGACAATGCTAGACAGCGCAGCAGAGGTGAGCATAGCTCGCAAAGTCCTTATGAATCATCTGGAGACAGTGGACACGAATGAATACCTTCAAGTGGAAACTGCAGATACCAGAGTTAGCAAGCCCCACAAAATATACGAGATAACATTACGTATAGAGGGAGATAAGACTAGGAAAATAAGGGGACTATTTTGGGATAACCTATCCAAGGGCTATGACATCCTTCTAGCTGAAAAAGACTGGCCACCGGAGTTTGTCAGGGAGTGCCCTCATGGCGAAGAAGTAATTATGCCTGCCTTCTCGAATCAAATACCGATTCATAAAAAATACACACTTGCTAGAAAGTGGGCAGTGGCCTTAGCACCTGCTTTATATAAAAATCACGTAGGATGGGATGAGGATTCTCCTCCTCACAAAGTCCAGTTAAAATCACAACCAACTGCACAAAGGCAGTACCCAATTAAGCAAGAAGCTAAAAAACAAGTAAATGAAATACTAGATCAGCTAGAATACCAAGGGGTGATTGAAACTTGCACCTCACAAATGAACAATCCTTTGTTTCCGGTCTCCAAACCAGACAATTCATATCGCCTAGTTTTGGATTACCGACACCTTAACACATGTTGCAAAACTTTTGCAGTGCAAAACTCACACAGTGCTGCACTAATGAATAACATAGTGCGCAAAAAATACAAAACAACCTTGGACATCTCCAACGGATTCTTTTGTCAAAACATAGCACCAGAGAGCAGATATTTAACAGCTTTCTCAGTAAATGGCACTCAAAAACAATTCTGTCGGTTAGCCCAGGGGTACAAGAACAGCCCGGGGGTATTCTCAGCGAGAGTAACAGAATTACTACAACTATATGATGATGAAGCATTATCTTATGTCGATGACATTTACTTAACAGATGATGACTTGGAGACTCACTTGAAAAGAGTGAACACCATAATACTTGGTTTCGCTGCAGAGGGTTACAAATTCAACTTCAAAAAATCCAGAATTGCCCATCTGAAAATCCAGTACGGAGGATATGAATTATCAAGTATTGCCTGGTTGACAGTCTTTTAAGAACTAGAAGAATTGAAAAATCTACAATATGAAAAGACGTATCCTCTGCCAATCGACATTCTGCCTCTAAGACATTACGCCTGTGTAATCTATACAGACGGACATGCTCAACCCTCCGTTTGGGGAGAACATGCATACAATCCCACATGTGAGATTACAAAAGAAGTGTGGCACGGAGGTAAACTAAGACCTCTATTAACAAAATCACACTCAGTAGAAACTAATTCAGAACTACAAACTGAAATATTAGCTTTGAAAATGGCGCTAGATAATGCGGATCGCGAATTCCCGACACTTATAGTGTCAGATTCATATTTCTGCGTCAAAGCATATAACAAGGATTTGCAGACATGGATTCAGAACGGTTACAAAGATGACACAGGTGCACCAATAAAGCAGAGACTTCTCTGGGAACAAGTAGCTCTTTTGAAGAAAGAACTACCAAAGACTCACGTGACTCACTCACTGAGTCATCAACGTGATGGCGTTCACGTTGTGGGGAATTCATTGGCTGAGACAGCCGCAGCGGCAGCCACTAAATCGGCTCCCGTAGATCGAAAAAAGCGTACATTAAAATACATTGACGGCGAAACATTGCTGGCGGTGAAAACGTCATCAAAAGGCGACTGCTCAGCGTTACCGATCAACTATCCACTCAATTATACATACATAATCGATGCAAACTCCGTCCCTTTTGCTCGAATCCCTGGAGTGGGGGATAGAGTGATTCCAAACATGGACAGGAGAAACTTGTTAATCGCAGACGCACACATGGGCGAGGGTCACAGACACCTTAAATTAAAAGATTCTCTGGAAGAATTACAATCACGGTACTGGTGGCCAGGCATGAGCCTGCACTACACCATGTTTGTAAAAAACTGCCCAAACTGCAACAGAGATCGCAGTGGGGAGAGAAGCAGTTTAATACCTCGTCGTATCAAGGCAGATAATATTACCAGCAAAAAGAATGGCTTGCGATTAACATATACAGGCTAGTTTCCACTTATAATGTAGATCACCAGCACTCGGCTGACGTCCGGACTATTATACAAGATTTGCGAGTCTAAATGGCATATACGCTAAGAGCATGCTACGTTCGACCATTTTTTTCACTCAAGCAAACCAGCCTGGGGGGGAAACATGGCCAAATGAGCACAGCCCAGCGGGAATCTTCTCACTTCCTTCCTGAGGGTATGGGACGGTGTAAAGAAAAAACCAAGGCAGAAAGCAATCTATAATAGAAAGGATATTAGGTTCGGGAGCTGGGTGGGTCAAACATCTAATAAGTGTCCAACGTAGTCTAAATAACTTGCCAAGAAATTCTCTGAAGGGATTCAGTCCGTACGAATTATTATTCGGAACTAGGATGTTGATCTCTGACCTTGATAGTCAGACTTCAGTGGTAATAGAAAAAACCTTTGATGTCAAAGACCGTTTGGCTATTTTGCAGGACTTAAACAAAACAAGAAAAGACCTGAGCAACATACAGTTGAAACAACAGCCAACAACCACTGAAGAATCACCACCTGTCCCAGCAAGACCTGTCTGGATTCCAAAAGTCGGGGATCTAGTCAGGGAAAAGATCGCGGTAAAGAAGGAATTTGGGCCTTCTTACAGAAAAGCAGTTCCTGTCTTGTCTGTCAACGGGACAAGATCAGTTGTACTACCGCCACTTGCTGGAAAAAAGGAGAACCGAGTTGTATCCATCGACCTGGTAAAACCACAACATGTGGCCGATAACAAACAGTAGGCCAAGTGGACTCCCAATAAGTAGCAGAACACCAAGGTTTGCTACCAGTACAGAGGTCCTATCAAAGAGGCTCATCACATTCGAAACGCCTACAGAAGAACAACAAGGACTATGCAACAATGCAATAGAACTTAGACCTCTGAAAACCCAAATAAAGACATTTAGTAGAGACACACCAATCTATACAGAAGTACCAAGTGAAAATGCAAGAAACAAAAATCCTGAACCAATTGGAACAATTGACAGAACTGCATCCGGTTACTTCATCAACTTCGATGATTCCTCTGACGGTTTCAGCGAACAAAAGACACAGCCATCATCAAAATCCTTTAAAGACAAAGCGAAGGAACTTTTGAAACAACTAAAAGAAACATATCTGATTTCTCCATGGATTGAATTTTGGGTGGGTTTTGGTGCATTTATCCTCATACTTTGGCTCATCATGGTATTTACTTTGGGACGCTTCATTGAGGGAAAATATGCTAAAATGGACACAGCAAGTCAGAACATCAACTTGGTCCTCAAACCACACACATCTTCACACGTCGAGAAACGAGAACTTTCTTCAGAACTTTCTTCAGCCAACTTCACAGCAATTCCAATACCTGGTGGGGTAGCCTGGGACAACACTGACTATGAAATTTATGGTCCGGTCGAGATCCTGAAATATCCACACCAAATCAAGATCTCTTTGAGTGACTTTGCAAAACCAAACTCATTTGCTGATGATTGGGACTTTGAAAGTATTAACAATATGATGTCTGACTTAGTAATGTCTGCTAAATTTACAAAACATGATTATTTGCAAGGTTCTACAAATTATGATAGTATGTATTGCTATAACCACTATGGTAACCATTTCTTGCATAAATCTGCACAACCTAGAAATGTTTTAAATTATAATCAATGGGAACATTGTGCTACACCTCCAAAAGGGAGCTCTAGAACCGTATATGACAAATATTCATATTTTTCAGGTTTTAACATAACTAATGCTGAAACATTTTATTACAAATTGTCAAACAAGACAGGGATGAAAACCATGATAACCAACACAAAATTGATATATTCGGATTCTTTCTTTCAAAAAATGAATACTTTTGGATTTGATTATTGGGACAAACATGTTGATTTGAAAAGTGTTTGGGGTACAAAAGAATGGCAAGTACAGGGTATAGAAGCTTTGTTTAGAGCCTGCATGATCCCAGAACAAATGATATTTTTAAATGACACCGTCCAACAAACCACCTGTCTTGGCCTAGCAAAAATCAAAGATTTAAATAACCTATCTATTCCAAAGCCAACAATGTTTAGCAATAACTCTAATACAGATGAAGGAATAGACATAAACCATATACTTAACCAAAACAGAACACATCCTGATTGGAAACAATGGTTGATCTGGCCCACAGATACAAATAACTGTCAAGATAGATTCCTGAATAAAACACAGGGTTTCAAAATGACCAGGCCAGACCCTAGATATCCCCAAAGACATCACCCAGGGATAATAACAACCTACAGTGTGGGCAAATTATGCCTTCAATGGCTACAAACTTCCACACTGCCTGAAATTAAGCAACACCTAACTTTACTTACTGATGGTGCTGACTTGCGTGATTTCATAATGGGACCACGCAAACAGCGTCAAAAGCGTTTCATAGCAGCCTCTGTATATGCAGCATACAATGAGGCCTGGAAGGTTACTCAAATTGAGACAGCAGAAAGAATACGGGAAATTGACCGTATTAATTTGGAAAAATCACTTTCTGTAGTGGACAATGGGTTAATGACTCTGTCCTCCAGAATTTTTTCATTGGACAGCATTGTGTCTTCAGCAATCGATATATTATCGCAAGACTTACTATTATTACAACATGGTCAGTCACAATTGCGTTCTATTGTACAGCTTGGCTGGACGTTACAAAATCTGCGTTCAGGCTATGTGCCTTGGCGTTTAATCAACACAACGTCACTATTCCAAATCTTTAACCTTACTGATAGACAAATCGGTATGGCGCAGAAGGGTGCTGATTATACAATCTTGAGCATTGAAAAACTAGAAAGATTACCAATGACAATGTCAGAACGACCTGTCAGTGAATGGATAATACACGGAATCATAAATATTCCAATCTCAACCTTCAGGTTTCAATACTGCCAAAAATATATACAGGCTGGCATGTACGAGAAATTGGGAAAAGGGTACCTTAAAACAACTTGGAACCTGCCCTATTCACATGCATGTGTCAGTAACAAAGGACAGAAAGTGTTTCTTAGTGGCAACAATTGTGCTATGTCACTGAGCGGCACGCTTCTGTGTAACGGTATTAGTTTGCACGGAGCCTGTGAAGGGAATTCATACAACCTTTCATGTCACCAGCAAGGCGCACCTGCAACTGAAATAGAACCATTCTTTCAAAGACTCTATAATGGGAGTTACATTCTTATTGTAGACTGCAGATGCTGTAGTCTTATGCCCGGGACTCCTTATCTCGTCACTACGACGGCGAAGGTCAAGTGCTGTGGACGTTCTTTGTTCCCCAGCTCCTTTCCAGACAGGGAGGCAAGGGCATGGCCCGGTCTGAAAATTACTTCTATTCGAATAGACACTTTAAGCAGAATGAAAACAGTGCTTCTTCAGACGCCTACAAGGCTCACGTCATCTAAAGAAACGTATGATCTACAAGTCGCAAGGACGACTGCAGAGATACATACATTATTATCAACCAATTCCCCCGTACATTTCGCGGAAATCCTGAGCGAAATCTTAAATATTTCTGATACCACAGGGGTCTCAAAGGTATTTAAGACAGTATTTTTGATGGCATTAACACCATTCAAAGCCATACTGGGTATTTTTCCAGACTTCGTCCATTCGATTTTTGGCGGACTTCCCCTGATCCTAGGACTAATTGCAGGAATCCTATTCCTAGTCCTTATTTTTCGTTATGGCAACCCATGTCACAGAACAAAATCTCACGACAATGGAAGATACGATCCTAGCCATTGGATACCGGGACCGGATATCAAAAATCCTGGGACTCTCCCGGCTTAGAGACCTAAACATGACTTGGTTTCTATCATTTCGACCAATGTGGCAAAGGTGTGTTTTACCTGTACTAAGGTGTCTGCTATGCGGAGAAGAATGCGTGTTAGACACCTGTCTGACGCTACAATCGGATGCGCCAGTGGATGCAGATACACTGTTGGTTCCTACCAAGGTTCACGCACTGTGCTGCCCTCAAAGGCTGCCAATTCTGATGACGGCATTCCTGGAATCTTCACCACTGCGATTGAAGAGTAGTGAAGTTCAAGATGAAAGCAGCATCGAACAGGTACGACCTTCTGTCAGCAATGCAAATAAGAATATCAATGGAGACAATCATGCGCACGAATGCATGGTTACCCCTATTTCCGACTTAGTGGAACTTTCCCATGAAGCTGTTGACAGTTTTTTCGAAAGCCTGAATGATATGATGTTCTCTCCGGAACAGAAATAGAGACTTTTGAGTAAACTCGCACACGGCGTTCCCTGAATTCGGCCTTCAACTTTAAAAATAAAGTCACATGAACAATTACAATCCAGTTCACGGACAGCAACTTTTTTCAGCAAGCCCCTAAAATATTTTTCTATATATTTTTTCCCGGGACACTGATCTTCTGCTTAAAGTAAGAAACTATTCCTAGAGAACTAAGATTTCTATTTTTTTAGATTCTTTATAGACTTTATATAGACTTTAGCTGCCCACTGGTATGTTCACAATATATTTTATGTGATGAAATGGTTTCGACTTTTTTTCTGTATAGCCATATTAAGAGCCATTTCATGTGTATTTATCATATACCAACAAACAATAATGCATAACAATGCGTGTTTACTTTTGCATTTGATTCATAGCTTAAGTGCATACGATATATATGACTGCAATTTTTCAGTATATTTGAAAATTTCAAAATGCATTTATGTATTTTGGGGTGGTAAGGTATACACTATACTCTATAGTATGTTGTACTATGTTATACTATGCATAGATTAGTAGATATGACCATAGTTAGCGTGGAGTGGGTGTCGTGTATTTCTATAGGTTCTGAATCGATCCCCCTATTCCTGACCCTATTCTGGTTAAACTACCTAGCTAGTTAACTAACAGTCAGCCCATGAGGCAAGAAATTCCCCATGATGCAGATACCGTTATCTGACGCAGTCACACTACGGCACAGGAACGTGTTATCTGATTAGGTCATAACGCTTGAGATCTAATTAGACAAGCGATATTCCTCCAGCCCCTGATAAGGCATACGACGTTCTCATAACAAATCAAACCTATGACAACCTGGATAATCCGTGCGGCCATTGTTTTGATTTCACAGAGAACTTTAGTAAAGAATGTGCTAACGAGCAAGTCGTATGACATCTTTATTGACGTACCTATGTCCATCCTTACGTCAATCCCGGCACCTTTAAGGTATAAATATTGCCGATCTTGCCCTATGCAAAACACACGCGTGGTGACAAGACGGAGCAGCCATACTTGCCGAAGCCAAGAGCAGAAGCAGACCCCGCAGGCAGCAGCCCCGCCTTCCTGACGCGCTGAGAGACGCGCTGCTATCTCAAGCCGAGAGACCCAGCACCGGCGCTTCCGGGTAGCCCTCGCAGGCAGCCTGGAATATCGAGAGCAGAGAAAGAGATACCATTCCTCATTCATCCTAAATTCCAGGTACAGAACTGAATAACCCCTCCTAGAGAATTCTTTAGTTATTCACTTGGCAAAAACAAACTTAACTTAAACTGTAACTTTCTATTCCCGCCCACGCATTAGACTTAGGTCAGGTACACGGGGTAGGCGTATTTAGAAACACCAGTTGAGTACGTTTAGTCAAATGTATATGTGTATGTAAATATATTTTAATCATTTTAAACATCATATGGCTCAGAAACCATATCAATGTTTTTACAGTATTATTTTATACTATTGCTTCTAATGTATGCACTTTACTTAACTATAAGTATCGCAATAATATCGATCCATTTCTCTTGTACGAGAAAAGAGACTGATCAATAAATAACACCTTTTATTGAACACGCCCGTCTCTTCCTTTTCTCTACATTCTGATGAGACTAAGAATGCACGTACTGACTGAGTAAAATAATTGCCTTGTGCTCACACGACTCTTGAGATTGACTCTTGATTAGGGGAGAGCAAAGTTGTCATGTTCTATGGTTGTCAGAAACTAAATCCCTTCTTGTCTAATCAGGGAAGTTAATCCTTCCTTGAACATTAGCGAAAGTTTCTAGCGAACTCTGAGCTTAGCTGGCAAACCCAAAAATTAAGTCTAGTATCGACAGTAGTAGACCTAGTTAACGTCTGGCCTAGGCCTTTACTGCTGTAGGTACTATTCCAATGCGCAGAGCCTATTGGGAAAATAGGAACTACACTACAAGGCGGCTCCGTTTGGGAGTTACAATGCCACCAGCAGCACTGAAAACACGTTCAGAAGACACACTTGCGAGTGGGCAAGACAAATAGTTTATAGCCAGGTTGGAGAGCTGTGGCCACAATTGTTTTTTGCCATGCCAATACTGCAATGGCTCATCATTAAGAAAGACCTCTGTTGAGTCATTCATATAGTCCTGCACCATCGACTCAAGGTCATCAACGGTTCCTCCACTTTGCTTACTTTTTGCTGTGCCTTTGACATTTTTTCGAGAACCATACCCAAGCAAACTTAGCCAATCCTCCTCAGCAGCCACTGTTAGTGTTGTGTGTGGTGCAGATGATCCAGTTGCCGGTGTCTTTAACGGCTGAGAGGTCACTTGTGCCCCAGCCACAGGTGCAGAAGTGGATTCTTGTGACTGGGGATGGCCTGCTGATGCTGATGTACTGTCTTCTCCTTCAATAACCTGCCGTTCTTTTTCAAACCTCTTGGCTGACCAGGCTAACCAATGTTTGTACTTTTGAACATCTGCATCAGCAAAAGGAAAGAATGCTTCGCCTGCCAGCGCCTTTTTGTAGCGTGGATCCAGAATAGTAGCACAAATGTAATGCTGATCTGACTTGATCTTTTGAAGACGTTCATCACCACGTAGGCGCTCTAATAATTTCTCAGACAAAATAAAATGGTCTTTTTTTTGTACATCTTTTTGAAACTCAGAAGACACCGCCATCAGTTGGTGCTCCAGCATGCACAACAATGGGATAGCTTTTCCCAAATTACAGTCCTCCTGGCTGACTGCACGCCTGAAGAACTCAAAAGGACGAAGCATGTCTGTCAGGCTTTTAACTATGTCCCATTGCGCCGCAGCCATCCGCAGGTCCTCCTTCTGAGTTGTACCCTCTGTTAAGAAATAGTGATCGAGTACCGTATACTGCTCATACAGACGCTCAAGCATGTAGAAGGTTGAGTTCCAACGTGTTGCCACCTCCTGGATGAGTGCTTTCACTGGTATTCGACTTTGAAGTAGCAGCCTCCTCAGATGCTTCCGGGCCTTAAAAGAATGGCTGAAATGGTTGCACATTTTGCGGCAGGTGGCCATTACCGCGAACGCTGCACTGTCTCTATCACTCAAGAATTTTTGAACTACCAGGTTGATACAGTGCGCCAAACACGGCACTCTAACATAGTCACCCAGCGACATGGCCTTAACTATAGTGGCGCCATTATCCGTGGAAACATAACCAATCTTGCGTTTTATTGGAGATAGCATTTTCAAGACCTTTTTGTCAAACTCGTCCAAAATGTTTTGGGATGTGTGACTTTTCTCCAAGCCAAACATGGCTAGTGTTGCATGTTTCCGAGCAGCTTTGAAAACTTTGTCCGGGTCAACACCTGCGTTTAGCTTTGCTTTAACACCTGAAAAAGAGACCCAGTGTGCAGTGATGCACATGTAATCAGCGCCTGCGCAACTGGTCCACATGTCTGTTGTCAGATGTATTGTGTGAACAGCACTCTTCTGCAAAGCTGCCCCAATCGCCTCCAGCACATCTTCATGTAGTGCTGGGACCGCAACTCTGGCAAAATAGAACCGGCTAGGAACCTTCCATTTAGGGCAGAGCGTTGCCACTAATTCTAGAAAACCTACCGCTTCTACAAAAGAAAAAGGGAGAAGGTCCACAGCTAGCATTTTAGCCAGCTTAGTGTTATACAGACGCGTCAGTGGGTGGTTGCGTTCATATGGCACGTCTGAAGTAAGCATTGTTCTAATGTTGCCCTGGACCAAGCATTTACGGGCTGATAATGACTTCGTTGACCCAATTTTGCTCGCTGGTGAACTTTTGTGCGTTGGTGTCTCACTCGCTCCAACACTCTTAGTGTGCCTCACATTGGGTGTGCTGCTGACAGGGGTACTGGGTGTAAGGGAAGTGTTTGACACGTCTTCTTCCTCCTCGTCATCATCAGATGCAACATCAACGTTTCCTTGAATTCGGCCTTTCTTGATCGCATCTAGGTGCGCAAACCATTGGACAGTGTGCTGTCTCCTAAGATGACCTCTCTGGCCTCCGGTACCATAGTTGGTACCTGGCTTACCACGACTAACTGCAAGCTTACAAAGGGTACAAATGGCAAACTTTGGATTTTTTTGACAAACAGTAAAGAAGTCCCAAACTGGGGACTTGAAGTGTCTGTGGGACCTGGAGGAGGCGGCGATACTGGTGGTGGTGGTCATGAAGCTAATGCCAGATGAAGTGGAGGATCTGGATTGCCCAACTTTTGTACGTTGTGCACTTTCACCGCCACTAATTAAGGTTGAGGTGGATGGAGGTCTCTTCTTGGCAGAAAGAAATATGGAAGCGGGACGAGTTGGTGTACTACTTAACTCCAATGATTGTGGTGTTTCCACTGCCTCCTCATCGACAACATCATCATCATCACGCTCAGCAGCTCTTCGGGCTAGGGTCAAAATGTCTGTTTGCTGCATGCCCGCTGGGGCTGCAGTGACCTTTATGATGACTGGGTCGTCGTTGGCAGAGTCTTCATCAGCAGCAGTATCCGCCACTTCTTGTTGAGCCTCATCACACTCCATAACTCTGAGACTTTGGACGAGCTTCCTTTTACGCTTAACTACCTTTGTCGGATCATGGTGTGCCTCACTCTCAGACGGCAGTGGTGCTGGTTCCCAAGTTTGATCCGTATCATCAGAAGGAGGTGTGCTTGAAGAAGATGTAGACACCACCCTTGATCTCTTCCTTGCTAGGGGTGTGGAAGACAATGAAGGATCATCAGGAGGAGTGGCTTCCTCAAATGATACCTCGCCTTGATTGTCGATTTCCTGATGTGCCCCTACTTCGGGAGGGACAACTATTGTGGGCACTTGTGACCCTCCATGCACCTCTGCTTGCGCATCTCCTTGCGCTGCCTCTCCTTCCACATGCACTTGGGCTTGTACTTGCACATGTGATTGTTGTTGCGGCTGTGGTTGTTCAACACTCGTCAGATGAGCTACAACAACCTGTGTTGATTGAGGGACATTGCTGCTGCTTTCTTGCGATGAGCCAACATCACTGGTCGATGGTGATTGAACAACTATACTGGCTGCCTCTGCAGCACTCAAGGGCTTGGACTTAAGTTGGCGTGGTGGTGGAGGTGGCACTGAGCCCAATGGAGCGGGGGTGCTGCTGCCAGCTTGGTCCCCAGCAGATCCCGCTGCTGCTGCAGGCATATTTTTTTTTTAGCACCAAACAAAGGGGCGGGCGGCACACCAGTCTCCTTGGTAACTTGCTTCTTCTGCTCCTTACTGGCACCTTTCTTGCTAGAGGAGCTACGGGTTACTTTTTTTGGGGCCATCTTCTTCAGAGCAGGTCAGAACAGCAGGCAGCAGTTGCACGAGTTGCAGAGTTGTCTGTGTCCAGACGTGACGTCGCGTGACGTTATGCTGCACACACACACCGCTGCAGGACTTCTTCCTGGCACTGGTGGTTCTCTTGAGTCTTGTGCACCTAAAAGCAATGGAAGACAGAGGAACATCAGTTCAGTTATACACCCCAAAAAATCGACAAAACACAGAAAAATGAGCACAATCCCATGCCATCCATGATGTTTACATTGAAGACACCCCACAGAAAGACTAGGGACATGCAAGTATGCAACACTCACTACCCCTGGGCATAATGGATGAAAAGTAGGCAAAATAAGTGCAGGCCTCAGACACTGCCTCTCCTCAAAATGGCCCCTTACACCCCAAGCACATGTTGCCTGTACCAGCCAGCAGCACTCAAGATGGCCACCACCACCACCACCCACATGGCCAGTCCACATCAACAGTACACCCCAAAAAACACAGAAAAACACCCAGAAATCACCACAATCCAATGCCATCCATGATGTTTACATTAAAGAGAGTGAGACCACACTACAGGCACACTCAGTCCATGCACCACTACTACCCCTTGGCAAAAGGCCCCACCAGCAGCCCCAAAAAACGACAAAAAAACAATAAAATCAGCACAATCCCAGCCCATCCATGGTCTCAATGGTGTTTAAATTCAAGAAGACACCCCTCAGAAACACTAGGCCCATGCAACACTCACTACCCCTGGGCATAATGGATGAAAAGTAGGCAAAATAAGTGCAGGCCTCAGACACTGCCTCTCCTCAAAATGGCCCCTTACACCCCAAGCACATGTTGCCTGTACCAGCCAGCACTCAAGATGGCCACCACCACCACCCACATGGCCAGTCCACATCAACAGTACACCCCAAAAAACACAGAAAAACAGCCAGAAATCACCACAATCCAATGCCATCCAGGATGTTTACATTAAAGAGAGTGAGACCACACTACAGGCACACTCAGTCCATGCACCACTACCCCTGGGCAAAGGGCCCCACCAGCAGCCCCAAAAAAACAACAAAAAACAATAAAATCAGCACAATCCCAGCCTATCCATGGCCTCAATGGTGTTTAAATTCAAGAAGACACCCCTCAGAAACACTAGGCCCATGCAACACTCACTACCCCTGGGCATAATGGATGAAAAGTAGGCAAAATAAGTGCAGGCCTCAGACACTGCCTCTCCTCAAAATGGCCCCTTACACCCCAAGCACATGTTGCCTGTACCAGCCAGCAGCACTCAAGATGGCCACCCACCACCACCCACATGGCCAGTCCACATCAACAGTACACCCCAAAAAACACAGAAAAACAGCCAAAAATCACCACAATCCAATGCCATCCATGATGTTTACATTAAAGAGAGTGAGACCACACTACAGGCACACTCAGTCCATGCACCACTACTACCCCTTGGCAAAAGGCCCCACCAGCAGCCCCAAAAAAACGACAAAAAAACAATAAAATCAGCACAATCCCAGCCCATCCATGGGCTCAATGGTGTTTAAATTCAAGAAGACACCCCTCAGAAACACTAGGCCCATGCAACACTCACTACCCCTGGGCATAATGGATGAAAAGTAGGCAAAATAAGTGCAGGCCTCAGACACTGCCTCTCCTCAAAATGGCCCCTTACACCCCAAGCACATGTTGCCTGTACCAGCCAGCACTCAAGATGGCCACCACCACCACCCACATGGCCAGTCCACATCAACATTATACCCCAAAAAACACAGAAAAACAGCCAAAAATTACCACAATCCAATGCCATCCAGGATGTTTACATTAAAGAGAGTGAGACCACACTACAGGCACACTCAGTCCATGCACCACTACCCCTGGGCAAAGGGCCCCACCAGCAGCCCCAAAAAAACGACAAAAAACAATAAAATCAGCACAATCCCAGCCCATCCATGGCCTCAATGGTGTTTAAATTCAAGAAGACACCCCTCAGAAACACTAGGCCCATGCAACACTCACTACCCCTGGGCATAATGGATGAAAAGTAGGCAAAATAAGTGCAGGCCTCAGACACTGCCTCTCCTCAAAATGGCCCCTTACACCCCAAGCACATGTTGCCTGTACCAGCCAGCAGCACTCAAGATGGCCACCACCACCACCCACAGGGCCAGTCCACATCAACAGTACACCCCCAAAAAACAGAAAAACAGCCAGAAATCACCACAATCCAATGCCATCCATGATGTTTACATTAAAGAGAGTGAGACCACACCACAGGCACACTCAGTCCATGCACCACCACCCCTGGGCAAAAGGCCACACCAGCAGCCCCCAAAAAACGACAAAAAACAATAAAATCAGCACAATCCCAGCCCATCCATGGCCTCAATGGTGTTTAAATTCAACAAAACAGTTGTATCATGCACCCCTAACCAACCCTGGTCCTACTGGATACTGTGGCTACCCACAATATAATTTATTTAATGTTCTGAAAAAGTTCCAAAATTGTACTTGCAGCAACTGTAATGCCCCAAACAAACTTACTTGTGAAAGTTGATTTCTAATCCAAAAGTGATCCAAAGACAGTCAAAAAGGCCTCAAATCCAAATATCCAGCAGCACCCACAAAAAGTAATCCTTCCAGCTCCAGATCCAAATGAAAGTGACCAGGAGATGGACAAAGCACTGGGAGGAGCCTGCTGGACAGGAACAGGAAGTTGGAGACTGTGGGGCACTTCCTTCCCCCCCCCCCAAAAATGGACTCCTTGCAAAAAAAAAAGGCCATGCAAATGTCAACCTGAGCAGTGATTCTGATAAAAATCATAATTTTCTGAAGGTTTATCCTGTTTGCTGGTGATTTTCTTGTGCAGAATTGCAAAATCTCTATTTCGCGAATGCGAGATTGTTCCTTTCCGCCGCAACTACGTGTTCGCAATTGCGAACTCTCGCGAGGTGTGCTGTGCAAGGTGGCAAGCCGCGATTACGTATTCGCGGGCGCCAAACTCCCGCGGGATCACGCAGCAAGATCCAAAATTGAGCGGCACTCGCAAAGAAAAACAACTCGGCAAACGCTAAATGACGGAAAGTGAACGCCGTGCACCACGCCGCGCGCCGCAACCAAGCAAAAAATCCGCCGCGAGCGGATTCACGGATTTTCGACAAATTCGCGAGAGTTCGCGGATTGCGAATTTGCCGAAAATCCGCAAAATCCGCGATCGGAGCGGATTTTACGCCCATGCTTACTCCTTTGGCCTCGTTCAGCTTTGGCAGGCACGCGGGGCTCTCCTCCTTCTTCCAAGAGCCCCGCCCACATCCAGGCAATGCTTGCTTGTCTTCCTGTTTTGCGGCAGCTCGCGCAGGGAGGGCACTGACCGGCGGGGTGGGCTCCCGCTTTGGTCCCAAAAAGCACAAACCCGCGGGGTGGGCACCCGCTTACCAATGCAGAAAAAATGCGGGTGGGCACCCGTTCCAAAGGCACCACTGCGGGGTGGGCTCCTGCTCGGTGTTTGAGCATAAATTAGCAGGGTAGTCTCCCAAAAAACAGCATCATCGATGCAGGGTAGGCTACGAATCCCCAACAAAGCGGGTTACCCTCGCAATCTCACGCTGCCAACGTCAGATTCTCTCCTCTGCTGGCAATTATATAGCGCTCATGAGGAGCTAGGTTTCCTCACAGTCCTTAAAAAAGGCAGAATTAAGGAGTCCTTAGTGCTGGGGAAACCACAGCACAGCATCGTCATGCAGGATAGCACACAGGGACCCCCAGGAGAGAGCAGCTTGGTCCCACGGCAGTTACTCCTGGTAGAGTGTACCCCCCAGTCCAGGTAAGCACGAGAAGCTTATGGGATTACAGTCCTTACATTTATAGGACATTTTCCTTTGTTTGTAGAGTGCAGGGCTTGGGGAAACCAATTCCAACTGGGTTTGGAGCACTCTGTTTACCAGGTTCCTCTTCCTTATTGTTAGGTGGAGGCTCGTCATGAGACACACCACAGGGGGGTGGAGCCAGCATTTACTAGGGCAGGCACCTTCCTATTCAGGGACCAGGGGCTTCTCCTTCCACTACTCAAAATTACGATGTCCCATTCATCCTAGCGCTGACTCACCCTGCCACTCCTGGAGCCACACACACCTCTCAGCCCCTGTCACTCAAAAGCCAGACATGCAATTCACATCAGGCAGGCAGACACATAGCACACAGAAAGGCCCACTTCTCAGAGTGGCATTTCTAAAATAGTTATAATAAATCTGTGCACACCATTGCGTATAATTTATTATTACTATTTCAAACATACCAAACTTGACCATGCTGCGCCTCTCATATCAGGGATTACCATTGAAACACGTATCAGGGAATCCCCAATGCATTCCTATGGGAGGGCAGCCCCACAGTAGTGAGAAACCTAAATGGCTTTTTGTCACTACAAGGACATGTTACACACTTAAGGTACATGTCATATCTTTTACCTACAATGCACCCTGCCCATAGGGCTAGCTAGGGCCTACCTTAGGGGTGCCTGACATGTAGGAAAAGGGGCGTCACAGACATGGCACACGCTTTAGGCGCCATTTCACAGTGGCATTGACACTGCGCGTACAGACCCCCTGCAATGGCAGAGGCCTGAGATAGGTTTGAAATGCTGCTTTAGTGGGTGGCGCAACCAGCTCTGCAAGCCCACCAGTAGCATTTTATTTACCAGTCCTGGGTATATGGAATCCCACTTTACAAGGTACTGACAGATAAATTAAATAGGCCAAACAGGTGTAGACCAATCTTACTATATTTAACACAGAGAGCACAACACACACTTTACACTAGACAGCAGTGCTAAAGTGCCCAGAGACCTGAAACCACCAACACCATGTCAGAAAAATAGCCAGGAGAAAGACAAAAAGTTTAGGGATGACCCTGCAAAAAGGGCCACGTCCAACAGATAGATAGATAGATAGATAGATATGCATATATATAGATATATATATATATATATATACACTGAAAAAACCTAAGGTTACAGGGACATTATACGTGGGAGTGAGTGTCTGAAGAGTTTCAGCACTCCTTCCATCATCTCCTTGTGTTTGCTTTGTTCACCCTAAATTGGCAGGGTATGCCCAGATGTAGGTCATTTGCTCACTTTGCCACTGGATTCAAGCTAGCCTGGCTGATGTGGGGTGTTACCCTGAAACCGGTCCCAGGGTGCTAGTTTCTGGCTCAGGGAACACCTAGCTTGGCAGTTAAGGCTGGACTGTTCCCATGAGGCACAGGGTCAAGGCCGATTTGCATATAGCTGAGTCTGAACTGAGGTGGAAATGTGAACTAAAGAAAGATGATGGATTCAACCCAGATTTGTGACTAAGGGTGAGTATCTGAAAAGATTCAGCACTCTGTCCATCATCTCCTTTTGTTTGCTTTGTTCACCCTAAGTTGGCAGGGTATGCCCAGAGGTCGGCCCCTTGCTCACTTTGCCACTGGATTCAAGCTAGCCTGGATGATGAGGGGTATTACCCCAAAACTGGTCCCAGCATGCTAGTTTCCGGCTCAGGGAACACCTAGCTTGGCAGTTCGGGCTGGACTGTTCCTATGAGGCACAGGGTCAAGACTGATTTACATATAGCTGGGTCTGAACTGAGGTCGAAATGTGAACTAAAGAATGATGATGGATTCAACCCAGATTTGTGACTAAGGGTGAGTATCTTATAGGTTTCAGCACTCTGTCCATCATCTCCTTTTGTTTGCTTTGTTCACCCTAAGTTGGCAGGGTATGCCCAGACGTCGGTCCCTTGCTCACTTTGCCACTGGATTCAAGCTAGCCTGGCTGATGAGGGGTGTTACCCCAAAACCGGTCCCAGGATGCTTGTTTCTGGTTCAGAGAAGACATGGCTTGGCAGTTCGGGCTGGACTGCTCCCAAGAGGCACAGGATCAAGACTGATTTGAATATAGCTGGGTCTGAACTGAGGTGGCAAAGTGAGCTAAAGAGCAATGATGGATTCGACCCAGATCTGTGTCTGGGGCAAGTGTCGGAAAAGTTTTATCACTCCGTCCATCATCTCCTTGTTTTTGCTTTGTTCACCCTAATTTGGCAGGGTATGCCCAGACGTGGGTCCTTTGCTCACATTGCCACTGGATTCAAGCTAGCCTGGCTGATGACTGGTGTTACCCCGAAACCGGTCCCTGGATGCGTGTTTCTGGTTCAGGGAAGACCTGGCTTGGCAGTTCGGGCTGGACTGTTCCCATAAGGCGCAGGGTCAAGACAGATTTGCATATAGCTGGGTCTTAACTGAAGTGGCAAATTGAGCTAAAGAACAATGATGGATTCAACCCAGATCTTTGACTGTGGATGAGTGTCTGAAAAATTTAAGAATTTCATCCACCATCTCCTTGTGTTTGCTTTGGGATGTTATAGTAAGGCTGACATTTCACTTGTACAAAACTAGAGAAATGTAGTTGTTATAAACTAAAGTCGCACCCCCGCAAAGCACTGCTGATGATGTCACACATTACATCACTCATGACATGGTCAGTGACATCACTGATGACATCTCAAAGGCTTGGCCGAGAGGCCTGTTTGCAGAGTGGTGAAAAAAGGGGTGTGGCCTCCGACTACCTCGCAGCAATCCATCTATGTGGGGTTTACTGGAGGTAACAGGTGGGCTAGCTGGCTCTGAGGACCCTCAGCAATGAAAGGGACTTAATCCTCCAACCAAGAGTGTGCCAGGAGATGCGTTCGCGGAGTAGTGGAGAAAGGGGATGGAGCCTCGACGAGTTGACGGCTTCCGTTTTTTAAAAATTCTAAGAAGGTGGGCTGTGAGGACCCCTTGCCCATGATGCTTTTGGGACCCAGGGGCCTGACCCATTTTTTTCTAACAAAACAGGAGGGGGGCTGCGCGGCCCCCTTCTATCTACATTGTAGCATCGGGCAAGTGGTGGTCCCAGGTACCCACAACAAACCCCCACCTTTACTTGATTTGTGCCCTGGTGAGGTGGCGGTCCCCAGGGCTGCGATGGGAATGGGTAGTCCCCTCATTACATTCAATTAGCCTCAGGGAGGTGGTGGTCCCCTGGGCTCCATGGAAGGTGCATGCATTTATTTAGGAAACAAAGCTGCTGGGTGGTGGCGGTCCCCGGTGCTGTGGGGGCCCACGTGGCCCCCTGCATTTAATAAACATAGTCCTGAGAAGGTGGTGGTCCCTGGGAGTTCATAGGGGGGCAGGAGCACCCCACACATTTATTTTGAAAACATAGCCCCAGGAAGGTGGCATTCCTGGAGCTGCAGGTGCCTGCGCGGTCACCTGCATCTATTTTGATGATTGCCCCAGCGGGACCCCCTGAGCCGGACTAGGAGGTCAGGGTGTTTCTACCCTGCCCCCTTTTTTGATTTTTTGCCTTTTTTTTACCTTTTCTCTTGTGACTCGGTTGGCTGCCAACACTTACTGGTTTGAAGTGTTGGCAGCCAATCAGATCTCAGGCACAAGATCAGGAGAGTTTGCGGATCACCTGTAGCCAAATTTGCATATCTGACAAATGTTTACATTTCTCAGGAACTACTGAATGGATTTGCACCATCTAACAAAAAGAGTGCACTCTGGACCAAGAGCTACCTTTCTGCCACATTTGGTGTAATTCTGTTCAGCAGTTTCCTAAGGAAATTAACATGGAGAAAACACATTTTGGGACCCTCCTTTTTATCGGCCCCCGCTTGATGAATCACCCTGAAACTTTCAACGTTTTGAAGTGAGGGGGCCATTAGTTTTGAAAATTTCGCAAAGATTCGTCAAAGATATTGGCAAAACAAAAAAGGCTTTTTGAATAGAAACAAGGTCCTAACTATAACTACCTATTGGTGACCACCAGTAGGTAATATATAATGAAATTAAATTAAATTAAATTAAACTTTATACCGCACACTTCTACTCGCAGGTGTATGGTGCCTAAAGAATCTGGACTAAGAAGTAGAAATAGCAACAGAGCTTTTAGCTGTTGAACAACCAAGTTTTCAACGATTTCTGAAATGACAGAAGATCAGTTTTGAGATGGGAAGAACATTCCAGATGCTGGTGTTACCAACTATGACACTTCTATCCCCCCAACTGGCCATTTTACTTTTCAGAATAACAAGATTAAGGGCCAAACTGGATCTAAGTTGCAGAGGAAGGGCATTTCTATGAAATGTATGCTTAAAAAAATCAGGGCCCAGACCTTGTTGAGCCTTAAAGGCAATACAGAGAGATTTAAAATGAATTTGTTTTTTTTACGGGGAGCCAATGCATTTGTTGTAAGAGATAAGAGACATATTGAAACTCCAGAATAGACAGGAGCAGGAGAGCAGCTGCCTTCTGCAGAACTTGAAGCTTATTGAAGCTTTTAATTTGAATGTTTAGGAACAAGGCACTACAATAGTCTAATTTTGAAAGGACTAGGGCAGAGATGACGGATTTCTGAAGGTCCAGAGTGATGAAAATTAGGACTTTCCAGAAGCTCTTTAAGGTTGAAAAGCAAGAGGAGGTAATATAGTTGATCCGCCCTTCAAAAGTAAGTTTATCATCAAAGAATACTCCGAGATTTCTAACCTTTGTGACCGGTGCAAGGGGTATTCCCTTTTCTACCGGCCACCATCTGGGTGTCCAGAAGGAACTGTCTTTCCCAAACAAGAGAAACTCTGTTTTCCCTGTGTTTAGTTTAAGACAATTTCCTGACATCCAGTTTCCTACCTCATGCATGCACTTTCGAAATCGATGAGCCGTAGTATCCAGATCACCGGAGAGTGACACAACAATCTGTGTGTCATCGGCATAAGAGACCACAGAGAGTTTTTTATGAGTCTAGCTAGAGGCATCACATATATGTTGAATAATGTGGGGCTCAAAAACGAACCCTGAGGAACACCACATGGGAGAGAGATTGTCTTTGACCTAAACCCATTAATCTCAATGAACTGCTCTCTATCGAAAAGAAAGGAGTACAAAAGCATTAGGGCCATACCACCAATCCCAGTGGCAGAAAGATGGTGGACCCATGCAGGAATCAAAGAAATGCTTCGGTGTGGACCAGCAAGGTATGAGGGACACACCACATGGTGGGGAGTAAGGGCACGTGTTGAGCAACCAGGGAAGCCCAAGGAAAATCAGAGTTACCTTCACAGGGACCCACCAGTCGACTGACCAGGGATCGCAAAGGAGCATCAAGCAGAAATGCAAGAAGCGGTCTCACTGAACACTCGTGGAGTGTAGGCCCTCAATTTTCAGTGCAGATGGTGCTCGGGGATTGGGCTACACGTAACCCAAAGCACTTGCAAATGTGCACTGTGTCCAGGAGTTCCGGTTCCACGTCACTCACAAGGGCTACAGGTCTCAGCTTTGCTGGGGGCTCGGGCCAGCCTCTGAGAAGTCTGGAAATCCTCTTCCTGGGCTGCAAATACTTCAGAGTCCGGCGGGAGCTGCGGAGATGCAGACCAGCAAATGCTATGTTGGTGCCTGCCAAGCAGGGGAGTCATTCCTTGAGCCCTAGGGAGATTCTTCTGTCCTCTCGTCTTTAGTAGAGTGTCGAAGTTCCAGGATTCAGTTTTAGAGTTTCATCCAGGTGTAATCTAAAGTCCTGTTGCCAGGGGTTCCTTACTTATACCTTACTTGGACATACTCTGGGGACCCACCTATGGGAGGGTTTGGAAAAAGGGGTGGATACACCCAATTCCTTTGTTCAGTTTTGCACCAGAGTAGGGGCTGGTAGCCCCTGCAACCGGGTTGTACTGAACTATGAACAGGGACACCAAATGTGCCCCCAGTGCAGACTTCAAAGCACTCTCAGAGTACACCCACCCAGCCCCAATACACTAAAGCCTCTCTGGGAGGTGGTTACACCCCCCTGTGACAGGAAACCTATTGTCCAGGCCTTCCCTGCCGGGGATTCAGTCAGCAGCAGGAGGCCAGAGTCATGTCTGTGGCTGCAGCATCCATTTTGTGATGCCAGGGCTCTTTTAAACTGGTACCGGTGTCAGAAGGCCTGTCTATTCCTCAGATGCACAGGAGCAGAAAGACGATAATTTGCCAATGCCCCACTATAGCTTCCCAGCAGCACGTGGTATGACACACAGCCTGCTAAGGAATCCACAGGGGAGAAAGGGGATGGGACAGAGAGGAGACTGCCACTCCAGGATTTCTGGTTCAGTTCTTGGGTCTTCTATTTTCTCCTGCTGCCTTCTAGTTCTGGACCAGCTTGAGTTTTCTGAACTGGAACTGAAAATTAACCTATATAAGGTAGCCTTCAATGATATCACAGTAAGACTTGACATAGATTAATACACTTTACTCTACACCTACCCAACTCCTTGGTGACATGTGCCTCTCTCCTTTTCTTCTGTAATGTGTATTAAATACCTTGTCTGTAACTACCATAAAATTTTGTGGTTAACATTTATATATATTTTTTTAACCTAAATTCGATCTCTCTTTTTGCTAAGTCTTACCTACAAGGTGTACAGAAGACTCCTAGTGAATTTTCACTACTAAGCTGGGAATTACTTCTTTTTTTTCTAAATATTAAGCATCAGAAGAGCTGACTACATTTTAGTAATGCTTCTAAATGAACACAAGAGTGTGAGATAATGGTACCCAAATGATAACTATATGAGCTCTCTATACTTCCTAAAAACGTGTGGGTCAAAATATATTCAAACAGAGATTCTGTCTCTTTAGAAGAAAGAAAAAATATTGTGGCAACAATGTTACTCGCTTCGTTCTGGTAAATAAGTCTTGGAGTTTCCTGAAGCACTCCGCAAAAAACGCTAAATAGGTAAATGCCAAATAAAACTATTTGTGACTGAAATTGTCCTACCGTAATTGGACATCTGCTCTCTCAAACACAACAAGCAACATGCAAAAAACGAGCCACTGCGGCCCCAGGCTCCACTATGAACATCTAAACAAAAGCTTACTGCCAGCGCATTCCTGCGCTGCGCCGAGATTCTGAAAACTCTGCTGAATTTGAAGCGCGATGAAGTTTAGCACGCCGCAATTCCCTAACTAAACTTTGCGCCGCCCCAAACGCCGAACCTTCTTCGTCCTAGGCTTCAGGTGAAGTGCGCCGTTCTGCAGGTGCCTCACCTAGATATTCCTGATTGCCCTTCTGCCCAGAGAAACTAGACCGCTGACCCACAGTGGCCATCTTGAATTGTCTTTTCTGTTTTGGAAAACGGGAAAAATAGAAACCTAACCTTCACATACAAAGAGTAGATAGAGCAATCTTGAACAGGGGTGCCATGAATGGTTCTGACAACCGGGTATACTGGTGTGTACATGTCTCTCCCTCTAGAAGGGTGGAATTCTACCCCCACTGCCAGGACTGGTGGGGGGGGCTAGGATTCCAAAGTGTTTGACACCAAACATGACATGTTTCCATGCAGCCATTCAAAGTTAGCATTTACTGCAAGGTTATAATGCACTTAAGAGTATATGGTCTGGCTGCATCACAGAACAGCCCCAGAGAATAGAGTTTGAAGGCTGCAGAGTGGTCCTGCTGATGCATGTGCACCCTCTCACACGAAACTAAGCACCCTGCCATCTGGATTGATAAGGCCTGCCATAGGGGTGACTGATAGGTTTCTATGTGCAGTGATTAAAGGTAGATATACCTAACCTATATCTTAGTACGGGGTGCATGCACCACCTTACCCAGGCTGCAGTAGCAGTCCTGTGGTATCATTCTGGAAGGCTTCCCAGGGGTGGCATAATACATGCTGCAGCCCCTGGTAGGCCTCTGGGGTACCTATGCCCTGAGCACTTGGTGTACCATATACTAGGGACTCACAAGTGGTTCCCAGTAACCAAACTGGAGTGTACCTAAAGTGCATGCAATCAATTTAGAGAGGAAGCAGCTAGGATGGGGCCCTGAATAGCAGGATCCCAGCCAAACTAAGTGAAAAACCATCAAAACACCAGGAAAAAATGTAGTCGGATTCCACCTTCCTACATAACCCCCCCCAAATGAAAGTCAATAAAGGCTTACCTGGACAAGGTTAGCCTCATCTCCTAAGTGGCCATATAAGGAAGTACCTGCACTGGCATGGTTACCCCCTGTCTTATCGTCCATTAAGCCATGCCTCACCCTTAGGGTATGAGAGGGTCTCCACCATGGGGAATTTCTATCTGTGGTGTATTTTGGTAAAGTACAAGGCTGGTGAGGTGTCTGAGTAGTGAAGTGAGTCCCTAATAAAGTTGGTCTCAGCTTCCTCAGATCACTGTTCACCATGGATGCCTTTCTTTCCATGCCTGAGTTGCACTTTGCTCTAAGGGTCAACCTTTGGCTGCCTACAGCTGGGGGTTGGGTCCCTTTTTGGAATACTGGAGGGACATGGTAGGTTTGGGCCCTTGTGGTCCCAGGTTTGCCTTTGCCCAACAGTGTCCCTCTGGGGGTGGTCCCTATTCAATGTCAAAAGGGATCCCTCAGGGGGTTGAGGAATGTTCACCTGGCTAGGGCTACTAGACTGGAGGTCCCTAATCTGCTGATGGCAGGGTTCCTCTTGACAGGGCGACCTATGGGGTCCACTGAACTCCCTTGGCTGACTGAGGCAGGGTAGAGAGGGGCAGGCTACCTGTTCCAGACTGGGTATCACCTTGGAAGGGTCCCCTGCCATCAGACGTGTTGCCAGGACAGGCCTGACTACCTCTGGGGCAGTTCCTTCACTAGGGGTTGGATCAGTTCCCTGAGGAGGCTGACCCTTACCTATAGTCTGAAGGGAAGAAGACTGTTCTCCATTGAGTGTGCTTTCTTGTGGAGGAGAGTGGGTCATTCTTTCAGGCTCTATCACTCAAAATGTCCCTGGTTTGGGGTGTGGCCTTTACAGTCCCACTAACTCTCCAAGGGATACCCAGCATTCTCAGATGGGCTTGGTATTCAACTTCAGCCCAGGCTGAAATCTCCAGATAATTGCCCAGTAGGCAATCTACAGGCAAGTTTAGGGACACTGCCACTCTTTTTGGGCCTGTGACCCTTCCCCAGCTGAGATTGACTAAGGCCATGGGGTGATCTGTTCTGACACCATCAATGTTGATCATCTGGTATTTAAACTCAGACAAAAGCTGTTGAGGGGGACTAGTTTCCCTGTCACCATGGTGACACTAGCCCCGGTGTCCCTGAATGCCACAGCTTTCCGACCATTGATTATGGGCTCCTGTCTGCACCTGCCCAAAGCATTGGGACCCATGGTAAAAGTAGCAAATCCCATGCCACCATCACAGACTAAGGAGGCTTGTGAGGGGGACCTGCCTAAACTAGGGCCCACCTCTGTTCCCCATGAAAATGCACCTAACTTTTTGGGTGCAACTCTACTGCCTGGGGGTTCACTACTAGTTGTACCAGGAGGAGTGTTAGTGTTAGTTGGAGGAATATTTTCTTTATTGCCAATCCTGGGGCAACTGAGATCAGTTTTCCAGTGACTAGGGTTTTTACATACATGGCAATATGGTTTCTTTTCAGGAGAGGAAGGAGTTTGGGACCTACCCCCAGAAGTGAATTTTTAGGGCCCTGTAGGGGAGTTGTCTTTTGATTTATCCCCACCTTTCTCTTGGGACTTGGTAGAATCTTTCTTTTGGTCACCACCTTGATTCTTAGGCCTTACCCTGGTTCTGACTCATGTGTCTGCCTTCTCTCCTAATTCTTGGGGAGAGGTCAGGTCAGAGTCCACCAGGTACTGGTGTAAAAGCTGGTTTTGACAGTTACTAAGGATCTGCTCCCTCATAATTAAGTTGTAAAATCCTGTAAAATCACACACCTTGCTGCCACGTATCCACCCTTCCAGAGCCTTGGTAGCACAATCTACGAAGTCACCCCAGTCCTGAGTCTGAGCCTTTTGGATATCTCTGAACTGTATCCTGTATTGTTCAGTGGTTAGGCCAAACCCTTCAATCAGAGCAATCTTCAGGACTGTATAATCATCAGCATCCTCTTCTCTGACAGTGAGGAGCTTGTTCCTACCTTTGTCTGCAAAGGAGAGCCACAAGATTGCTGCCCACTGCTCCTGGGGGACCCTCTGAACTTTACAGGTCCTTTCCAGTGCAGTAATCCATTTGTGGATGTCGTCCCCACTCTGGTAGGGAGGGACAATATTGTTTAAATTCCTATGGTCATGAGACCTATCTCTACCACTAAGAAAGTTGCTGCCACCATGGGACTCTAGTCCCATCTTCTTTCTAACTCTTTGGAGTTCTAGGGCCTCCGTTTCTAAGGCTACGTGCTGTCTTCTGATTCTATCCTGAGCTTCCTCATACTTCAGCTGCCTTTCTCTCTTCTCCTGTGAGGATTCCCTCCTATGAGAAGAGACAGGGGTCCCTATAGATACACCAGAATGGTCAGACTCCACAGAAGGAGATTTGGACCTTCTAGGCATACCTCCAACCCCACCTGGTGGAACAAAGAGAGGGCCTTCCTGGCGTTCCTGGTGTTCATCCTCATTTCCAAGAGTAGCTGCATTTTCCAGGTTAAGGTTATTGTCACCTTCCTGGTTACCATCAGAGGTTAGGTCCTGGTCATCTTCACTACTGGGCTTTCTCCCTTCTGTTGCCCCACCCACTCTGTCTACCTCCTCAGGCACTGAAGCATTTCTGAGATCATTCAACAGAAGTACCTCCTTGAGGCATTGGGTGTTGGCACTTTTGAATGTCTTCAATCTCTTAGCAGTACACAAAGTTCTCAATTCTAAGAATCGGAATGTGTCATACTTGGATGCCAGTACAGTACTGACCTCTGGCAGGGACCCACTGGTTCCTGGCCTTGAAGACATTACTAGTGTAATGTGGTGTAGGCACCTACCTCCTTTAGTGTGGCCTACTAAACTCTCTTGAGTTGTAGAGAGAGTTTGCTAAGCTCTTGACACACAACTCTGTATTTTAAGCTTGTATTATATGTACCTCTGGATCCTTTAGTGGTTTTCAGTTAGTCAATCACTTGAGATTATCTGGTAAAACAATAGCAAGCTTGAATCCCACATGCTGCACACCAATGTGAGAAGTTGGTCTGGCATATGCTGTCCACTATTCTAGTGGGCACCTTGCACCAGTCAAAACGACCCTTATTGATGGTAGGTTAAAGACAACCTTTATTGAAAGCTATGCCAGTGGTAGCTATGGAGAGCAGCCTTCAGGCTTAGTCTTGGAGGAATGTAAAGCAGCTTCTTTTACCAGTCTATAATCTCATGAATGACCAAATGAAAGGAGAACTACACCAGGCATATATATAAAATATATGTATTTATTCTAAACACATCCCACTAGTCTCATTATGAGGCTAGAGCAAAAGTACATACAAAAATCTTAATAGCACACAGTAAATTAGCAGAATATATGTTAAAAAAGTGGTATAACAACCATGACTAGAGTAGACACAAGGCCTAGAGCCTGTAGAAGTTCTGGGCCCACAAGTAACCACGCAAGGTAGTGACACAGGGGACCCACAGGGGATGCGTGCAGTGTCTAAACATAGCTGCGGATCACCATTAACTTCAATAGGGAAAGTCGCGGTTGGAAATTTAAAGAAAAGGGACACTTTGAGGAGGACTTTGAGCAAACCCCTTTAGACTTAAGGGGTTCTAGAGCCAACACCCACAGGAGCACTGGAGTACTTGAGTTACCTCACCCAGGGAAGCCGGGTCCATAGGTGTCTTTTGGTGTTGTGAATCGTCATAGTTTCCAGTGGCAATCTGCTTCAAAGTGCTGCTGTTGTCTTAGAGGAAAGTGTCCGGGGTGATCCAAGCCTGGATCAAGATGAGAAAAACCTGAAAGCAGAGGGGACAGAGTCTGGGGCACTTTCCAGTGACCAGGGGCACGATAGTCGAATGCCCACCAAAGTTGGGTGATTTCAGGTGAAAGAGGTGAAGCTTGACTCTGCAGCCACAAGGACCAGGAGGCCTTGATGACAACCAGGATCTGCAATCAAGCTGTCCCACAAAGGATGTCGAGTGCTGCGGTGGCGGTGCCCGGATTGGACCTAACAAGCCTTGGCAACAGCAACCCCTGCAGGAATCAAAGACATGCTTCCGTGTGGACCAGCAAGGTTTGAGAGACTCACCACACAGTGGGGAGTCAGGGCATGTCTGGAGCAACCGGGGAAGACCAAGGAAAATCAGTTACCTTCACAGGGACCCACCAGTTGACGGACCAGGGATCGCGAAGGAGCCTCAAATGGTAAAGCAAGAAGCAGTCTCACGGAACACTTGTGCAAATACCTATCAAAGCTAAAAGAGAGTGAACTCTTAAATGTTTTAATCCTGCCTCTCTAGCACTCATTAAGTCCTAGTGGTGGGGAAGAGAAACATCTTTTTAAAAGATCACTCACCTACCAATCCTATTGGTTGCATGGTTCATTTTCGAGTCCTCCTCCATGGTGCCCAATGCTCTTCAATTGTATTTTATAAGGGATCTATATTAAAATTGCATGCAGGTAACCCTAATTATCTATGACTCTTTTTTATTCCTTATAGGAACCCTTGGTAAGGGTACAAACATGTTCAGATGTTTTTTGTATGCAATGAAATCCCAAATCCAAAGTTCTACATATTTTAGCCATTATTAAACGCCCAAAAAAAGGGGTTGTTCGGCTTTCTTCAGGATCATGATTATAGATCCCTCCCATCTATTTATCACTATTCAAGCACTCTTTGTGCAGTATTTGGCATTATTAGTGTAAATCACTCATGCTATCATTCTATTGCATGTCTTACAAACCACAATTTGGGGATTTGTTTTTAGGTTCTAGTATGTCATAGGGACTTAGAGGCGGGCGACCCTGCAATCAATCAATCAATCATGACACTTGTATAGCGCGCTACTCACCCGGGGGGGTCTCAAGGCGCTTGGGGGAGGGGTCCGCTACTGCTCGAACAGCCAGGTCTTGAGTTGTCTCCTGAAGGCGAGATGGTCCTGGGTCAGTCGAAGGTGGATGGGGAGGGAGTTCCATGTTTTGGCCGCCAGGTAGGAGAAGGATCTGCCTCCGGCGGTGGCTCTTCGGATGCGTGGGACGACGGCGAGGGCGTGGTTGGTTGATCGTAGCTGGCGGGTGGGAGTGTAGAAGGTCAGGCGGTCGTTGAGGTACTTGGGGCCCAGGTCGTGGACAGACTTGTGTGCGTGGGTGAGGAGCCTGAACGTGATCCTTTTGTTGACGGGGAGCCAGTGCAGGTCCCTCAGGTGGCCAGAGATGTGGCAGCGTCGGGGGATGTCCAGGATGAGTCGGACGGAGGCGTTCTGGATGCGTTGGAGTCTTCTCTGTAGCTTGGTTGTGGTTCCGGCGTAGAGGGTGTTTCCGTAGTCCAGTCGGCTGGTGACAAGTGCCTGGGTGACCGTTTTCCTGGTTTCGGTCGGGATCCATCGGAAGATCTTGCGGAGCATGCGAAGGGTGTGAAAGCATGATGAGGAAACGGCGTTGACTTGTCTGGTCATCGAGAGGGAGGAGTCCAGGATGAAGCCCAGGTTGCGTGCGTGGTCTGTTGGCTTGGGGGCGGTTCCCAGGGCGGGGGGCAACCAGGAGTCGTCCCAGGCAGAGGGTGATGGTCCCAGGATGAGGACTTCCGTCTTGTCTGAGTTCAGTTCAAGAAGTCTTTATTCGATTGATTCATCATAAAAGACATACATTACATAACAAATAAATAGAAAGAAAAAGTACAATTTGATATATAACAAAATAAACACCTTCTAAAACCGTATTAAATTACATTTTACAGACTTCGGACGAACAAGTATAAAAATTCAGGTAATTAGTAAAAAAGAAAAGAAACACAAAGTCATACGTAATACAGCTACCCAAGGGTAACCAAGCATTAAGAGATGTAACCACCTAGGAGACTTTAATATATCTGGCTCTAAGGATCCAGGCCCAACCAAGGTATTTTGCTACGCCTGTTACAATTAGTGGTGACACATTTGATTTTAGAATTCTACTAGCAGTAACAGCCGAACACGTTCCCAAGGTTCTACAGACCGGTTTCAACCATCTGGTTCTGGGAGCAACATACAAGGGGCAAACAAACAAAAAGTGGTTTACACTTTCACTGTGACCCGGACACTTGGGACAGTGCCCGGTCCCACCTAAGCCCCACTTTTTAGTAAATTCCTTTAGGGGCAAGGATCCACATCTAAATTGATGGAATAGTTTGCGGTCCAATGGCTTTGTTATGGAATCCCAATATTTTTCAAGATTGGGAGCGTCCTTAATGACCACAAACTGACTAGTAAGGGTGCTGGAGCCCAGTCTTGAGTGTCTTGTTTGAACCACCCATTCCCAATAGCGTAGTTTAAAAGCCTTTTTTGGGGGAAATGTTACAATTGCAGGATCTGACCACAGTTCGCCATACCCCATGGAATTCAGAGTGGTTCTTAGGTCCTTAAACCAACCTATATTATGTGCATCCGGATGCTCTCTGACATCCAAACAAGCTCTAGCATAAAGATGGAGTTCAGGCGTTGTCCATAGTCAACGCCAGAATGCTAGGGGACGAAACCTAGCTTGGTCCTCCACAGGTTGGAACCCAAGATCATACAGGAGTGGGATCCTTGGTGTTGATTGTGGTAGGCCCGTTGCTACCCTAAGGAATTTATTTTGTGCTATTCTCAGTGGTGCCAGATTACTAAAGCCCCATAGCTCAGCCCCGTATAGAACAAAGGGGAGAACCTTAGATCCATAGATTTTCACTAACGGGGAAATTGGCCGGGTGTGTGAGCCTTTGTGCTCTTTAATCAGGGCTCCTCCTAACTGCGTATGCTTAAGGGCCATAATATCATCCTGGTGGGACCAATTTAGGGTCTCACTGAATATCACTCCCAGATAAGTAAACAACTTTGTTTGCTCCAAGGGAGTACCCCCCAAAGTAACCCTTGCAGAAATTGGTTTGTTTCCTCTTAAGACCATAAACTTGGTCTTAGACACATTCACCTCAAGCTCATGTTCGCTGCAAAACAGTTCAAACCTCGTCAGGGCCTGTTGAAGACCCTGTCTAGTCTGTGAGATTAGAAGAGTGTCGTCAGCGAACATGAGCAAGGGGATTTTCATACCATCTAATGAAGGGGCATCGGTCGGATTGTTATCAAAATACTTAATAACCCTATTAATATATAAAGAAAAAAGGGTAGGTGCTAGTACGCATCCTTGCCTAACACCTTTGGCAACAGGAAACCTGTCCGTTACCTCCCCTGGTTTGCCCCAGCGTACTTGAGCATAAGTGTTTGCATGTAAGCTCACAAGAAGATGAACAAGGGGAGCTGGCATGCCCTGTTCTACTAGACATTTCCACAACCCAGCCCTCGGGACAAGGTCGAAGGCAGACCTAAGGTCCACGAAGGCTGCGTAAAGGTTACCTTTACCCAGGAGCACCGTCTTCCAATAAAGAAGTATAAAGCGGAAGGCCTGGTCTAAAGTACTCACATGGGACCTAAAACCAGCTTGGAGTGGGGTAAGGATATTAAATTCGTCCATCCAGTCCTGGATCCTGCCAAGTACAAGACGGGCTGAGATTTTTTGCACCGCGTCTATAAGGCTGATCGGCCTGTAGTTGGATGGAACAGACCGATCGCCTTTCTTGTATATTGGCAGGATCTCAGCCCCTGCCCAGGACTCAGGAACCTTTGCTCCTGTGGCCAGGGCATTAATCAGTTGAACAAGGTAGGGAACCCATAAGTCCTGGTCTTGTAAAAATAGGTCAGCTGGAATACAATCAGGACCTGGTGCCTTACCCCTTGGTATGGATTGCAGAACAGTTTTAACTTCTCCTGCAGTAAACTCTAATAGATCGCCGGGCACATGACAAAAAGTAGGGTCATATACACTATCACTGCACCTAAATGGTTCCTCGAAATATAAAACCCACTGACTTTGACCCACCGCAGCTGGGCTTGGTCGATCTTCCTGCGAGGAACCCCATTTTAAAAGGTGCCAAAACCGTTGTAGGTTCCTAGCACTACATGCTTCTGTCAACGAAACCCATCGTTCCTCATCCCATTTTGCCTTTGCAGTGCGTTTAGCAACGTTAAACGCCTTCCTACAAGACCTGATTAAAAAATAATTACTAAGCTTTATTGCTTTAAACAAATCTTCATGGGTTCGACGGCACTCATCATCAAACCAGTTGATACTTTTCATTTTCCCCCTGTTACCCCGTTTGGAAATTGACTTTATAAACAGTTTTTTTAGTTCAATAAAAAGTTTTGAATGAATGTCTGTGATGGCAGCATTTAGGCCCTCCCTGGAATCACATTTTGAGATATCAGCAAGTGAGTTGGAGACCAAGGATCTAATCATTTTGCGTGCTTCAACATCTACAGAAATTTTAGGCCAACGAACCCTTCTCATATCATTGGCTAATGCAACTTCATCCTGAACTATGTTGGACAAACTTAATATTGGACCAGAAAAGCTGAAATCCCTTAGTTCCGCCACCAATGGGTCATGATCACTTTCTGGACGAGACTTAACCTCCATATCCATTACATCAGCCCACATATTAACATCGATCAAAATATAATCAATTCGGCTGCTAGACCTACCGTTACTAAAAGTGTGACTACCTGACCTATCAGAACGCACTCTACCATTAAGGGCACGCAAACCCTGATCCAAACACAGTCCTTTGATAAAGATAGCTGCTTGTGTCCATTTTTTTATCGGGTCTAACTCGAGCTGGGGAATCCCGAAAACCAGATCTTCGGCCTCAGTAATTAAGCCATCATCCACACTCAGTGGTTCAAAACAAGTATTAAAATCACCCATAACAACCTTATGACATCCTGACGTTACCCCACTTAGAAAGTCATCCAAAACTAGGAGTGTTGGCGAAACCCTTCCACCCTGGGTGCCCCTAACATAGATGTTAATCAAAAGGATATTCAATCCACTAGTTGATTTAATTTTAACAGATAGAATATCGGGACTGTCAATAAACATTTCCTCAACTGTCACACCCTCTTGCTGTCGGACCCAAACAGTCAAGCCACCCATAGCTCGTCCTCTATGGCTTTTACTAGCAGGTTTGCTAAAATTCAAATAACCTGTGAGGAACAATGGTGAGAGGGCCCAGGTTTCTTGGAAGGACCATACGTCAACTTGCTCAACAAAGTTCACCCAATCCGGAATGCACATGCGGGAATCAAGGCCCGCTGTGTTCCAACTTCCAATCTTAAGTCCACTTGGATCTACCAGAGCGCTAGATTTGACAATAGGACCTGCCAAAGCACTAGTTTTGGTTTTAGGGGAAGAATATCCTATGTTATTTAACGAGGAGGCAACATTTTCTAAGACAACATTTTCTGAGACAACATCTCTCCTTGTGTCAATGGAGCAGGCAGGCCTTCCCAAATAGTCAGTCCCCCGTACGACATCCTCAACAGTTGAATCAACAAGTGGCGCCGGATCTAGTTCTAAAATCATATCCCCACTCCCACTCAAGGGAACAAAACATCCATTAACACTCTGGGTAAGCTGGCCCAGTGAATCATCACAATGGCGAGGTGCATTAGCTGGGATAGCAGTATTACCCAAACAGACTATGTTTCCCTTACCAGCATGTGGTAGGATAGATGGTCAATCGTTATAATCCAACCCCGAGAGTGGTTCATAAAAATTACTCAGAGGAATATTCCAGTACGGGTTCGATTTAAAATGATTACCACAGTTGTTTGGGAGGTTGTTCCAACGTTGGAGAGTAGGTGTAGGGGGGTATTCGAAAAGACAAGGTTTGGGATTGACCAGATTTTGAACATGTGTGAACCTATTATAGCTGGCTTGGGTGTAAGGTCCAAACCGAGCCTCCATATTTACAGGTGGTCCTAGGGGACTGGGTATATAAGAAGACCATTTCAGAGAATGGGATGCCTTATTAGTGCGTGGATGAACGTGTGGATTAATCAAACTCTCTGGATAGAAGTATGTTAAATTCCGTGTAGATATACCTCCCACATTGTTTCCCAGATACCAGTCACTGATATGGGTGACAACTCTATGATCTTTGAAGTTAATAATCACGATGTCACCCTCTATGTCCTTGGGGCGAGGACCCACCCATTCACATCTTCTGACTGAGATAATATCCCCATTTAGATGGGCTGGAATGGGTCTATTGGATTTCAGCCAGAAGATGACTTTGTTTTTCAAATTAGCATTGTTTTCCCGTCTGCCATTTGAGAATGGTGGCACACCCGTCAAAACAATAACAAAGCTAGCTGAATCTGGGGGGAGATCTACTGTGTTCTTATAGGTTTTTTTGTATCTAGGAGTGGTATTAGTAGGTTTGGGAACCACTTGCTTAGCATCGTGTATTCCTCCCATTAGAGATGACTTGTTTGAAGCAGGCATAGGCTTATCTTTAGTAAGGGTAATTGAACTCAATGGTTTTTGTATCGGTTGGGAGACATTAGATTTGTTATTAATATTACATTGACTGATTTTCTTAAGTGAGTTGCTAGGATCAGCAGTGCTAGCACTAGTTTTAAGTTGTGGATTGGGCTGAGTGATAATGCTCTTTGGAGGAGATGTTGCAACTGTATCCGAAATGCTATCCAACTTTTCCCCCAAGATCCTAACCCTCTCCAACAAAGGGAGCATATATGATTTGAGAAGTTCCTCAAACATATCGATAAGCTCCTTGTTGTGCCCATTAGCATTATCATGGGAGGGAGATATTAGTGGTGGAGTAACTGCGTACGCCGCGGTCACAGGAGGAACCCTAGTTGAAGTAATTGAAGTAACTAGAGGCGAGGCAACTAAAGGCGAAGAAGAAACTTGGTTGTTAATTCTTTTCCTTTTGGCACCACCCCTTTTCCTCTTTTTCCTTGGGGGATAACGCACAACCCTCTTAGGGATCTCAGCCGTGGGACCAGACTCACTAATGGTGGTATGGGGCCGGATGTTTTCACTGGTACCAACACTACCCGGAGGCGGTTGGTAGATGTTGAGTGCAAGTTGGGCATTGTGGTCTGGGCAACAGGAGAATTAAGATCAATAAGACTAATGGAGACATTGTAATGACTGCTAATGTGTCCCTCGCTATTAGTTGCAGAGAGCGGAAGGGTGGTATCGGGAGCCCGAAAGATGCTGGGGCCCAAGGATAGATACACCAACACTGGGTGGAAGTAGATTAGACGTATCTAAAACAGGATGTAATTCAACAATTAAATACCACGCAATTTATAACACCACAGGAACAAATCACCAGAAATAATGTGGACAGGGAGGAGATGTCAGAGACCGGGCCCAGCCCAGCCTCCTTCAGCCCCGGACAGCCACAGACGGTCCCGCCCTTGTCCCGGGCTTCTCTCGGTCGCTCCCGCGCAGCGAGCCTAGGGAGTTGGCAATATACAGTACTATGTGAGAGGGGAGGAGCATGCGGGGAGAGCGGCCCAGGTGTTAGCAATTGGGTCTGGCGGGCGCTCCTGGGACTTGTAGTCCTGCGCCCGCACTCGCTCGCAGCCCCGCACAACACAGTCACCCACAGAGGCTTCCTTGGAAGAAGGACGATGTTCTTAGCAGTTCGGCCTCGCTGGGTCAAGGGTCAGCTCCCACACGAAGCGGGACCCGCGGAGCTGAAAGGCTGAAAGGCAGGAGGGCAGGAATGAATCCACAGGCGTCGGCACTCACAAACAGTGACCCAACAACAACCAGAGGAGTAGATTTTTAACAGGCACTGGTGGGGAGGAGCATGCGGGGAGAGCGGCCCAGGTGTTAGCAATTGGGTCTGGCGGGCGCTCCTGGGACTTGTAGTCCTGCGCCCGCACTCGCTCGCAGCCCCGCACAACACAGTCACCCACAGAGGCTTCCTTGGAAGAAGGACGATGTTCTTAGCAGTTCGGCCTCACTGGGTCAAGGGTCAGCTCCCACACGAAGCGGGACCCGCGGAGCGGGTTCCGCAAGCAGTAGGCTGAAAGGCAGGAGGGCAGGAATGAATCCACAGGCGTCGGCACTCACAAACAGTGTCCCACCAACAACCAGAGGAATAGATTTTTAACAGGCACTGGTGGGGAGGAGCATGCGGGGAGAGCGGCCCAGGTGTTAGCAATTGGGTCTGGCGGGCGCTCCTGGGACTTGTAGTCCTGCGCCCGCACTCGCTCGCAGCCCCCCACAACACAGTCACCCACAGAGGCTTCCTTGGAAGAAGGACAATGTTCTTAGCAGTTCGGCCTCGCTGGGTCAAGGGTCAGCTCCCACACGAAGCGGGACCCGCGGAGCGGGTTCCGCAAGCAGTAGGCTGAAAGGCAGGAGGGCAGGAATGAATCCACAGGCGTCGGCACTCACAAACAGTGTCCCAACAACAACCAGAGGAGTAGATTTTTAACATGCACTGGTGGGGAGGAGCATGCGGGGAGAGCGGCCCAGGTGTTAGCAATTGTGTCTGGCGGGCGTTCCTGGGACTTGTAGTCCTGCGCCTGCACTCGCTCGCAGCCCCGCACAACACAGTCACCCACAGAGGCTTCCTTGGAAGAAGGACGATGTTCTTAGCAGTTCGGCCTCGCTGGGTCAAGGGTCAGCTCCCACACGAAGCGGGACCCGCGGAGCGGGTTTGCAAGCAGTAGGCTGAAAGGCAGGAGGGCAGGAATGAATCCACAGGCGTCGGCACTCACAAACAGTGTCTGAGTTCAGTTTCAGGCGGCTGGTACTCATCCACTCGGCGACGTCTTTCATCCCTTCGTGTAGGCTGGTTCTGGCGGTGTCGGGGTCCCTGGTGAGGGAGAGGATCAGCTGGGTGTCGTCGGCGTAGGAGATGATGTTGAGGCTGTGTTGGCGTGCAATGGCTGCAAGAGGTCTCATGTAGGCGTTGAAGAGGGTGGGGCTGAGTGATGATCCTTGTGGTACGCCGCAGATGACTTCGGTGGCCTTGGATCGAAACGGGGGGAGGCGAACTCTCTGTGTTCTTCCGGCGAGGAACGAGATGATCCACTCCAGTGCCTTCTCTTGGATGCCGATGTTGTCGAGGTGTTGAACTAGGGTGCGGTGGCAGACAGTGTCGAACGCTGCAGAGAGGTCCAGGAGGATGAGTGCCGCTGTTTCCCCGTTGTCGAGCAGGGCTCGGATGTCGTTGGTGGCTGCGATCAGGGCGGTCTCGGTGCTGTGGTTGGCTCAGGAAAAGGGAGGAGCGAGATGGGGCGGAAGTTCTTGAGGTCGGTGGGGTCCGCTGTTGGTTTCTTCAGTAGGGCGCTGAGCTTGGCATGCTTCCAGCTCTCCGGGAAGGTGGCGGTGTTGAAGGAGGAGTTGATGATGTTCCGGAGTTGGGGTGCGATGGTGGAGTCGGCCTTGTTGAAGACGTGGTGGGGGCACGGGTCGGTCGGAGATCTGGAGTGGATGGTGTTCATCGTGCGGGCGGTGTCTTCGGTGGTCACTGTGGTCCAGGAGCAGAGGGTGGTGGTGGGGGGCATTGGTTCGACGGTTGGGTGCGTGGGTGGTGCGCCGAAGCTGTTGTGGATGTCGGTGATCTTGCGGTGGTAGAACGAGGCGAGAGAGTCGCAGAGATCTTGTGAAGGAGTGATGTCGTTGTTGCCGGTGCTGGGATTGGAGAACTCCTTGACGATGCTGAAGAGTTCCTTGCTGTCGTGGGCGTTGTTGTCCAGTCGATCCTTTAGTTATTTCTTCTTGGTGGTGCGGATAAGCTGGTGGTGCTTTCGGGTGGCTTGTTTGAGGGCGGTCATGTTGTCTGTGGTCTGATCGAGGAGCCAGGCTTTCTCGAGGGTGCGGCAGTTCTTCTTGGAGTCCTTGAGTTCGTCGGTGAACCAGGAGACTTTCTTGCTTCTGGGCCTGCTGGGAGGGTTTTTCAGTGGAGCGAGGTCATCGGCGCAGGCGGTCAGCCACTGTGTGAAGTTGCGGGCTGCTTCGTTGGGGTTTGTTGTGCTGGCGGGTGGGCTCTGGCTGAGGGAGGCAGTGAGCTGGTCGGCGGTGATCTTGCTCCAGCTCCTCTGGGGTACCTGTTGCGGGTGGTGGTGGGTCGTTGTTTTTTTGAAGCTGAAGTGGACGCAGCTGTGGTCGGTCCAGTGGAGTCCAGTGGCGTGGCTGAAGGTGATGTACTTGCTGGTAGAGAAGACGGGGTCAAGCGTGTGGCAGGCGTTGTGGGTGGGGGTATTGACCAGTTGCTTGAGTCCGAGGTTGGCGAGGTTTTCCAGCAGAGCGGCGGTATTGCGGTCCTTGTTGTTCTCCAGGTGGAAGTTGAGGTCCCCTAGGAGGATGTAGTCGGCGGAGGGAAGGGTGTGCGGGCTGATGAAGTCGGCGATATCTTCGCTGAATTGTGTGCGTGGTCCCGGGGGTCTGTAGACGAGGGTGCCTCTGAGGGTCGTCTTAGGGTTGGTGTGTATCTGGAAGTGGAGGTGTTCCGCGGTGGTGAGGGTGTCGTTGGCGTCGGTCGTGATGCGGATGGTGTTCTTGTGGACGAAGGAGATGCCTCCTCCGGTCTGGTTGACGCGGTCCCTCCGGGTGATCTTGTAGCCGTCCGGAATGGCGATGGAGATGTCAGGCGCTGAGGAGGCGTTCATCCAGGTTTCCGTGAGGAAGGCGACGTCTGGGGATGTCGAGTCGAGGAGGTTCCAGAACGGCGTGTCTGTGGACGGAGCGGGTGTTGAGCAGGATGCACTTGAGGTGGTTGCTGCTGGTGGTCGGCTTGGTGGGTGCAGTGCAGGTCCGGATGCTCGGGAACTTGCAGGAGAGGCAGGTGAAGAGTCCGTGAGTGCGTCTCGGGGTGGCTCGGTAGCAGCCGTGGGTTCGGCCGGTGATGAGTGCGTTGAGGGTGGCGGCATCGTAGGTCCGTCGGGGGCCAGGGGTCCTGGCGCTGGGCACGGGCCAGGCGCGGGCGGGCGCAGATGGGCTTGCCTTTGGCGCGCCCGCTGCGTGTGACCGCTGCGCATTCATGGGGGCATCATAAGAAGGGAGCCGGGAGGGAGGGTCCGCTGGGTGGCGGGAGCGTGGGAGCTAATCGGCTGTCAGCGGGGCGGGGCCGCAGGGAGGCAGCGGCGGGAAATCGTGTGCGGGCTGGCGGGCGGGAAAATAAGGAACCAGGAGCAGCCGGTAGCAGGAGGCAAGAGGAGCGTGAGGGCGACCAGGCCTTTCATCAAGGATAAGCTCCCTCTGAGAACTTAGCTGTGTCTTCCTGCCCTGTATATTGGTTCAAATAGTCGTATGGTCAACCAAAATGGGTTCAGCTAAAAGAGGCAAAAATCTGGAGTGAATTTGCAGATATGGCACTTTTTCACCAACCATAGTTTTAAATTGTACCTTAGTGCCTGCAGCTTGCCAGTATCACATGGGAATTGGAGGTACAAATCTTTGATAGCATGGCATTCAGGAAATTGCTAAACTCCACTGAGAGGGCCATTTGTGACCTGGCACCATCTGCAGGTGCCCTCCCTTAGTATCTACTAGAGGCACCCAGATGTACGGTGCAGTTTTGTACATATGGCCCTAAATGTTGTGTAATAATCTGCATCCTTGTAATGCAAATTCTGTAAAATAAACGTTGAAACATAGGACAGAGGACAGAGGAAAGAAACGGGTTTTAGTAGGCAGGAAGTAATGGCGCTCAGGCACTATTAATGTATATTCCATAATAATTATCAGTGTTGGGAATGGTGCTGACAGGGAGGGGAAGCCATGTGGATTATGAGGTTACACACAGTTGAGCGGGGACTCAACTGTGATTCTGATATGCAATATTTCTTAGGAGATTAGTACCTATGATGAGACTTACTGTGACTTTACTAATCACCTAGATCTGTGACTCTCTGCCTCTATGTGGACTACTTACGGAGTTCAGAGCATATGTGGCCCAGTTTGTCTTGAGACGTGATTGTTATGGGCCGCGTTAGTCAGCGGAACATTTGGTACGTTGCCTTGTAGTTGATTCTGGGTACCATATGCACGGCGTGGAGTTGATGTTGTAAACTCTCACACTGGTAGCATAAGTCAAACGAATTTTGTTATTGACGATGTCATCTACACGATTGTCTATCTTTCTTCTCTGTCTGTAATCTGTTTGACTAATTTTGACCAACCACCGATATATCTAACAGATGGCATTCCTTTAGGACTTCTGCCTAATGACTAGGTCCTTCTAAACCATGATTCACCTTTCGGTCAATTACTTGAGTACACAGATCCCTTTACCAGGTAGTTTGTCTTTTTATGGAACATTACGTTGGGATTACTAGTCCAGTGCAAGGTGACTTTTCACGCCTGGTTTGGTTTTCCTTGTATTACGAGGTCCTTTTAGGCTGCATCTCAGCCTTCATTCATTATTATTGTTGTGTCCTATATTCTATTTTTCTTTGAGGTCTCTATTTCGAGCCTACCAATTTTTATTGTGATATCAATAGTCCAGTATATACAATACGGTTGACTCAGAATTCGGTTACCCTTCCGGGTTGGAATTATCACCGGAACTGGGCCTATCTTACTTTGGATTCAGCCACTAAGCCCTGAAGATTTGTAGAATTTTGCCTTTTCTACAATGAAACACGTGTCGGCTGGCTGTACGTAAACCTATACCTGATGACCTATTAAAAAGGGAGAACATTAACTCCAGATTATACTACCAACGTTGGATGGTTTTTTCATCTTCAGTAGTTTTTACTTACACGTTGTTTTTTCTGTTTTGAGTGCGCAGGACTTTAGTTCATTCATTTATATTATGATTGCTATTGTAATTCCAAAACTGTGTAGAAATCTCACACTTTTATTTATAGAGTGTGGCACTTTAATAACCACAGAGTCTCTGTATAATAAAGATCTGCAGGCAGTAGACATGTTTTCCTATTTCTCCATTATGGCCCAGATGTAGGTAAAATAGATTTACCGATTTTTAATTACCGAATTTTACCGATTCGGTAATTAAAAATCGGTAAATCTAAGGGCTGGATATGTAGGTATTCCAGATGTGCTGGAATACCGATTCTGAAGAATTCGGTATTTACCGATTCGGTAAATACCGAATCGGTAATGCCCATTCATTCCTATGGGCTTTGAAGCCCATAGGAATGAATGGGCATTACCGATTCGGTATTTACCGAATCGGTAAATACCGATTTGCACAAGGGTGCAGGGGGTGTCACTTTGACACCCTCTGGCACCCCCAAAACAGGCTCGGGTGCCATGTGGCAGGCATACATGCCCTAAGGGCAGGTCTGCCTGTCACATGGCATAGGTGTGTATGCACACATGTGCATGCGCACCGGAATACCGATTTTCGGCCGTTACCGACCGACCTACATCTGGCCCTATGTCTGCTCAGTTCGAGAATGCACTGAAACAGTAGTTCAACACACCCTTAGACCTTTCAGTTTATCTTCTTTAACATGCCATAACTATTTTTTTCATTTTCTGTCCTCCTCCTCACTGAAAACCAAAAATAGCTTAATGAATGAGTATCTTAACAGGCTTAATTACGACATGTAATTCATTTACCTTAAAAGTGCATATTAATTAAATGTAAATAAATGAGAATGCACATAACCTAAAATAGATGGCATCAAAATCACTAAACGATTGTGGAAGCCAGAGTCTGCCTTGCCCCTTGGTTGTGGATCCCCCCATATGCAAATTTCTTCTTCCAATTATCTCTTAATTTTTCCTGATAGGGGCTGAAACGAGTATGCCCATATCTCAGAATCCCTAAGAGGAAGCAGTTCTATTGTCTTCTAACTCAGCGATTTTTCATTCCTCCCTGGAAGCCATAGCATACCCTTTAAACTGTTGCATCACTGAAAAGCTGCCCACTTGTTCAAAATGGGTTATGTTTCACAGCAATTAACCTTTTTCGAGAGGCCTGTGTGCCTGTTATTGCCTTTGAAGTGGAGGAATAGAGGCTTGCTGACCCTTGCATAAGTAAGAAAGAAGCGTGTGCATGCCTGGCTGTACCATGTGAAAACTTGTGGTTTCAATAAATAAGGCCTTCCTGCTCATAGATAGCGTTCAGTCAACCTTGAACAAGTAGCACAGACAAACATTTACAACTGTGCTTTCATACAGGCAGTGTATTTTTTGGTATAAAATTAAATACTATTAGCAACAAATGGTGGGAGGTCATTTGCAGTGAGGGTGCTGATAACTTAATTAACTGTTATGTGTACTTAGGCTTTCATGAATACAAATGTTGCAGGAACAAATGATTGACGGAATGCTGAATAAATCGAACATTCACCCCCAGTCAAAAGATCTGTGTTAAATCCATCACTCTCTCTCACTACGTGACCCCAGTTTGGACCCAGCCATATGCAGAGAATGCGTTTGTAATTTACTTATTTCCACATGCTTTGCTGCTCCTGGTATTGTGCTAGTCTTAAGAGTATCAGAATATGCATGTTATCTTATTTTCAGAACTGACTTAATATATTTTCATAACTATTCACTTGAATAATTGTTCTAGCCCCTTTGCCATAAAATAGAAAACGAGGAGGAGGAAATGCCCAATACAAAGGATTCTGTAATTTCTTGCTTGTGACTTTGCTGCCACCATTTTGAGTTTTTCTTCATGGAGAGCTATTCATTATGCTAGTGTTTCTTGGGAACCAGTACCTCCTGGCAGGTTGATGTCACTGTTTTTTTTTAGCTTTTCCCACTGACTTTCTAAGGGGTCTCTGTTGTCCTCCAGTTCTTGCAGGACTTGAAGCTTGTTAATGAGGGTGACTGAGTATTCAATCCATTCTGCATATGTTTTAGGAGATTGGTGTTATATAGGTGAAGTTGGTTTGTCGGTTCCATTCATACTTTCTTCAGCTTTAGCTGTAGCCTGGCCATAACAATGTTAAGATCGGACGCCATGTCGGCTCCTCTCATCACCCTCACATCTTGCAGGGACCTCTGAAACTTTTTGGCAATGCAGGCATGGCCAAACTGATTCTCTGATGAATGGTCTGGTGGCACCCATGTTGCCTTGTGTATTCTTTTGTGTGCGAATACACTCCCGCCATTCACCAGACTGTTCAGGGCAGAGATCTGCGAGCCTTTCACCTTTCTTGTTCATGTCGCCAAGGCCATGGTTGTCTATGACTTCTTCGTATCTAGTGTAGTTGCTTCCAACCTAGGCCTTGAGGTCCCCCCATCAATATATTGATGTCTCTCTCAAGGCATTTTTCCCGGCTAGACTTGAGTCTGTTGTAAAACTGTTCTTGTTTCTCTTCTTTGCTGTAACTTTTAGGTGCACAGCACTGGATAAAATTCATGTTGGTCCTCTTTTCCTTTGTGCGGAAGGTCGCTGTGATGATTCTGGTGCCATGGGTTTGCCATCCAATGAGAACTCTGTTGGCTGCTGGCGTTATCTTCAGTGCTACTCCCTGTGTATGTGGGTTGTTCTCTTCCTTGAGTCCAGAATACAGCAGCATTCCTTCTGGAGCAAGTATTTTCTGTTCCAACTGTTTACATCTGGTCTCGATGATATCAAGCAGGGTAAGGTAGTATTTTTTCATCTATGCGACCACTAGGGCTTTGTTGATTGTCTCGTATATTGTCCTCACATTCCATGTCCAGCCCTGCCAAATGCTACACATCTCATGTTAGAATAATGCATTTCTGATCATTTCCACGCATTATTCTAAGGCCTCAGATTGTCACGCAAAAGAACGGTGTCCAAAAGTGAGATAAAACCATGTAGTTCCAGTTTCTCACTTTGTTTGCTGGGAACAGATTAATAAAAACGAAGCTCGTATTTTCAAAGTCCACACAATGGCACTAGTTTATAATGAGAGCTATAGGAATCTCAATATATTATGAAGTGTATATATACTTCTACCACAAAAACTCATATGCAAGCCAAATAAACTTTAGAGATTTGAAGATCGAAACACAAAACCACACACCCACCTAATTATTGTAAAACTCAAACTATGGTATCACACAGATGTGAATGTCCAGCCACAAAACAAAGATTTTAAATATATGCCAAAAACTGGGTCAGTCTTAACTGCAGTAAACGAGGGGCCTAATTGGAGCAAAATCCAGGGAGATTATCCCAGCTGGGGCCCCACTAATATCCTGTAGTCGGCCTCAGGTTGCACGTGGCAGAGCCTAGACAGAGTCTATTATTTGATCATGATCTGATCAGGCCATTAATTTAATTAGTTGCCAGCCAGGGAGGCATAGGCTGGCCAAGGCAGGAAATCTATGTTTAATTTATTGTTTCTCTGCCACCCTGCCCGGCAACGGATGTCCAACCTAGGCTGTGGGCTGTGGCATTCTACTACTAAGTGCAGGTGACATTATACTATTTGCAGGAAAATGTTACTCACAGTCGTTAAATGTCACTCATATTACACTGAAATTATAAACATGGCACACATGAGCAATCTGAAACCTTGGCAGCTATGCATGTCCCGATGGTGATGGTCTTGGTCAAAAGCACGTGGATCAGCTTTGTGGTTTCCAAGGGTCTCTGGTTTTCACCACAAGTCGTTAAAGCTCTCCGTGAAGGAGATTCCTCTTTCTCCTTTAAGATATTTCTTTTATCTAAATAAAGCTAATTGACTGACTGACTTTCTCCAATGCTCAGATGTCTTTGGTCTTTTGGTTCACATTTCTGTAGCTAGGATTTTTTTACATGGTTGGGTAGCTAGCCTCAGGCATAAAGCTTCTCCTTAGGACCCACCATTACCAAGACTCTCCACAAAATCTAAGATAGAAAAGACCAGAAAGCTGCAGTCAACTCCATCAGAACAAGCGCAGAAATAGCAAAAATTCAGGGCGAATACACCAAAATCAACAAGGAAGAAAAGAAAAACTTAAGAGCACACAAGAGAAGGTTTATCAATGGTCTTGCCACAGAAGCCCAAGAAGCAGAAAGCCATGGAAACCTGAGAGAACAATACAACATAACAAAGAAATGGTCCGGCAGATACAGCAAATCAGAAAGACCTGTTAAAGACAAAGCTGTGAAGACAATTATGAGGAATGAAGGCAAACAACGAAGTAGGTGGGGAACTTTGAAGAACTGCTGAATCAGTCTGTGCCACAATCTCCACCAGACATAGCGCCATCTGGCAAGACCTTGCCAATTGACTGTAACAGACTAGCCAAGGAAGAAATACGCCAAGCCAACTAACATCTGAGAAACGTGAAGGTAGCAGGACCTGGCAACATTCCTGCAGAAGCACTGAAAACAGACATTGAAACATTTGTAGACATGCTCTAGCCCATGTTGGAAAGTATCTGGAAAGAGGAAAATGTGCCATCCGACTGGAAGGAAGGATAGCTCATCAAGATCACCTAGAAAGGTGACCTGAGTAAGTGTGCTAACTCTTCTATCAACCCCAGACAAAGTGTTCAACTGAGTCATCCCAAATAGAATGAGGGAAAAAGTTGATACTCAGTTGCGAGACCAGCAAGCTCAATTCTGGAAAGATAGATTCTACATAGACCAGAATGCAACACTGCACATCAGCATTGAGCAGTCAATGGAATGGAACTTCCTCCTCTATGTCAATTTCAATGACTATTAGAAGGCATTTGATAGCTGTGACAGTTGGGCCCTTTGGAAATTTCTCCTTGATGATGTGCTAGACAAACTCATAAGAATCATCAGGTACACCTATGAGGAAATGACTTGTAAGACAGTCCATGGAGGACAACTAATGGAAGCCTTCCAAGTGAGCATTGGAGTTTGACAGGATTGTTTGTTCTCATCTTTTCTCTTCCTGCTGGACATGAAGACATGCATTACCAGGAGAAGAAATGGGATCCAGTGGATCCCATGGATGGAGCTCGATGACCTCGACTTTGCAGACAATCTGGCCCGACTGTCCCATACCCATCTGCAGAGGAAAGAGAAAACGGACAGTGTGGCGGCCACATCATCGCATCTTGGCCTTCAAATCCACAGGGAAAAAACAAACTGCTAGATTCATTAAAGTCCCGTTTTGCGAGTCTGTAATAGCGATTCATAAGGAATCGCTATTACAGACTCGCAAAACGGGATTCATGTAGGAATCGCAATTGAATTTGCGATTCCCACTGATTCCTTATTTGCGATTAGCTAACTGCTAATCGCAAATTAGGATGCGAATTCAAGGGTGCCAGGGGTGTCCAAAGGACACCCTGTAGCACCCCTGAAATGCAAATTTACACAGGTGTTGCGCACACACATGTCCAAAGGACATGTGTGTGTGTTACATGCAATTGAAAAAAATGCACTAAGTGCTTTTTTCTATTTTTTAGCTATTTACCACGAAGTCAGACTTCGTGGTAAATAGCGACCAAAAATTGCGAATTTGCAATTTAAAAATGGTTAATGAATTTTATTTAAGGAATCTCAAATAGAGATTCCTTAAATGCAATTCCTCGCAAATATGCGATTTCGCTAATAGCGATTTTTGCATTTGGGATGATGAATCCCAAATGCAAAAATTGCGCTCGCAAAGGGCCAGATTCGCAGAATCTGGCCCTTTGCGAGCCGCATTTTCGTTCATGAATCTACCTGAAAGATCCTGAAGACTAACATAGTCAGCGCAACTGTAGTCACTCTTGCAGTCACTCTTGCAGGTGATGCACTGGAAGAGTTGAGGCCTTCACCTACCTGGGCAGTGTCATAAACTGCCCAGGTAGGGTGGAACAGACGTCCACATCAAGGCAATAATTGGCAATGCAATTGGTTTAGATAAAGAGGATCTGGAGCTCCAAGGACCTAACGCTGCAAATTAACATCAAGCTTTTCAAAACCAGTGTAAAATCGGTCCTTCTGTATGGAACAGAAACTTGGAGGACAATAGTGACCTTCATCAACACCTGTTTGAGTAAAAGTTTCCAAAAGTGCTGGCCAAACTCTATCAGCAACAACAACCTGTGGCAGCATACTTTCCAACTCCCTGCTCATGAAGAAATCATTAAAAGACACTGGGGCTGGACAGGTTACACCCTCCGCAAACCTGCATCAAATACCACAAGGCAAGCCCTGACAAGAAAACCTTAAGGGAAAAGGAAAAGTGGAAGGCCAAGAAACACCTGGTGCTGAGACCTTAAGGCTGACTGCAAGGAGATGGGGTACACCTGGAGTCAGATTGAGAAAATCCAAAGACAGAGATGGCTGGAGAGCACTGGCTGATGGCCTATACCCCAGGAGGGGTAGTAGGCATAAGTTAGTATTTTAAGTTTACCCGTGAGAAACAGAAATAACCACAGGAATTGGTGTTTGTGCACTGATTCCCACTTTATCCTAGTTTTTGCAAAGGCCTCGAGGGCCGGCACCATAACTGGCGCCGGACACCTGTAAGGATCCAGTTCCAGCTGCCTGGAAGCGCCCCGAAGCAGAAGGGGCACTTCCTACCTGGCAAACTCGCACCAGAGTGTTGCCTAGTCACCTGGCCAATGGGGGGCTGGTGATGTTTTGAACAGCCAATCACAGCAACCGCCCGTCTCGGTGGGAAAATCGTTGGTGGGGATATAAGGCACCGCTCCCCATACTACAGATAATTAATACATTGTGGAGCTGGGGAGCAGGCGCTGAAGGATTTTCGAATGAGCTATTCCTACACATTTCATAATCCCAGTTCAGCCACTAACTCCTTTTCCTGGCCTAAACAGGATTTGCAAGACTCTATTAATGAAGACCTGAGTGGTCAAAGGTCAGATGAAATATCCCAGAAGTCTGCTGCACAAGGGGCTAAATATGCAATGCAGATCATTAAACGACACACCATTTCCTTGCCTTTTGGATACTTTGGAAAAAGGCCATTATTAGAACTATCTTTTATATGCAGCTAAAGCAGTTATCAACGTTAATGAAAGCTTATATGTTAAAATACTGATATGCTGGCTCAAATGATTAAGCTAGAAAGTAGAGAATATAGAAACAACTGGAATCGAGATACCTGGCTCTTGCTACTCAGAGTGGAAATAATTCTTGTAGGGCCCCATTATAACGTTTTTCAAGTCGCAAAGGTCTATAAATAAATGATTCATCAAATTTTGCATTCCCCCCATCGTGCAGGCGTTATTAGCCACACAGGCGGTACAGTTGCAGGACTGTCGAATCTTTTTCCAGCTGTTTGCCGATTGCAATGTGCCACGTTGTGTCCGACAACATTAGGCGATTTCCGTTGGTGAAGCGGGAGTCCCGCATCTCATTGGCCGCTCTAAAACAAGCTAATGCGGGCTGTCCTGGGAGCAGGTGTTTTTATGTTCAGGCACTGTTAGTGATTTCTGCTCTAAGTGTTTCCTGTGATAGAAAATTGAAACCTTGATTATGGGGTATTGTTTTCTTAGCAACTGGAGTTCAAAGCTGTAATAAGCAACTTGCTCGCCATGAAAAGCTATAAACCAGTGTGTCCTTCTTTACAGTACTATTTGCGAAATGTAGCCCTAAATACTCTTTTCTTTTCTTCGTACTGGTAATAAGCTTGCATTTTCTACGTGTCAATTCAAATAGGAAGTCAGAAATGTGTTCATAACGTGTAAAAAAAACGTATTCATATCTTGAAAAGAGAGATTTAATAATCATATCAGTTAAATATAATAAAAGGTAGCCTGTGATAGGAGTTCATGGTATCACTCTGTAGTCCTCCATGAAGCAGTGATTGGCGTTTGCCCCACGTAGGAGAGGAACGCTTCCTCTACCAGGTGATGGATTAAACCCAGATCAGTTGACTGGGGGTGAGTGTTTGATTTGTTCAAACGCTCCGTCCATCATCCCCTTTTGTATCGCTTTGTTCGCCCTAAGTGTGGCAGGGTATGCTCAGGCGTGAGTCCCTTGTTCACTTGGCCACTGGATTCAAGATAGCCTGGCTGATGAGGATTATGAATCCGAAACCGGTCCCAGGATGCTTGTTTCCAGTCCAGGGAAGACATGGCTTGGCAGTTCGGGCTGGACTGTTCCCATGAGGCACAGGGTCAGACTGATTTGCATATAGCCATGTCTGAACTGGGGCGGCTGAGTGAACTAAAGAATGGTGATGGATTAAACCCAGATCAGTTGACAGGGGGTGAGTGTTTGATTTGTTCAACGCTCCGTCCATCTTCCCTTTTGTATTGCTTCCTCTACCAGAGCACTGCATCTCGTGCACATGTATGTGGTAGACACTGGCGTCTCAGATGATGTCTTGGTTGTAAAATAATTGGATGAGTTCTATTTTGAAGTTGCCTACACAGTGAAGCAATAGACCCACCTGTAAAGCAAAGACGGAATGGTAGTAATTAAAAAAATTTTTTTGCCAACTAACCCCCAGATGCATCAAAGTTATGTTTTGCGAGTCCTTAATAGCAAATTTTGAGGATTCGCTATTAAAGACTCGCAAAACCGGATGCATGTAGGAATCGCAATATTATTTGCGATTTCTACTGATTCCTTATTTGCGATTCGCTAATTGCTAATCGCAAGTAAGGAATGGCTTTCCCATTCATTCCTATGGGCCTAAAGGGATTTTTTTCCGTCTGCTCCCTCAAACCTCCGGAAACTTTAACGGCCGGCAATTTCCACCTTTAAAAAAATATATCATCAATGCATTATTATCTAATGGCTCACACTTTCAAAATGAAAATGCTTTTGTTCTTTAATTTGTAGGACCACCTTAAAACCATCTTGTCTTTTATGAAGGGGAAACGTTTTACAAATAATATTTGCTGTCTTGAAACATGCACTGAGTTTTTCCTGGGCTGTCAAGGAGAGAAGTTATTTCCCAAATGAACATTCATCATTTTTCGACCCTAAATGTATTGAAGGCTGTGTCTGCCATCCAAGATTGGAATTGCAAACTACTGCAAGAGCTCTGCAGCCAGTGCTGACCCTTAACCAACATATGAAAATACAGTGTTAGGTTTGTTCAACAGTGTCAGTTATGTTTAAAGCGGGAGTGGGATACAATTGTGTTACCTTTAGCCGAGACAGATCACAGATAATACGTATTTGATGAAAATCAGGCAACAGGTTCTGGTGCTTACCCAGTTCCATTTAATCCTGCTCTCCATCCTTGCTTACAAACACCCCACCTGCTCCACCCGTGTTCCCTTGCTCTCAAGGGTCGTTAAGCTATGTGGAGTGGATGTAAAGTGATTTGAGGCCCTTTCAAATGGATACGAACTAATATAGCAGTCTTTATAGGTATTTAAACCATCTTTGAATAAATTGTGCTTGCCAGTCGCAACCATCAGCATCATAAGGCCTACAAGTGATAGCATGTTTTAAACACATTGGAGAGAACATGTCTCTCTCTCATGGACACCTTAAGGAGTTTGGGGGGCCGGGGCCAAACATATTTTGGGGGGCCCTGTTCACAAAGGCTTTGAATTTATGATGCAATATCAGCTCTTTCATGCTGTCTTTGGCCAGGTCACTGACAGTGCACAGGCGCATTTGTCTAAATTTTTAATGTGTTTACATCGAATATTCAGGGATAGTGACATGTATTTTCAATATTGTAGCACTGCAGCGCAGTTCCCTAATATTATTGAAAATAATCTCTGTGACACCCTCCCATTTCTCCTATATGAGATACTGTTTTGATCTAAAATACTTTTTTTATGGATGTTGCATGAAACATAATCACAACATCTCTCTGCAAAATGTCTGCAATAGACTCTTACACATAATCCACATTAAAAATAAAATTACAAGACAACAGTATTTAAAACAATTTGTTTAAGAATGCTTTAAGGCAATCAGGGCAAGACTCTGCAGAACAGAGCTAGCTCTATCAGCCCCCCCTTAAAGGCTGGGGCCCTGGGCCAGAGCCAACTTTGCCCATGCCTTAAAACATCTCTGCTCCCTTTTTCTCTCTCTCTTCCTTTCTCCCACTCTCTCTCACTCTTTCCCTGTTATTTCTCATTTCTCTTCCCAATGTTTCTCCCCGGAGACCCCTTCTTTATCTTGAAAACTTAGAGCCATCTGAAGTGACCCAAAAAGTAACAATAAAGTATAAAAACAAACCAAGTAAGTATCATCCCTGCAACCAACCAAAACTGTATAGGAGGATTCAAGGACATGCTACCAGCCCTCCCACATGCAGCCTTGAGCCATCGTGGCCTTACACATTGGTGATCTATGGAGTGCACCTACAAATCGGAGCATTTCTAACAAACAAACGTAGCATTTTTATTAACTCTAAAGAGGACACCAACTTCCATTTCCAGCACACCAAAAGAGTCCCTAGGGGCAGATGGTAAAAAGGCAATGTAAAGTCTTGAGGTGGAAATAAGGAAACACCAATAATTCATTTTCAAACCAGTAGGAGGTATGAAGTGGGTTCCTTTGTTGACTAAGTGTTCAGTTACAGAGTCACCTACAGTGATTCAAAGAAGGTTCCCTGCTAAAGGATTCTGTAACATTTTAACCGCAGTGGCTTTGCTTGTGTTTTAAGGTCTCTGATACCAGACAGCGCAAGCTAAGTGGTTGTGAAAGACATAGAAACTCGGGACCTGGCTCTTTGACGGGGACATGGCACCCTCAGCGCCCAGATACCCTTTGGGTGAAAGTGCTGCACTATACAAATGCTAATTTATTGATTGATTGAATTATTGTGGGCTTAGCAAGAATTTACAGTGGGCTTGAAGCATGCCTGTTGCTTACCCATGGTTCTCTTTATTGTTACACGCATTACCTTGCTTCATAGTCAATAGCTTCCCTTCTCCATCGTGATCCATCTTGTGTCTGTCACTCCAATAAAGCATAGCCAGCCGCTTTACATTGCTCTTGATTGGCTTACTTGCGTGCTTGTGTCCACTGCCTACTTTAAGGGAACTACATTTTGCTTTATGGTTAAAGACTCCATAAGCTTGAACCTGTGTTTTGTAGCAGTGTCCGTGTGTGCTTCAGCCTCCCCAGGCTCTTTGTTGCTCTATCTGACCTGTCTACTGCCCCTGCCCACCGTTTTGCTTCAAATTATTAAGGGTTGCAGGAACCTTAAGCCTTTTTTGCAATGATTTCCCATCCTACTTGCTGGAAGACCTGCTGGCTAGCATACCCTATGCATTCATGATTTCTATGGCTTTCTTGAGTAGCACTGCTTTCCCCATGTACCGCTTTTTGAGTTAATGCTTTTGGGATGTGTGTGTGCAATAAATAAGTAGCAAGAGATGCATCAAGTCAACAGTTGTTTTACATTCCTTCTGTCCTTGGTATACCCTTTTGTCATACTTTTCCTTCTTTTTTGCCCTTTTATTCCCATTTCCTAAAGATGAGCAGAAATGCTGTTGTAAGTGACTTTCATTGTGTTGTGGTTGGGCCACACTGAATGTATAACCCACCCTTTCCCCTTCCCACTGCCTAACTTTCCAGGTCACAGAGGTAAACATTTGGACAGTCTATATCCTTTAGAATATTTACCTTTTAGAATTGACTCCCAGGCATCTGCAAGGATCTTTTGGAATAAAGAGATCACAACTTCAGTACTATTTAGGACTTTTTAACATTTAAAGGCATTTACACTGGAGTTTGGAAGGAAGGAAGCAGGCATTACCTAAATCAACCTTGTACTTGCCCCAGATGCAGTTGTTTTGTGTTCCAGGGATTCCACACTTCGTAGGAAATTGGGGCATCTTCTTAGCTGAAACCCACCTGGGAATATCCATGCCAATCAGTAAAGTAGGCTAGTAATCTTGAGTTGTCCTGACAGATACATACACAAAGAGTATTCCCTTTTGCAATATCTAAGGTACTCTGTGACAATGCTTCAACGTACAATACAGTAACAATTTGGGAAATATAATATTCCCAGCATATACTGACTTAACGTCAGTCAGGTTGTTAGGCAACATTTGACTGTGGGCAGGGGCTCAATTGAATCCAAGTGGAATGAACAGCTCACCATGTCAGATTGCCATCTTCACCTGATGCTCAATAAGTAGCCTAGACAAAGAAATGGCCACATTTTTAAGTCTTCAGTAAGGTTTTATAATGAAAAAATCTTTCAACGAGTATCAATTCTCACTGCATCCAGGGAAGGTGCTCACCAGCAAATTTGCCATTCTTACCTTCACAAATGCGCTATTAAGTCCACCTGTTGATGTATTCTGGTTTGGGAACTATAAGGTCTCATGTAGAGTAGCTAGCATGACTCGAAATCATCAAAACAGTGAATAAATTTTTATTTAACATGGTAGACAAATTATTTTAAACACATATACACAAAATACAATGGTAAATAATAATATGTAATTATTTAAGGCAACAACCCCAACATTTATTCATAAAGATATAAAGACATAGGGCCAGATGTACGACGAAATTTTGCATGCGCAAACGGGGTTGGGACCAGTTTGCTCATGCTAAATCTGATAGGGCCATGTACAAACACTATTTTGAGACTCGCAATTAGGAAGGGGCGTTCCCTTTCTAATAGCGACTCACAAGCCATGTACAAATGTTTTGCGACTGCAATTGCAGTCACAAAACACTTGCAATTTACCACCCTCTTCAAGAGGGTGGTAATGCAGTTGCAAATGGGAAGGGGTCCCCAGGAGACCTCTTTCCCCTTTGCAAATGCAAGGGAAAATATTTTTTGGGGGTAGATAGTGGTCCCTGGGAAATTAAACAAAAACGTTTCATTTTTATTAATTTTTTTAAATCCATTCCATTTCCCTTTAAGGGAAACGGGCTGCATTAAAAAAAAACACTGCTTTATTTAAAAGCAGTCCCAGATATGGAGGTCTGCTGAACCCAGTGGGCCTCCATCCATGGGAGGGACAGCCATTCCCAATGGGGTTGCAAATTGCAAGTGGCTCATTAATATTCATGAGGCTCGAATTCTGCGACACCATTGTATATCGCAATCAATGTCTCTGACACTGTTGTACATTGTAAATTGCGACTTGCAATTTGCGACTTGCAATCAAACGCAAAATGCGTGTCACAATTTACACTGGTCTTACATCTGGCCCATAGTTATTTCTGCATCTCAAATCCACAGCAACATCTAAAAAACACACATTTACAAACAGATAACAAACTGATAATAATATCAGAATCAAAACCTTAATAAAAATGTGCACAACAATTTGTGTCATGGTTTTAGAAACCATATACAGTCAATGAATAAATGTGCATTACTCCAAACGCTGAAGCAGACAAATACACCTACCCTCATTTGCTTTAATTTTAGAATGACACTTCTGAAGTTTTTTTGAGGGGAACACCTTAACCTAAAAATATATAGAAGATGCCTTAATTTACGGATTAGACGTTACTCTAAAAATTGGAACAACCCACATCTTAATACTGATCATAAAGTTACCGACATTGACAGTTTACTTAATAGATATTGCCAATCAGCACCCAAATAAACATTTATTAATTATCTGAGAAGTTGGGAAAAGGATTTGATTGAGTAATTAACCAAGCTTTATCATATGGTATTATGGTCATATGATAGTTTTAACAAATCTATTTGTCCAAGCACACTGACAGCCGAAGATCTCTTATTCTCCAGACTCTCCTGACAGCGATATGATGCAAATTTGTCTTTCCCTTAACATCAATCCGACTAAAATATTGCAGTGAGCGAATCCCTTCTGTTACCTTGCTGTTGGAAGTGGAGGTCCCTGTCGCTTACCGCCGCCGCCAAATGCTGGAGGCGTGCGTTCCAGGCCCCTCGCTTCAACGTTAGAGTAAGTAAGGACACCGTCTGAGATAGCCCTGCTCAACCCTTAGTAACTTGGCATGAGCAGCCAGGCTTATCTCAAAGGCATGAGTGTTCAGTATGTGCAACCACGCTCAGAGTAACCCCATGATGCCATCACAAATAGACTCCACACGAGTATTGACAAAATGAGTATAATCTTTATATAAGCAATTATACGATATGACCACACAATACAAAATCTACATATAAGAATGGGTAGTATTCTTTCCAGTAGGTTGGTAGGTTTTAATCCCAACCACTGCTTCTATCCAACAGTTAAGCTCACGTCTAACCGTTTCCCAAAAGGTTAGCCAAGTTGTATTTGCTAGAATCACACACGTTGCAAAAGGAAACAGTACTGCAATGCGTAACAATATTCTCTTATACTGTGCAACAGAGATACAATGCCATACGTAGCACCATAGTCATGTAATTTGCAATTGAAGTAATAATGCACTGCGTATCACCACCAGCATGCCCTGTACCAGGAAGAAACAAAGCAATGCGTCGCGCTACAATCCTGTATGGTGCAATGAAGAAATAATACACTGTGCCACGCTATACTCAGATACTAGGCACTGAAGAAATAATGCAATGCGCCACGTAACAATCAAGTAATATGCAAGGGAGAAAGAACGCAGTGTGTAGCGCACCCAGCATACAGTTCTTCAAGCACAAATGAGGTCAGGCGTCATACGACAGTTCGATAGTTCATTAGTTTGTTAGCAGCAATAATGCAAAGTGTAATACGACAGTTTTAGGTGCTCCATTAACAGTGCCCCAGCAATGGATCAAAGGATGACACAAAAAGTACTGCTTCCCACTCCGGCCCCAGTACTGCCCCGTCTTGGGTCAGCACGGGCCGGGATCCGAGCCGAAGCAACGGCTATGCGCAGCTGACTGAAGCAGGAGGCCGAGAGAGTGTCCCACCTGGCCCGCACCCCACCCCAGTGGTTGATCCACGTTACCTGGGGGGCACGATCCCACTCTCCTCCCCAACATCAGTGACTTGGGCCTTGATCCAGAACTCCTTTACGGGCTGCGGTGAACTGGGGCCGGCGGCTCAGCTCTTTTTTGGCTGCCGGTCCGGGCCGCTGCTGATTGACTCCGAGGGCCCCAAATGACTTGGCTCTCACTCCGGCGGTCTCAGTCCACACCAAGACCCGCCCTCAGTACTGTGGAGACTTTACTTCACTTTGGTGAGCACCCTAACCAGGCACTCCTCACCAGCATCTCAGGTTGCACTTCGACACGCACACCGTGCACGACATTCTGGTGCTCTACACATTAACGCTCCACTTGCACCTCAACACGCACCCTGCGCGTTCAAGCCTCTCATCTTCTCCTGGTGCACACGATGTTCAGGCGCTCTTCACCAACGCCCTGGCTGCACCACGACACGCACTCTTGCGCGTCCGAGTCTCACCTCTTCTCCCAGTGCACAAGATGTCCAGGCGCTCTTTCCTAATGCCCTGGCTGCACCACGACACGCACTCTTGCATGTCGGAGACGCACTTCTTATTTTGGTACGCTCTTCACTAGGCTTGGGCTGTAAATTTCGTTTGGCTCACGGAATTTGCGGAATTTGAGAATTGGAGTGAATTGCAGTGAAAATTATAGTATCCAATATCAAAATAATTCTACAAAGAGCTGCAGTTCAACTAGTCGTTACTAGATGTCCCTCACGAGTCAAATGCAAATGCTTGATGGAAGGGTTTCAATGCTTTTGTATTTGACTCGTGAGGGACATCTAGTAACGAATAGTGGAACTGCAGCTTTATGTAAGAATAATTTCAATGCTTTTGCATTTGACTCGTGAGGGACATCTAGTAACGACTATAATATTCACTGCCCACCGCTAATCTCGTCCCATAATGCTTTGCGGGGACTTTGGTTGGGATTGTTTTTTTGCCAATAACTGTAAATCCTGTCTTTGTCAACCATTAGGTTGTTTGCTTTACAGTTCTCAACTAATAGTCTCAAATTCCACAGAAGACTATTTGGAGTTAATTAAAAAATAATAAGGTCATCAGTGTAAAAATGCAGAACACGCTGGAGATAAAGAATGGGCAGTGCACAGTTTATCATTAGGGTCAACAAAGTAGAAGGCAAACAACGAGGGGGCCAGAACACATATCTGCTTCATATTATTGTGTATTGAAATTTGTTACAACAGCTGCCCCAGAGAATCAGCTTTAACACATGTCCAGTTGCTATTCAAAATATGCTGGCATGATTGGCATAAATTCATCTTCGACTTATTACATGAAATTCTCCAAATGATACTATCATGCAGCATTACATAATTTTGAGTTGTATGTCGCAAAACATTACAGTGAGTGTGGTGATAACAAGAGTGCTCAGAAATGCGAGACACTGTTGCTCGCCCTACTTGTGTTTTCCATGCTATTTTCTTTGCCACAATATGCACCTTTGAGATAAAATTGACACAAGGACTGATTTCATGCTAAACTTTTGCAAAAAATGTTGGATTCCTATTTTGCATGATTACACATAATTTGTGTAATTTACCTTCAATATTGTGCAATTAGGTGAAAGTAAATTACACGAATTTAGCACATCTCTATTCAACATAAGCCCAATTATGTTCAAGGTTAATATAATTACCCTAGGGATAGTTTCTCCTACAGCCTCTCCTTAGCAACAAAGTCAAAATCAGCACCAAAGTCAATAAAACAACTACACAAAGAGCCTTTAGACTCCATTCACTTATCTGCAGTGGCCCTCAGGGAACAGCAATGCTCCACCAAAGAACAAACTTCTCTAAATCACCCTGTTACATTGGTAACAGTGTTCCATACTGCTAACGTATACAGAAACATTTTAGTGGGAATTATTACAGTAAAAACTATTAGCTTCTGGTCTGCCGCAGCATTTTTAGCTGTTTGAGTGTAGGGGGTGCTGGCATCGGACAGGAAGCTTTTTTTCTGACTTCCTGCTGGTTAATATTGCATTGCCATTTTGGTGGTTAGCGGTATAGTTTTTAGAGCATTTAGCTCCTTCTCAGCACCCATTTAAGGCACATGCCAGCATGGATGACCCTGGCTCCTTGAACCAAATAATTGTTTTTTACATTTGTCGTTCTCTGTTTAAAAAAAAAAAACTTACTTTTGACTTCGATTTCTGGGATCTGTGTTGGATGGGTGGGAAATGTCTTTTTAGTTTTCTCTCAGCCGTTATCCTCTGGTCCAGTGCAGCCTTTTAGCTGACAGAATGAAGGGGGCGATGGCATCAGACAGGAAGGCTTGTTTTCCTACTTCCAGCTGTTTAGTATCGCACAGCCATTTTGGCAGTAAGCAGTATAGTTGTTTAGAGCATTTACCTCCTTCTCAGCACCTATTTAAGGTGAATGTCAGGGCTGACGTGTCGCTGGCACACCTAAGGCAAGTTGATCTATACTAGTCCGAGCCTGGACAGCTCCAGGACCCCTGACTTTTTAGGTCAGCCCCCTCAAGTACTACCCAGTTGAAATATGGAACTTGGCATCCTCAGCACCATGTTTTGAACCTCGCAAAGGAGCATATTAGCTGTGACAACTGCGGGTTTCATACTGTGACTTCTCTGGCTCTTAACAAGGAGGTAAGTCTCACACCTCAGCCTCTGCTTTCTGCCAAACTCGTCTAATTGAATTGTAGGTATCTAGTTCAATATGAACTATAGCTCAAGGAATTCCAGGAGGAACACTCGCCAGATACAATCTTCTTGACAAAGACCTGGCTGGATGAGATTTTCTCAAAGGATTGCAATTTATTTAGAAAAATCTTTGCAATGCTCCTTCTCCAAGTGTTCCATCGAGGGGTGAGAGGCGGACCTGGTTTCCCTTGCTGTTACAAAGAATTGTGTAGTTTCAGGGATTCTGCTCCTACCTAGGTTAGTAGCCAATTTCTGCACCTCCCCTGCAGATGCTGTGCCCCATTGGCTCTCTGCTATGCCAAATTGTTGGTCTTAGGGGATTTCAATATTTATTTTGATGATTCAGAGTGCACAGCAGCATCATCCTTGCTTGTAGTTCTTGAGGACTTACAGCTCACCCAGTCTTTCTCTACCCTGACTCACAGACTGGGGCATATTCTAGATCTCTTCCAACTTGGCCCAGTTAGTGTCCGCCCTTCTATTTCACATGTCTGGTCAGACCAATTGGTTATCCCATTCTTGGTCTTTGCCAGACAACAGGAGTATGCCGGTGGGCTAAAGTGACCACTTTTAGTTTTACTAAAGCAGCGAATGATAGCTGACCTATCTTGGTCAGCTGTATTGAAGAAGACAATGTCCTACTAGAAAATTGGATCTCTGATGCCCTAGATCAAATAGCCTCTCTGACCCACCAGTCATTTCAAACACAGAAACAATCTGCTGAACGGTTCAATGATGAACTGATGGGGCCGAAAAAAATGTAAGTGCCATGAATGCCTTTGGCATAGGGCATATGATCCTGACAGCAAAACCAACTACTCTGCTGTGCTCATTCAGTATCATGGATGCATCAAGTATGTTCACCGGGATTACTAGTCTAATACAATTCTCTCTGCGCAGAATTCCTCGCAGGAAGTGTTTGCTATTGTAAATCTCTTACTTCTTTGCCCCGAGTCTCAGCAGCCATTGTGCCTTCAGAGGAGGGTTGCAATTCCATTTCTTAGTTTTTATCAGACAAGGTGACAAAGACCTATGACTTTTTTCTAGCAGAGGTTAGAGAATCTCCATGTCTGAATTCATGGTTTGAACCTACTGAAGATAGTTCAGGGCTGCAACATTTTAAACCTGCTGAATTTGAGGAGATGTCTGCTCTGCTTAGGTCTGTCAAGTCAGGTTCCCCACTCATTCCAGTTTCACCCTCTTTCTTGGAATGAGGAGTGGAAGCTGTGTTGCCTTTGGTCCATGACCTACTTTAAAGTTCCCTGGTGGTAGGCCAAGCCCTGATAAAGTGGAAGCTTGTGATGATAGTTCCTCTGCTCAAAAAGCCACAGTTGGATTTTACTAATCTGGAAAACTACTGACCAGTTTCATTGCTGCCATTGTTAGCTAACGTAATTGAGCAGCACATAAATATACATCTCACTCTGTTCATTGAGGCTAACTTTCTTCTTCATAGGACACAGTCAGGGTTTCACCCATATATATATATATATACAGAGTAGGCCCTGCTGTTAGCCTCAGAATCCATTCACCAAGTCTTGGATGCAGAAGACACTGCTGCCCTTCTGATGCTGGATACCAGTGTGGCATTCAACACTGTATCGCATAATCTGCTCATTGAGCGTCTGTGGAAATGTAGTGTCGACCATATGGCCCTATGGTGGGTTGCCTCCTTTTTAGAGGGACGCAGCTTCCAAGGGTGTCAGAAACCTTACCACTGTACAGTGTTTAATCTGTAGCAGGAAGTACCTCAGGGCTCCTCCCTGAGTCAAACCTTATTTTATATATACATGCTACCCCTGGCTAAGATCATTGCACGTCATGGGTTCACAGTGATTACTTATGCTGATGGTACTCAGCTGATCATCACTTTCTCCCAAGATGGCTAATTCGCTAAGGTCGTGTCTGGCAGAGGTTGTCGAATGGATGGAGCAAACATTTTTAAAGCTGAATGCAGTAAAGACAGAGGTCTTTATCCTGGGCAAACACCCCAACATCTGGTCAATCTCTAGGTGGTCTATAAGTCTTGGCTCTTTACCCAGCCCCAAGCCCAAGGTTAAAAACCTGGTTGGTTTGACCAGAAGCTATCCTTAGCCAAATTACAGCATTGGCTGGCAAATGCTTTGGAATCCTCAAGACACTGAAAAAAGATCCTGGATTCTGTGGTCCATGCCTTAATCATCTTGAAGCTAAAGTACTGTAACATGCTGTATCTGTGGGTGTCACAGTCTTGTATGATGCTGCCACGTGCTCTGACGGTTTACAGATTGCAGCACTAACGATTTAGGACTACTCTGGTCAGCTAATGGGCAGGGAAACCAGACTTAGGACTCATAGTGATTTAGGACTACTCTGGACAGCTAATGGGCAGGGAAACCAGACTTGCTCGGACCGATTTTAGATTACAATTGCTCCCAGGGCCCACCACCAGAGAGGTCCCCTAACCACTCCTCCTACTCCCCCTCCCAGACATCCGGCCCCCCTCCCCCAGTCCACCCCCACGGAGCATCCCCAGTGTGCATCACCCCAGTACTTACCGCGTCATACAGCCTACCCCCCTCCAGTGAGTCAGCTCCGACCACCCGCACCGAATCAACCCAGCCCCCTCCGAAGTACTCCCCCCCTCCCTCACCCCAGAGGTCTCACGCCTCCCTTAGTCCAGCTAAGATGCCCCCGGCCACGCAATTGAACACGCATCTTTGCCCCTCACTCAACCACCTGTCTCCACGAGGGCAGAACACCTTCGCCATAACATTCCCACGCAGCCTCTCCTTCAAAGCCAAAAAAAGCTTCAAACTGAATTTAATCAGGCAACACCCCGAAACGCTAGTCGTCGACACCTATCACTGCTCAGCCAGAGGACAGAGGAAAATGGACTTCATTTTCCACACCAACAGGCCCGACCCGTGGGCCACCATCTTTAACTCACTCCTCCCCGTCTCCAAAACCACCTGCACAGAACACAACCGAAAAGTAACAATCTCCCCCCGAACCAACAGTCCCTGACCGGAAACATCTCCATCACCATTTTCGTGAATGGCACCGTTCTAATTCAGGTGAAAGACGAGAACCTAGAGTTCTTCGACTTTCTCTTCCCAACACTGAAGATGGCCATGGCTCACTACTCACTCAAACTGACCCCCTCCCCCCCTAATGGCTCCTTACAAACTCCTAGTCTGCAGAGCCTGTCTTCACCACCCCAGCTTCCCCCCCCACCTTGCTTAGTCACTCCACCAATCATACACCATCACCATCCCTAGCTCCCTCCATATCCCAACGCCCATCCTCCTCCCATCGCACCCAACCTCCCAGTATTCAGCCCCCCCGCATCCACTATTGACTCCCAACCCCCTACTCCCTAGCTTCCGAAGCAACCCTAGTCTCCTGCCCTTAGAGAGCCACCTCAGCGTCCCCACCCTTCCGTGTGATCACTCCGCCAACCTTACGTCAGAACCAGCCCTAGCTCCCCCTATCTCCCTACCCACGTCCTCCACCCATCGCACCCAAACTTCCAGGACTCAGCCCCCCTCGCATCCCCAAAGGTCTCCCAACACCCCACTCCCTAGCTCCCGAAGCAATACTAGCTCTCAGTCCCCCACCCTTAAAGATCCACCTCAGACTCACCATACTTCCGTGCTCAATTACTCCGTCAACCTTACGTCTGCACCAGCCCTAGCTCCTCCTGTCTCCCTACCCATGTCCTCCACCCATCGCTCCCAATCTTCCAGGACTCAGCCCCCCTCGCTTCCCCAAAGGACGCCCAACCCCCCTTTCCCTAGCTCCTGTAGCACCACTAGCTCGCAGCCTACCATCCTGACAGATCCCAGACCCCCTAATACCTCCGTCTCGCAGCCCCCCTCTCGCTAACGCCCACCCCACTAGTTCACACCACCCTTACAGATCCCAGACCCCCCTCAACTCCGTCTCTCAGCCCCCCTCTCGCTAACACCTACCCCACTAGCTCACACCATCCTCACAGATCCCAGACCCCCTAACAACTCCATCCCGCAGTCCCCCCTCACGCTAACGCCCATCCCTCTAGTTCACACCGCCCCTTCAATGAAGAAAACTCTCATCTCCAAATGGACAACAACCCCCCTCTCCCTCCAGACCTCCCTCAATCGACCAACAGACCTATCAACGCCGAGGTACAGCCCCCCAACCCGCTAACCCCCTCCCCACCAGTTCACATGGCCCCCCTCAATGAAGAAAACTCTCACCCCCAAAGGGACCACTACCCCCTCCCTCTCCAGCCCTCCCACAACCAAACTCTAAACCAGATCCAGCTCCCCCCTCCTTTGAACCCCCCAATAGAGACTCGCCCTACAGCCCCTCCCATCCATGGCTCTGCTCCGCCCACCTTCCCCTCCTCTCCCCCTCAGCCAAGCTGACGCAACGCCTCAACCTCATAGAAGCGTAGATCGCTACCCTGATCCTTGGCCTGCAGGAAACCTTATCCACCATGGAAAATCTCCAGCTGCTCGCCCATCCCCCCGCATCACCCCTCATCCCTCCGCCCCTCCCTAGGTTCGACTCTCAGCCCCCCAACCGGGCCCTTCCCCCACCTGTTCCCTGCCTCCACTCACTAGAGGCCAGTTCGAGTCAGGAGCAGTCTCCCCAAGAAGACCTATAACCTCCACCTCTCCCCAAGAAGTGAGCGCACTCGTCACATATCACGAACCCCCCTCGAATCAGCTAGTCCAGGCCCCACTCCTGAACTCTACACTCATCGCCTCGATCCAAGTCATCACTGGAGTGGGTAGGAACCCGCCCCCCGCAGAGCCACTAGACTTCCAATGTATCTATCCGCCATTCCCAGAGCCAAGCCTGTCAACTTGAAATCAAAAGAAGACCCCCCCATTAACTGTATGCTGGTCAACAGCCGGTCCGCAGTCAAACATGCAACGGAAATAGCTGAATCCATCCTCTCTCACGACCTGGATGTAGCCTTCATCACGGAAACGTGGTTAAACACCCTATCACCACCCATTCTCGACATGCTGGTGCCGTCCGGTTTCTCGATAATTCGCAAAGACAGGTCATTACACAAAGGTGGCGGCATAGCAATTATCCACAAAAGTGACCTCTCCATCTCGGAAACTCCTGCCTGCATGTACAATTCCTTTGAATCTCTGTCGGTCAACTTCAAATCTCCCACGCATAGCTCACTTCTCCAGGCAACTTCCATGAATTTGGAGCTCAGCTGTCAGATCTGATCACCCAATCCGCACTCGACAGTGACCACAGTCTAATTCTGGGCGACCTTAACCTAAGATGGAACGAAACTAATAACCCGCTCATTCAATCTCTCAACACCCTTCTGCAAGACAACAATTTGATCCAACACTGCTCAGAGGTAACACACCATATAGGAGCGATCCTGGATGCAATCATTGCGGACAAAAATGCAATCACGATTCATCACATCATCCCGGTAGACTGGTGTGACCACCACATCATTATCTTCCATATTAATCATTCGGCACTATCCCTCCCACCCACTCAAAACTCTCCTAAGTGGGCTAGGAACACATCCAGAGTCCCCCTAGACAAGCTAGAAGAAGGACTCAGCTTACTCCTCCCGAACATGATGGAGTCCTTCTCAACCATGAAACTCACCTCGCTCTACCACTCCAACTTGGAGCTCACCCTGGATCAGCTGACACCTATGAAACTAAAAAAAACAGAAGCATCCCCTCTAGGTCCTGGTTCTCTACTGACATTAATGAGGAAAGAAGACACCTCAGATCCCTAGAAAGAACCTGGTGGAATAACCGCACCTCCCTCCATCGGGACCAACTCAAGGCAGCACGAAAAAACTACTATAAACATATCAAGAACAAAAAGTCATCCTTCTTCTGTGCGGCGTTAGACAATGCCAAAAGCGCCCTAAAGAACTCTTCAACATCACCAAACCTCCATTCCAGTGACAGCCAACCTGGCGGCGTCCAAAACCCAGTGCGACAACTTTTCAAGCTTTTTCAATGATGAAATCGCCAAAATTGATCGCTCATTCAACTCAAAGCCCTCCCCCTTCACAGATACCCAGATTACTGCAACCGACCAAAACCCCCTAACGACCTCGCCCATCCGCTGGTCATCCTTCCGGCCCGTCCAGGCTGAAACGATAAGCAATCTTATCGCCTCTGCTAAACCGTCAGCTCACTCCCTCGATCAGCTACCCGCGAGACTGACCAAGGAGTTGAAGCTCACGCTAGCCCCTATCTGGGGCAAGATAATCAACAGGTCCTTGAGCGAGGGTTCAATTCCTGACTGCCTCAAATCAGGACAAGTCACGCCACTTCTAAAAAAACCTTGCCTTCACCCCATGGACATGAACAACTTCAGACCGGTCTCAAACCTTCCGCTCCTATCTAAAATTCTTGAAAGATGTGTGCTCGCACAGTTAACCCAACATCTAGAGAAAACACTAATCTACTTGACCCACACCAATCAGGGTTCAGAGAGGGCTGCAGCACTGAAACCTCAATCCTAAATGTCCTAGACGATCTGCACATGTCACTCGACTCCAACCAATGTAGCCTTCTCATCCTCCTTGACCTCTCAGCTGCGTTCGGCACAGTCGATCATTCCTTTCTACTCAGTGTCCTCCAGGAGAGAGCGGGCATTGAAAAGACGGTCTTAAAATGGTTCTCCTCCTTCCTCAACAACCGCACGCAAAGAATAAAGATCAACAGCTTCGAATTGGACCCCCTCCCCATCAGTAGAGGAGTTCCTCAAGGGTCAGTACTCTCCCCGCAACTCTTCAACATCTACATGGAACCCCTCACCTCTCTTCTAAGGAACTCCAACATCCTCTTCCACCTCTACGCAGATGACACACAACTCTATTTGGAAACCACATCGATTGCAGACATTCACAGACTAAATGGTACACTCATGGAGGTCCAACACTGGCTCTCAGCCAACCACCTCAAACTGATTGAAGAAAGAACGGAAGTACTACTCATCTCGAATAATGATGATAACCCCCAAATAGTGGAATGGCTCAAAGCCTTAAACGCCCTCAATGTTTCTCTGGTGCCAACGGACTCCGCAAAATCCCTAGGGATCACTCTAAACCCCAAACTGGACATGAAAAAACACATCTCAAAAACAGCTAAAGGTGCGTTCCTCAACATGAAACTTCTCTACAAAATTAAACCCTTCCTCCCCCCAAAAGATCTGAAACAGGCCAATCAGGCACTGGTGCTCTCCAGAATTGACTATGGCATCACAGTGCTGACTGGAACAGCCAAATCTCACCTGGGACCTCTTACCACCACCCTCAACGCAGCAGCAAGAATGATCACAAGAACTAAGAAATATGAACATATCTCTCCGGCACTCAAGGAACTGAAGTGGCTCCCGATACACCAACGAGCCAGCTTCCGTACAGCTTGCCTCACACATAGAGCCCTGCACACAGGCAACCCAGAATATCTGGCCACCAAACTCAAAAGGGCCAGTCAGTCCAGGAACCTCAGAAGCTCCAACACGCTCCTACTCATCCCTCTGAAATCAAAGAAAAACAAAACCTCAAACAAATCCTTTGCAGGTAATGCCCCCAGGATCTGGAACTCCTTCCCCCCATATCAGAATAACCGCCTCCTTCCCGCAATTCAAGACGCTACTCAAAGCCCTCTTCCTTGAGCGCTCCGGTTCGTAATGAGAACCCCATGCCTGACTGTGATAGACCGCTGTCTCTCTGAACCCAGAGCAGGCTGTACCGCTCCTGATCTCCGTTCCCGCAGGGCGCTCTAATCGATGTTGTGCTGATGTTACTCTGGCCTGCGTGCCTTGTTCTTGTTTATTCTGTCCACTCTTTCCTTGTTGCTTATTTGTATTTGCTGTGAAGCGCTCTGATACCCTCGGGTCCAGTCAGCGCTATACAAAACTTCAATAAATAAATAAATAAATAAAATGATGCGACTCCAACACGTGCAGAACACACAGCTCATCTGCTACTCAATCTCCCAAAACATGCTTCCATGAGGTCCTCACTTGCTAAGCTACACTGGCTCCCTGTGAAGGCCATCAGTACATTCAGCCTTTCACTCAATCACATACCCCTCAAGGGAATCTTAGATCCTCGTTGGCAAGGAGGGTCTTCATAATGAAAGATAGAAGAGTGTGTCTTAGAGGCAGTGCTTTTAGCTTTCTAGCTTCAAAACTGTGGAATTTGCTGCATCTTTCTATCCAACAGGCCCCATCAGAACTCCTTTTTAGAAAAAAAATTACTTGCTTGTTTAGATACTTTCTGTGAGTGCATACCACATGGGATCTTGGACCACAGCGCTTCACTTCATTGCAAAGTAGCTATCCACTTTACAGGCTTAGCTATTAACCACATCGCTGCAGCGGCTATTCCGCTGCAGCGCTAAGGGGGCGGGGGGCCACACGGCGGGCGCATGCTGGTGACGGAACCGCTCCGTCACCAGCCGCGGTTGAGCTGTGCTCATGACGGTGCGGTTCCGTCATGGCCCCGCCCGCTTAATAGAACGCGGCGCGCAGGCACGAAATCAGCGCCGCGCGGGCCATGACGGAACTGCTCCGTCATCAGCACAGCGCCACCGCGGCTGATGACGGAGCGGTTCCGTCATCAGCATGGAACCGGTTAATAGTATTATTATTATTATAAATATTATGATAATAACAATTATTATTATTGTTAGTATTATTATTATTATTATTATTATTATTATTATTATTATTATTATTATTATTATTATTATTATTATTATCTTACCTAGATGCTAATTTGAGAGAACTGAAAATGCTTCACTATTGGCTTAACCACTATACCCTTCAATGAATCCGGTGGAAACTCCACATGCTTCAAAATCCAGTGAAATAATACTGTCAACTGAGCCATCTGTTGTACAACCTTAATATTGTTTAAAAAATAACACAAGACACAAATATTGTGTCAAAAATATTGAGATGTCCTAAATATCGTGGACAGAATATTGTAGGTAACAATAATCTTTTTCGCTGTTTAGTATAGTGATTTTAATAAGGATATATAGAAATCGTTTTTTAATTATTTTGTTATGTTTTATTACATGTTGTTTTATGCATTGTTCGTAATTTAATATTAAATATGTATATACATTTTTTGTATAGTTTTTTTATTTTTGCTTTAGAAATATACTTTATAACTTTATATTTTGTTTGACATTTGGTATTTATTGGAGGGCTGTAGATTTATAGGGAGTATGGTGGGAAGTTGTTTTTTTACAATATATGAATTTATTCTATAAGATTTAAATTGAAATTTGTAATTATTATTTATGCAACTAATTGTTTTAACTGCTAGTTGGGTAATTAGATTAGTAATTAAGTATATTATTTAATTGTTAAAAATACTTTAGATTCACTACTTCTACTATGTTTTAGTGCTTCTATATCAGATGTATCACACATATTAAATGTATTGTTATATCATTAGTTTTTTAATTAATGCGCAATATAATTTATTTTCAGCAATATTTTTAGTTGCTTTTGTGGGTGTTTAAGTTTTAGGGTAGCATTGTGGAACGTGATATATATATATATATATATATATATATATATATATATATATATATATATATATATATATATATATATATATATATATATATATATATATATATATATGTGTGTGTGTGTGTGTGTGTATATATATATTCACTGAAAAAACCATAGGTTATAGACCATATATAGTTAGGAATTAGCATTTAAAAAACCTTATTTTACTCACACAAAACCATTGAAATTCCATATATAGTTAGTTGTACTAACTATATATCACGCACCCGCAATCCACTGCTGATGATGTCACATATTACATCATTCATGACATGGTCAGTGACATCACTGATGACATCACTGATGACATCTCAAATGACATCACTGATGACATCACTGATGACGTCATCCAGTGACTGTATGTTTCTGTAAAGTTAAAATATGTCTTACATATTTAAGAATTAGTGGATTTATAAATGTCTGGATGAAGGATTTATTAGGTGCATGACTGACTGTATGAGTGAGTGGTTAAATGTGTCTCACTGAGTGCATGGGTTAGTGACTAAACTGTCTCAATTTGTGCATCATTATCTTTGTTGTTCTATAAACTGCTGCATGTGTTGATCATTAGCTATATGATTAACTATATGCGTTATTGATTGGTTTCCTACGTATTTGTATGGGAGACTGAGAGTGTGTATGGGTGGCTGGTAGGTGTATGACTCTGTGCATAGATGTGTGAGCAGTTGATTCACTAGATGTATGGGTTCAAAAGTGCATGTGGAAACAGCTGTATGGGCGGTTGACTGTGTGCATGAGTGTATGGGTGAGTGAATGGATATCTCAGTGCTGCATGTAAAAGTAAGTACATATGTAAAAAACAGTACATGTGAGAGTTGACATATATAAATAACTGTGCATAAGAGCCAGTGAATGTGTGAGTGGCTGTATGGATCATTGTGAACTTGTATCAGGGATTGTATAAGAGAGTAAATATGTGTTAGTATATCTTTGAATAAGTAAGGTGTGTATAACTGTATAGTTGAGAAAATGGATGTGTGATTGATTCTTTCCATGACTGACTAGGTGTGTGTGTAACTCTATGGATGAGTGACAGTCTGTGAGTGTCTGTTTACACTTACTGTATCTAAGGTTATATTAGAGTCTGAAGAGCTTCATCGTATTATCACATGAATGATGTCATCAGTGATGTGATCAGTAATGTCAAATGAGATGTCATCAGTGATGTCATCAGCGATGTCATTTGAGATGTCATCAGTGATGTCATCAGTGATGTCATTTGAGATGTCATCAGTGATGTCATCAGTGATGTCATTTGAGATGTCATCAGTGATGTCATCAGTGATGTCATTTGAGATGTCATCAGTGATGTCATCAGTGATGTCACTGACCATGTCATGAATGATGTAATATGTGACATCATCAGCAGTGGATTGCGGGTGCGCGATATATAGTTAGTACAACTAACTATATATGGAATTTCAATGGTTTTGTGTGAGTAAAATAAGGTTTTTTAAATGCTAATTCCTAACTATATATGGTCTATAACCTATGGTTTTTTCAGTGAATTTTCAAGGTTTTGTAAATGCTAATTCCTAACTATATATGGTCTATAACCTATGGTTTTTTCAGTGAATTTCATTGGTTTTTTAAAAGCTAATATCTACAGAAGTAAAATGTATTCTTCTTTAAATCCAAAAATATATTTTATATGTTTATTAATAATTTTTTTAAAATATTTTTTGGGTTTCGCTCCCGGTCCGCTAACCGGGAAGCTTCCAGTTAGCTCAATTCGATTCCGCGATCCCGTCCGCGAACCGGTAACAAATCAACATAGTGACGGTATTGCGTTGCCGCGTAATGCGTCTTATGACGTACTGCGTTAGCGCACCCGGAAGTGCCCCGGGGCGCGGACCGAGGCGCGAAACGCAACTCCCCGGAAGCGATCCGCGGCGCGAAAGCGCGACGTATCGCGTTGCCGCGAAATGCGTCTTGTGACGTACTGCGTTAGCGCACCCGGAAGTGTCCCTGGGCGCGGACCGAGGCGCGAAGCACAGCGAACCGGAAGCTAACCGGGGAGCGTTCCGCAGCGCGTAACATGAAAGTTAGAGTCATGTGACTTGTTAATAAAGCTTTTCATTGGTTCATTTCACTTTTAGTTTCATAATTATGGAAGGCTAGGTCAGGTGACCAAAAAATAACACTTTTCATTGGTTGAGAAGTATTGTTTTTTCCAAATGATGAAAACCCCTCCTTCTTTCCTCACTCTGACTTTCATCATTGTGAGAGGAAGACCTTTATTAATACTTGAGAAATGACTTCAGTACTTGCTTCAGCTGGTGCACCCCCACCACCACCTCCACCTCCTCATGGGAAGAGAGGACCACCTCCCCAGGTGATCACCAACACAGAGGAGGAAGAGGAAGAACTAGAGGAAGAGGAGAGAGAAGAACCACAGTTCTTGGAAGAGGTGCCCCGGGTTTCCCATAGGAAAGCCAGTTTCATCTGGCAGTTTTATTCAATCCCTCCAGGGCAAAAGAAAGTGAATGCGAGGTATGTCACCTGCCTCATCTGCAAAGAGAAATTATCAAGAGGGACTGATAAAAAGTATAGCTATGGGAACTATACCATGCATAGGCACATGACCAGGAAGCATCCACTTAATTACAGCCGGGCGGAAATAAGAGACATGGAACAGAACCCAACAGCAACTCCTGTGGCCAGGTCAACATCGTCAATATCATTGACACCAGCAGAGGCACGGGAAACTGTGCCAAACATCCAAGAGAATTTTGGGCACATGAAACATACTTGTATGCACTGTGGTGCGTTGATATCATGTGGTAACATGAGTATTAATGCCATCAACCTGGCTTATGACAATCATAATTGCCCTAACCGCCCCCAGTAATTTTTTTTTGCTCCTGTTGAGCCCTTTTCAACACCTGTTTTTTGTTGTTCCCCCCCCAAAAAAACCAAAAAAAATATAAAATCGTTCAAAAAATACAAAAAAAACAAAAAATGTTCAAAAAATACAAAAAAAATATAAAACAACAAAAATATAAAAAAAAAAGTTCTTTTCAGAACTACCTTCCCTTTCCAAAAAAATTGCTAGAATGTTTAGCACTCTGGCAAGCTCTATTTCTTTTGGTTCGCTTCCGGTTTAGCTTCCCGGTACGCGTACCGGGAGCTAACCAAAAAAAAAACTTTTTTAAAAAAAAGAGTAAGTATAAGGAAAGTAAACAGAGAGTGATGTTTCAAGAAAGACAGCTATAGGGAGTAAAGAAGAGATACTATTTAATAGATCTATTTACCAAAGAACAGACAGAAGATGGTATAATTGTGAAAAACAAAATAGATAACGAAGTGAAAGAAAAACAAGCATTGGCATAGCCAATAGGTATCGACTTTTGGACCTTCTAAGTCTTTAGTTATGCAGCATAATATCCTTGGTGCAGCAACATCAACTGTTGCATGGCTAAACACGTATAAGGTCCCAAAGGCGAGACCTATTGTCTATGCCAATGCTTGTTTCTTAAGTAGAATTGCAATACGTATGGCTCTTCCATGTAAAAAAATCTTATCTTGTGCTCTAAAGATTGCTAAAGTCTCGACAGAGAACAGGCTAGATTGTAAGTAGGGTAAATTGCGCTTGGTGATCTGTTTGAGGGAGCGTCTGCTTTGCCTGGTGTCTTTGGAGAGCAATTTTGATTGTTATACTGGACAATATAGCCCTAATGTAAATAACATAGGGGCATATTATCAACATAGGCAATAAAAGTTTTGCAGCTTTTATCGGCAGAAATGTGTCGCTAAAGCTGCTTTTGCGGCAGAAAACTGCCGCTAAAGCCGCTTTTGCACCAGTTTTCTGCCAATAAAAAGAGCAATAATTTTATTGGCTGCATTCATAATATGCCCCTTAGTGTGCTTCAACTACACAGAGAAAGCATTATGAACAAATAGTGATACAGTGATCAGTCAAAGACACTAAGAGTAATAGAGACGGAGTGAGTGAACAAGAGTGAGGAACTATGAGAAGAGAGGGACTGAGAAAAAAAGTGGAAGGAGTTGAGTAAGTAGGTAATAGAGAAAGGAATGAGGGAAGTAGCAAAGGCAGGAAACTGAGGATTAAAGAAATGAAGCAGTGGAACTAATAGTAGTTCAATGTGATAGAAATGTAACGAAAAGAGTACAAAATACTTACCTTATAATTGTCGTTAAATTCCTCACTTTTTATTTCTATACTTTCAATCTGTGAAAGAGAGAACAAACATTTGAAAAATATAAAAACATGTATTAAAAAATTACAAAAGACAAGGGCAAAGATTGAAGGACAAACAGTTTTTCAATAACTTTGACACTTACAGAAGCTACACAGTCCTAAAGATATACATTTTAAACTAACACTATCTTGATGCAGATGAAGTGAGGCCTATCTTAAAACATGGTGCATCTTTTGCATTGCTGTTGTCTCAGAAAAGTGTCGCAAGACACTAAAATTTAAAATAATTGCTTCAGGATGCCAATAAGATGTCTACTATCCAGAGTTTTGTTTCAGGTGAGGCCTACTCAGGGTTGCAGATGAAATTTCGAGTTGTTGAAGAGAATAGAGGACATAATACATGTGAAGGTCTACCAATGAAGTGAGTCATGTCCACTGCAATCTTCAACAAAGTCCAAACCTCCTATGTTTCCCTGGACAGACCTAAACTTGATCTGCACAATGTGATTCGTAATGATAGGAAACACACATGATGTAATTGAAATACATGCAATTTATTTTGCTCATTTCACAATCACGTCACTTGTGTTTCCTTTGCTTATTTATCTCATTGTGCAGATGTAGTCTAGCATATCAAAGAATACGCAGAAGTGCAGCACTGCATGCAACAACTTTGACACTTACAGAAGCCTCACCTTCTCCATGCCTCCTACACAGTTCTACATATACATCATAAATGCAAACAGTACAGAATTAATTATACATCTTAAATGGTTTATTTTTGCTGTTCTCAGAATGTATCAAAATTCACTAAAAACAGTGACTTGAAGGTATTCATCATGTAACAGCGGGGAAAAAAAAACACAATCAAAATGATTGTGTTTAAAAAACCCATACAACATCAGAAATCAGAATTCAGAACTCCTTAAAGTTAACTTACTTTCCATGACGTCCAAGGATGTCCTATGAACAGCTTACACTCTTTTGTGCTGTTATTACTTTCAGCCCGCCACTTTCTGAAAGAAAACCTCCATCGTTTTTAAAAACACGTTACATGCAATAAATGACTTCTTGCTCTGTACCACTATTTTCCACAAGGCCAAATCTAGTCAGAGATATTTATAACTCTTGGATTTCTTGTAAGCCAATCCCATCATTTGGCATTTCCGCAACTTTCACAATTAAAATGTTGAAGATCATTTTCACAATCCTGGAATAGTAATATCTTCCCCTTCTTGCTCAGTCATGTTCTACATTTCCTATGACACTGATACTGCTTAATATGAAGCAGACTTACACTACCTCTATGAGTAGTACAATTATTTAATTCTCTACATCACTTTTAATCACAAAGCAATGTAAAACAGTAGACAGCATTGCAGACTTACATTCCCTCTACTCCATGTTTTGATTGGCTGCTTCAATTAGCTTATGAAAAGAAACAGTTTTTCTGAACTCATTCAAAGTGCACTTATTTCTCCATGATGTCCAATCCTATGATTAGAAGTTATGTCTCTGAACTACACTTATCCTCAAGGCCAAATTGTGTAGGAGCCATTAGAACTTCTTGAAATTCCACAGAGCACATCCCGAGATTATTTCCCTAAAATTTTGGTTTTAAAAACACCAGGTAAGAGTTTTTAAGGTCATACGGCAATTTTTTTGTGAAAATTAAAACAGAATCATTGCAGAATGACCAGCCATTTCTAGACTTTAAATAAGCTGTGTAATGTCCTGATGATATTGAAGGGCCGTCATGATATATAATTGCTGTAGTTACAAAAGTCCTTCCTGATATTGACAACTGCGAAGCTACAAATTTTTTTATTAAAGTTGTCAATTTTGTTCCATCAGGCCTACATCGTTGGAACATTAAAATGACGTACTGGCCATATGTTCGTATAAATAATGTGGACATCATTTCAGATTTACATTGGCTACACTCCATGTTGTGATTAGCAGCTTTTACTAGCTTATTAAAGGAGACTGATTTACTGTCTGGCAAAGTTAAATATATAAATCTTTCTGAGTCTACACTAGTAGTACTTGATACCATACAGTTCTCGCAGTCATGCTGCCATTGATAAGAAAGCCCAAACAGCTGATCTACATCTACACCTTCAGCATGTAATACATCAAGCATATACATTAAAAACTCCTGACAATCTTGCTGAATATTTTGAGAGAATTGTGTTTGGCCTGAACATCTATCTAACAGATTTCTAATTTCAGACACACTTTCTATGTTTCTTCTATCAGTGGTACATTTCTCTAACACAGAATTTAACAAACTGCAAAATCTTTGATCAGAATTGACCACAATCTCTTCTTTTACATTTTTTAGAGAAAACAAAACATTAATTACTACATTAGCATAACAGTTGACACCAGAACTGTTTTCAAACTGAAAACCAACAACATCTTCAACAGAATCCTCTTTGTTTCTGCTTGTAATTTTAGGTTCATCGACTTTTCGTCTTTTTGCTACAACCTCCCCAGTATTGGTCACATTTCTTCGTTTCCGGCCTACCACACATTTCTCAAACAAAGGATACTGAGGCAAATGTGGCGCATACTCTCTTCTTAACCTATTGTATTCCTTAACACAATCTAGATCCGCACAAATGTTTGTGACATCACACTCAATCAAGTACAATCCCGATAAAGTTCTAACTCGTGACAATGCCACGTATGCCATACCCTCCTTGAACACAGAACTGCCAATATTCACCAATGCACAGTCTACACTTAAACCTTGCGATTTATGGATTGTCACCGCATATGCCAAGCAAACAGGAAACTGCTTACGGCGAACATATAAGTCTTTCACAAGCAAAAATCTAGCAGAGCAACGACCAATTAGCTGTACTTCCTCAATGCCATCAAATTTAATTTTTAAAAATTCAATTCCATCTCTATTTCTGTATTTTACAAAATCAACAACATTACCCATTGACCCATTTACCAGACCTCTTTCAACATGTAAATTCCTTCTTAAAATTATACGGCAGTTCAAGCACACATTCAGAGTCTTTTCAAAACCTGCAGTTTTAGATATAGTCTTCTCTAATGAATCCAATTTTGTTTTCAGATTCTCAGACAAAATAATTGTTGATCCCATATGCTCTACTCTGTCAATAGCTTCCAGTTTCACAATCTCTTGCTTTTCTAAATTCAACATTTTGTTGTTGAATTTGGCACATTCTGCAAGAGTTGGCATCAAACATATTCCAGATTTCTTATCAGTAATTTTCTGAAAAATATTCTCAGGCACAACATCTTGTTCTGGATACAAATTTGACAGTAATCGTGCATGTAAAGCTTCTTTCCCATGCTCGGTCACTTTTCCAATTCTAACATCTTGTAGAATAGTCTTGTAAACTTCATCCTTCGCCTGACGCATATTTTCATGCAGTTCAGCATAATTGAAGTTTAACCATATATTGACGTTGCCAATGCTGCCTAGGCACTTCCTGGTATCTTCATGCGTGAGCATTTTGAACACAAGTTGCCCTTTCACTGGTGTCAGCTGCAGAAGATCTCCGAAAACAATGATGTGTTTGCCACCAAATAACACATCATACTCTGTTTTGAGAACTTCTTGCATCCTCAAATGCACAAAGGCAAGCATGACATTGGAAACCATGCTTACTTCGTCAATGATAAGAAGTTTCATTTTCCTCAAGATTCTTGAAACTTCAAAACAAGCATCTCCAGATAGCTTGTGATATTCTAATTTGTTGTCATGCTCCACTGGCAGCATCAGTAAACGATGTAAAGTAATCCCTTTAATATTATGTGCTGCCAGTCCAGTTGGAGCAGTGACAACACAAGACAGCGATGACTCTGTCCTTTCCTGCAAATAGCATGAAATTGCTTTAATGAGGAAACTTTTTCCAGTTCCCGCTTCTCCACTCACGTACAGTCGGACAGGCTTCAACGACGTACATGAGCACTCTTTCTTATCATGACTTAATCCATGATCAATTTGCATGGTAACTTCGTCATATATTTTCCTCTGCTCAACGTTGAGTTGCCTTTCCAACTCTTCTAAGTTAACCGCATCCTCTTGAGCATGTGCCATGGCTCTTTCCACTTCATTCATAGCAGTGGCAGCTTCATTTTCAAAAAGAGGTCCTCCTAGTGGATCCTGACTCAATGAAGCAGAACTCTGACTGTCCTGAGAACTGTCTCTGGCAATCTCGGCTGCAATCGTTGCTTCCTGCTCAATTTCCGCATTCAACATTTCTACATATTTGGGAAAAGCAGGACATTCTATGGTCTCCTTGGCGGCATTGAAAGAGTCTTCGTAACAGAGGAAATCTCCAAGCAGTTCCTCTTCTGCACGCCAAGGCTTGAAAAGTTGCAAAAGTGCTAAATAGAAAAACTCCTTTTTTTCAGGAGATTCGCCACTCAATTTTCGATGGTTTATCAAGTGGCATTTTCTTTGCTTGACCAGACATCCCTCACTTCCTATTACAGCATACACTCCTTTCTCAGTATCTTCTTTGATGTTCCTCTTGAACATGTAATTTTGCAGAACCTCATACAGACAAACATTCTCTAGGTGACTGCTTCGATTTGGATAATATGTATCCAACATGTTTGTCTTCAAAATGTCGGTACTGTTTGGCTCCTTTTCCGCCAAATACTCAATTTCCCGCACAGGTTTGAGAACTCGATTACGCGTTGCAGCAAGACCAAGACTCGCCCAAACGATACTCCTGGACTTGGCATAGAGACTTGCTGAAGACAACCGGTCAGAACATTCGTACGCTCCGATTTCTCGATGCGACAACATCTTCAGACTGAAACTGTACAACTTCTTGCTGAGGCTCTTTTCATGGGAAATGTCCTCCCACATATCCTTCAATTCTGTCTTCTCTTTTTTGGTGATGTAAGACGTCACATACCGAGCAACAGCCATACAGTTATCAGCCACAAACTGTATATCCATGTTAGCATTCCACATGGACAAAATCACCGGGTTGTAGTCGTTGATGTACTTGGACTCTTCGTTCCTCTTCAAATTGTATGTGTTTTTAGGTGATTTCTTCATCACATTGTGTCGCAGCGAAGACATCAAACTGTTTACTCTTCCTTTAGAAATCACCGGTCGTGGAAAGCCGAAACGACATTTGGTGTAGAACTTGTCTTTGTTTCGGAATTTACGACGGCAGTACTTTCCACATCGATGGCTTTGGAAACGCAGAACTTTTTCTCTTAGGCTTTTCTTCTCCTTTGCGTTTGGAACAGCACACGTAGAATACTGTTGGATGAAACTCATCACTGAGTCTTCTGGATCCGTTCCAAATTTAGGTGCATCCTTGATCCACAGCAACATATGTATATGAGGAGCACCTCTTGCTTGGTACTCCTTTCTCCAGAAGAAATCCAACACCTCTCCAAGAGGTGGATTCTTCTTATTCATGATGAAAGACATCATAGCTTCAAATCTATGATTGAAGTACCTACATACATTGACTGGATCCAAAGAGCACAGTTCTCCGGGTGTCTTGAATTCGATGTTTTCTACGTTAGCATTTGCCTCTCGTAGAAATTGAAGTAAGTCTTCCCAGCCATACTCGGCACAACTCAGAGTGAGGAACCATGTGGGAGTACCTAAGTTCCTCAGCATACATTTTAAATCACCATGACGACGGTACCAGTACTCATTAGTACCACGCTGACACGCCATGAGATTAATCAGGTGAGAATCCAAAATACTATCTTGGACATTCACTTTATCCATAAAATCACTTGCCGAGATGTTTTGCATGTGTATACCACTTTTCAAGATGTGGTTCACTGCATATGACAGTCCAGACAGATCGCTTTCAAACAGGAGATGAAACAAATAAGGAATGCATTGTCGAAACCTAGCATCTCCTGCATACAATCGCAAAGTCCGGTATTCAGAAGCAGGAATTTGATGAGGTCGCTCATCATATCTTCCTCCCTGACCTGTTGGAAAAAGCTGTGGGAAACACCGAGCTTCCAAACTTTCCTCCCAAACACTAATGGGACTCCCTTTGGCTTGTTTCATTTGAAACAACTCAATAGCATTCCCCATGACTTCCTTCGAATGCAAAGGATGAACACTATAATGTTCATATATTTCCTCACTAGTAGAGGGTTCTACTTTCTCAATTTGACCAGCACACAAATCGCTATCCTCTTCCTCACTTACTTCCTCTTCTGCAACATATACATTCTTATAGTATTTATTATTTTTTTTCAAATACAATGTTGCCTTTTTAACTTTCCTAACATCTACTAAATCTTGCCATATTTTCTTATTCTTTGTCGGAACCCCATTAACTAAGATAACCAGAGGTTCCTCTTCCACTTTTTCTACTCCAATTGTGTTAATGTTTTTCTTCAAATCTAGAGGCAAATAAACAACTCTTCCCTTTAATCCTCTCTGTAAATCTGATGGAGGCAATTTCCCTGTCTTTGGCTCCATTCTTACAATAGCCTGAAAGGGATGGATACTTTGAATCAAAATAGATTCATAAGTATTTAAGTCCTTCAATTCAGAAGGAATCTCAACCAATTCCAGATTATTATGAACTGCTCTAGCAGGCATCTGGTTTTGTTTTAATTTGTTACAACAATAAGTACACACACGTTGATCCAATCCCAAATCAAAACAATTTTCTACCATCAAGTATGTTGCAAAATCCTTCCATTCACTATTATTTTCCCTTTCACTTTTTGCATATAAATCCACTAACTTAGTCTGATTCTTATAATAAGTGCGTCTACAACACACACAAGTGAAATTAGGCCTCTCACTTGATTTCATGTCAAACGTCGCAATTTCCCTCTGGAAATTATCTGTACTGGAAACATGTACACTATCTTCCAAATGACCCTCTACTTCTTGCTCAATTTCAACATTCTCCTCTTTACTTCCAAAGTAACAAAACTCAATTTCTTCACATATATTCTTCACATCTATTTCAGAACCATGCAAAAGAGCAGCGCATAATTGTTTCAGCATAATTGCTGGACTCTTAGCATAATACAACAGTCTAACTAACTTCCTCACTTTGTTATGATGCACTGCTAGCATCCTGAAATGATGAAAAACACTCTGGCATACTCTCCTGGATAGACAAGCCAGTGAATGACCATGCAAACCTGTCACTTCTCTTACTCTGCAAGGATCTAATTCTTGCAACAACCTCATTTTCTGCTTCAAACTTTTTTTGTTAAATGACCGTACAAAATCACAAAGCAAATTGATGGAATCCTGTCGCACACTGCAAATACTACTACACTTCCAGGTGTACACAGGACCCTTAGCACGTCTTCCTAAAACCTCATTACCTAACATCTCTTCTGCCTCTGTTGTCACAAGTTTTTCTTTTTCAACTGGACAACCATCTTTCACTTCATAAGCACGACCACTGATGTCAACTGCATGCACCAAATCATTATCCTGGAAATAACTCTCTTCATTAAAAAATGCCTCACAGCTTGAACTATGTATCCATTCTCCAGAAAAAACTTCACAAAAATTACTACGATTAACTATTCTCTTCCATCTACTATTTCTTTTGAAATCAAAAATTGCCTTGTTTAGCTTCCTAATTCTATTGATTATCAAAATAAATAACTTACGTTTAATTTCAAATGCCTGATCAATAACTTTCTCAACTTTTTTTTTTCTCTTATAAAAAACTAGTTTCTGTTGACCTTTCTTAATATTTTTTAACAAATTGCCAATTATCCTGTTACGGAACATTCGTTTACGAATCTCCCTAAACTGTTGTTTCCTTCTACTATCATGCACAGATTTATCTCTTGCTCTAGCAGTAACATTTTCATTTGTCCTTTTCTTTCCATTTGATTTACTTCTCGTGTTATGGATTGAAACATTTTCTGTAGTAATATTTTTTTTATTACAAATATTTCTTATGAAATATTTAGAGCTCTTACCCGGTGCTTTCTTCGTGGCTTGAGAAATCTTTTTGTTAGAGGACTGCTGCGGTTTTTTTTTCTCCTGCTGTCTTTGACGTTTTGCAGCCTTTATCTGTCTTAGTACTGTAGGCATATTGAAATCTTGAAATGATCTGCAGTTGAATCTGAGGAAAAATATAATAAAAAATCTTAATAAACATTATTATCAAACAGTAAATCAGTAATAGTGATCAAAAACATAACACACTACTTGACATTTTAATTTGAAGATTTTTTAGTCATTGCCATTTTTACAATACAGAAATACCAGAAAAGAAATGACATTTATATTTATGTTACCTATGCTATTTTATATGTGAATCTGATCTAATTTTATGAGCATATTTTAATATTTTATTGAAGACACTACACATAACCTGTTTTTGAAGGTGTCTTTATTTTTAAATTAAACGGTTTACCTTTTTACTTTTTATTGATTATAAATTTTAAAAATAAATGTTTATAATTCCAAAGGCTCAAGCAGGTCAGCTTCCCATCCTATATCATATAATTCGGACAAATCTGCATCCTCATCACGCTCTTCTTCATCCTCAGGATTTAAATCATCCAATGGATCAACATCCACTGATGTTTCAATTACAAGTTCAATGATGAGGTCAAAATCAACTGATTGCAGATTGTCGCTCATGTTGAGGTTGTCTTTATCTTTAAAGAAAGATAACAACAATGAGATGTTGCAGAGTAAGAGACAAATCTCACAGATTATAATAGTAAAATTATTTAACAAGAGTAACATTTTGCAGCTATTATTTAGCCATGTCCAGCGATGCTGAGCAGGTGAAGCCTATGTCTAATTTTTCACTGAACAGGACTCATCTGTTCTTAACCTTGGATAAGCCTCAACGACTCTGTGTCCCCTGCACATACTCAAATGTTAAAGTGCAGATTTATATTAAATGGCACATCCCCAGGCATGCACCAGTTAATGTGCACCACTGCTTTACCACCCATGGTGTGCCGCATTTACAATCAGATAGGAGAAAGCTGCTTCAAAACCCTGCGCCTGCTTGAAGCTGGCATAGGTCTTGACGCAGCATTGTAGAGATGGGGCACCCCTGAGCCTTGCTGGAGCTGCATCGCACTTACGATACAACTCCAGCAATGCGCCACCTTTACGGCACAGATGCGTCACGCATCTGTGCCGTTTTTGCCCCATGCTGCGCCGCATTGTAAATGCAGCACAACATGGGTGGCGGAACAGTGGCGCAGGATGACTGTCACATCCCTGGTGATGCGCCACTCATCATAAATCTATCCCTAAGCTTCTTATCTTGTTACAGATGAACTGCCATATGTATCATCAAAATATTTTACATTTTCTAAATAGCGAATTTTAAGGAATAAATTGCGATTCTTTACCATTCCTAATTTGCGATGAGCAAATTGCTAATTGCAAGTTACCCATTCATTTCCATGGCCTAGGAGGCTAATATGAATGAAGGTTTAATTTGCGATTAGCAATTTGCTCATCACAAAGTAGGAATTTTTCCAAGGGTGCAGGGGTGTCTCAAGAACACCTGCTGCACCCCTGAAAAACAAATTTAGGGGCATATGGCACACATACATGCCTTAAGGGCATGTGTTGGCGTCATATGGCACCTTTTCTTTTTTTGAAAAAAAGCTTTTTGAAAAGAATTCACAAATTACCACTAATTTACCACAATAGTTTCCAAATCCTTAATGTCATTTTTTACATAGTTTTTGTTTGATACATTGCATTTAAGTAGTCACAAAATTTACAAATGCTTCAGTGCAATCGCAAAATAAGGAATAGCAAATTTTGCTATTCCTATTCCTATTCCAAGTCCATCACTTGTTGTTTTTGCAATTGCCGCCCTAAGTGCGCTGGGGATGCCCAGACGTGGGTCCCAGGCACTCCACACCACTTGGAGTCAAGCTAGCCGGGCTGAAGAGAGGTGTTACCTTGAAACCGGTCCGGTCCTCGGATGCTTGATTCCGTTCTGGGAAGGACATGGCTTTTGTAGTTCGGACTGGACTGTTCCCATGGGGCAACAGGGTCAGAGCTGATTTGCATATCGCCATTGTCTAACCCAGGGTGGTGTGGAGTGCAAAAAAACGATGGATTTGGGCCCAGATCTTTTGACTGGGGGAGTGTGTGACATTGATCCACATTCAGTCCATCACTTGTTGTTTTTGCAATTGCCGCCCTAAGTGCGCTGGGGATGCCCAGACGTGGGTCCCAGGCACTCCACACCACTTGGAGTCAAGCTAGCCGGGCTGAAGAGAGGTGTTACCTCGAAACCGGTCCGGTCCTCGGATGCTTGATTCCGTTCTGGGAAGGACATGGCTTTTGTAGTTCGGACTGGACTGTTCCCATGGGGCAACAGGGTCAGAGCTGATTTGCATATCGCCATTGTCTAACCCAGGGTGGTGTGGAGTGCAAAAAAACGATGGATTTGGGCCCAGATCTTTTGACTGGGGGAGTGTGTGACATTGATCCACATTCAGTCCATCACTTGTTGTTTTTGCAATTGCCGCCCTAAGTGCGCTGGGGATGCCCAGACGTGGGTCCCAGGCACTCCACACCACTTGGAGTCAAGCTAGCCGGGCTGAAGAGAGGTGTTACCTCGAAACCGGTCCGGTCCTCGGATGCTTGATTCCGTTCTGGGAAGGACATGGCTTTTGTAGTTCGGACTGGACTGTTCCCATGGGGCAACAGGGTCAGAGCTGATTTGCATATCGCCATTGTCTAACCCAGGGTGGTGTGGAGTGCAAAAAAACGATGGATTTGGGCCCAGATCTTTTGACTGGGGGAGTGTGTGACATTGATCCACATTCAGTCCATCACTTGTTGTTTTTGCAATTGCCGCCCTAAGTGCGCTGGGGATGCCCAGACGTGGGTCCCAGGCACTCCACACCACTTGGAGTCAAGCTAGCCGGGCTGAAGAGAGGTGTTACCTCGAAACCGGTCCGGTCCTCGGATGCTTGATTCCGTTCTGGGAAGGACATGGCTTTTGTAGTTCGGACTGGACTGTTCCCATGGGGCAACAGGGTCAGAGCTGATTTGCATATCGCCATTGTCTAACCCAGGGTGGTGTGGAGTGCAAAAAAACGATGGATTTGGGCCCAGATCTTTTGACTGGGGGAGTGTGTGACATTGATCCACATTCAGTCCATCACTTGTTGTTTTTGCAACTCCTTATTTTGCATCAAAGTTGTTTGATACATACCATTTGTCTAATTAACATTCGCAAAGGCCGAAATTCATAGAATTTTGATCTTTGCAAATGCTAATTAGCTTGATACATATGGCCCCAAGTGAGGCCTGTCTTGCGACATGGTGCATCTTTTGCATTACTGCTGATTGGGTTTTATGTGGTACGTTTTTTTTTTACACTATGACATATCTGCCTAAATGCATCAATTATTAATGTTGTCACCTCATAGCAAATATTATGCACCACCGCTGCATCATAAAAGTGACGCACAGTGGCAGAAAAAAGGCATACACCTATCATAAATCTATCCCTAGCATTTTAAATGATTAATCCAGGATGACAATAAAGTGTGTCCTATCCAGAGGTTTGTTTAAGGTGAGGCCTACTCAGCATTGCAGATTAAAGTTACGCTTGATGAAGAATACAGAGGAGATAATACATATAAAGGACTACCAATGAAGTAAGTAATGTGCACTTTATTGCGCCAGTCATCATAAATGTATCCCTAAGCTTCTTATCTTGTTACAGATGAACCACCATATGTATCATCAAACTATTTTGCATTTCCTAAATAGCAAATTTTAAGGAATAAATAGCAATTCTTTACTATTCCTAATTTGCAATGAGCAAATTGCTAATTGCAAATTACCCATTCATTTCCATAGGCTAGGAGGCTCATAGGAATTAATGTTGCAATTTGTGATTAGCAATTAGCTCATCACAAAATAGGATTTTTTTCAAGCGTGCAGGGGTATCTCAAGAACACCCTGCTGCACCCCTGAAAAAGAAATTTGGGAGCACATGGCACACCTACATGCCCTAATGGCATGTATGGGCGTCATATGGGACCTTTTTTTTTTTGTTGAAAAAAATGCTTTTTGAAAAGAATTCGCAAATTACCACAAACTAGAAGTTGGTGGTAGTTTCCAAATCCTTAATATCATTTTTTACATATTTTTTTTTGATACATTGCATTTAAGGAATCACAAATTTTGAATTATTGACATTTTAAGTAATTTCCACATGTGCAGTGTTTTCAAAATATAATTTGAAAATCGTTTTTGGGGAAAAGTAATGGTTTGCAAATTTATGACAAGGACATAATGGTGTATGCTTCTCTATAAGGCATTTCAGTATCTCTAATGTCATTTTTCCCATATTACATTATAAGACCTTTCCCCATGAAGCACATTCCTTGTAAATATGCTCCCACCTGTGCATTGCAAATTTAGATTTTGACTGTTTCAGACACATAGCCATGTTGAAAGTGACCCAAAAAAATTGCAAACGTTTTAAAATAACACATTCATGTGTCTTAAGGACATTTTAAGTCATTTCCCCATGGACAATGTTTTCTAAGTGGCACAAAAGAGGTATACACCTATCATAAATCTGTCCCTAGCATTTTAAATGATTAATTCAGGATGACAATAAGATGTGGCCTATCCAGAGGTTTGTTTAAGGTGAGGCCTACTCAGGATTGCAGATTAAAGTTACGCTTGATGAAGAATACAGAGGAGATAATTTATTGTAAAGGCCTACCAATGAAGTAAGTGATTTCTACTTCATTGCACCAGTCATCATAAATGTATCCGTAAGCTTCTTATCTTGTTAGACATCAACCGCCATATGTATCATATAACTATTTTGCATTTCCAAAAAAGCGAATTTTAAGGAATAAATAGCGATTCTTTACCATTCCAAATTTGCTTTGAGAAAATAGCTAATTGCAAATTACCCATTCATTTCCATGGGCTAGGAGGCTCATATAAATGAAGGTGCAATTTGCGATTAACAATTTGCTCATCACAAATTAGGAATTTATTCCAAAGGTGCAGGGGTGTCTCAAGAACACCCTGCTGCAACCCTGAAAAAGAAATTTGGGGGCATATGGCGCACATAAATTTTAACAACATTCCTTTACCTCAACAACGATTTTCAAATCATAACTTCAAAACACTACACATGGGAAAATTACTTAAATTGTCCTTAAGACACATAAAAGCGTTTTTTGATTGGCTTTCCTGCATGGTAGGGTCACTTTTAACATGGCTATGTAACACAAACATTCAAAATCAAAATTTTCCATGCACAGGTGGGAGCATATTTACAAGCAATTTGCGCCACAAAGAAAGGTCTTACATTAAAATGGGAAAAATAACATCAGGGACAGTCAATTGCCTTATAAAGAACCATACACCATTATGTCCTTCTCATGAATTTAAAAACAATTCCTTTTTCCCAAAAACGATTTTCAAATCATAATTTCAAAACACTGCACATGAGAAAATGACTTAAAATGTCATTGAAACACATGAAAGCGTTTTTTGATTGGCTTTCCTGCATGGTTGGGTCACTTTTATCATGGCTATGTAACACAAACATTCAAAATTAAAATTTTCATGCACATGTAAGAGCATATTTACAAGCAATTTGCGCCACAGAGAAAGGTCTTACACTAAAATGAGAAAAATAACATCAGGGACAGTCAATTGCCTTATAAAGAACCATACACCATTATATCCTTGTCATGAATTTAAAAACAATTCCTTTTCCTCAAAAACGATTTTCAAATCATAATTTCTAAACACTGCACATCAGAAAATGACTTAAAATGTCATTAAAACACATGAAATCATTTTTTGATTGGCTTTCCAGCATGGTTGCGTCACTTTTAACATGGCTATGTAACACAAACATTCAAAATCAAAATTTTCCATGCACATGTGAGAGCATATTTACAAGCAATTTGCGCCACATAAATCATAATTTTCTCCTTAAAGCACACTATTCTCTATCTAAAGTAAAGAAATATTTTCTCACCTTAGCAAATACTTTCAGTTTGAAAACAGTCTAAGAAACACACCAATTTGTCTTCAGCAGAGCAAAAGGTATGCACTCCAGAGTCTGCAGCTATCAAAAGCACAGAAATGCTGTAATTCTTCACACATATTTCTCATGTCACCCAATCAAAACTCTTCCCTCACTTTTTTTCAAATGAAAACCCTTCCCCCTCTGCCCTTTCTGCCTATTTTCCATAGCAACCACCTCTTGGAGAAACTCTGGTGTTTGCAAGTTCACACAACAATGTTGCAATTGAACTCTGAACTCTCAGTGCACCTGCATATCCAGTGCTTTCTTTCATTTAATGATTTTTTATTGACCACTCAAAATACATCTTTCAAACAACACATCTGTACACCCTAACTTTCTGTTTTCATCAATCAAAATCCACCAATCACTGTTACTACTTCATGAACACAGAAACTCCACAGTTTTTTTCATTTCAAACTCTCATTTTTTCAACTGCCATTTCATTGCCACACTTCATCTGACTGCAGGAGAACCTTCTCTCACCATGTTTTCTGTCTGGATTGTTGGTCATAGTTATATTCACTGGGCTCAAAGGTACGTTGAAAGCAGGAATTTACCTAACCTCAATTTACAAGATGTGGAAATTAAGTGGTTTGGCCACAGAGGATTAAAATGTCACCAATTGATACCATTGGTGAAAACCTTTATGCATTTGCCAAAACCTGACCTGTTAATTGTGCACTGTGGAGGTAATGACTTGGGCACTTTGACTGGTGTAGGTCTGGAAATGCTTTTAAAGGACACCTTTGAGCAATTAATGGCACTTTTTCCTCAGACTGCCTTGGTATATTCAAATATATGCCAAAGACAGAAATGGAGGTGGTCAAACCAATTTTGTCCACAAATTGAGAAGTCGAGGAAGCATGTAAACAAATCTGTTTCAGCTTACATGAGAGACCATGGAATGGGCTCCCTGTACAACAATAACTTGCGTTACTACATGCAAGATATCTACAGAGGAGATGGAGTTCACTTCTCAGATGAGGGCAACAGAGTTTTCACTCTGAATTTAAGAATGTGCATTGGTACCTACTTATAAGTACCTAAATGTACCATAAACCCAAAAGCTCTTCTCAGAGCTACCCTACATCTAATCACTCACAATTATTATTTTACTCTAACTTTTTTCACTAATTTTCAACAAAGTACGCTCCCGGGGGCGCTACCCGGTACGCGTACCGGGAGCTAACCTCGCGAAATTTTTTAAAAAAATGTTTTTTTTTCGCACATATAAACCTCCTCAGCCACCCTCAGAAAACCTAGGAGGTCAAGATAAGTCTACCGTGCCCCCTTCTACCCATTCTGAACATTATTTGCCCTCCATCTTGTATCTTAATTCGACCGAAACACAAAATGGTGGACTCCTGGAACGCTTAAGGTACGCGAACCGGGGCGCTCAACGGTTCGCGTACCGGGTCGCTCCCTGGGAAGCGCACCATCAAAAAAGGTGGGAAAGTAGTTCACAGAAAATTTACTTGAGACAATTTCACCAAATATAGATTAGCTCATACTACATACCAATCCCTACCATTTTCACAAATTTGATTGGAATTCCATTTACCCATTTAGCCTGTAGACCTCTCTAAATACCGTGAGGTAAATTACTTCACAAAACACATCTGAAATGTTGGAATTGACAACCAATTAAAATGTTACTTTCATTTTCTACTTTTTTTACCTGACATTTGATTGGTTATGTACCCGAATATATATAAAGGAAGAGAAGGAAACACAGCCATTTTGACTACTACTTCCTGGTGTACATTTCAATAGGATTTTCATTAATAACTTCAACTTCTTTTTAAAGGTAAGTTGTTATTTTTAAAACTGAAGTATATTGTGCACTTTAAGTTAATATGGCAAACTTTTTCTGTTAGTTATATACTATCCCTCTGTAGTACTTATACATTTAGATACACTTTTTTATATTCCTACTTCCACTCTGATACTATACACTGCCCAAAGATAAATTCTCTGTTAAAAACTGCCTATCTAAAATTAATCCCAACAGTGCCCTACCTCTACTAATATATATTTTTTTTATGCAAATTTCAGGGAAAATGGAAAGTGAACAAAACATTTCATTTGAAATTGTCCTTCCAGAGTCCAACACAGAAATCATTGATCCAAATGAGATTGAATTTATGGATGAAACTTGGGACCAAGAACTACTGCAATGTGTACAAGCAGTAGATAACCTCCTTGCAAATGAGGACATTTTACAACCTCAGAGACTACAATCTATATTCCATGATTATTATGAAATTTCTGACAATGAAATGTTAGAAAGTTTAATAAATTATGAAACACAATAAAAAAAGCTTAAAAAATTAAAAAAAATTAAAAATAATCAACAAAACCAACAATCAATTAACATACAGCATTTGAAAAGTCTATCATTTATTTTTCATTGTGGTACGCTCCCCAGAACGCTTCCCGGTTCGCGTACCGGGCGCTAACCACGAAAAAAAACAAAAAAAAATTATTTTTTTTTTGCTTCGCGGGGCCCCTTTAAAACCTCCACATTAAACCTAGGGGGTCAGCGAGGATCTACTATGCCCCCTTATAGTTATTTCCCCCTTTGTTTTGGCCTCCTCTTGTCTCTCGATCCTACCGAGAGACAAGATGGCGGCCGCTCCGGACTGTTTAGAATGTTGACAGACACCGGAAAGCCAATCAGCTTCGCTACGCGAAGTTCCGATACGCTTAAGGTCCGCGAACCGGGGCGCTGCCTGGTCCGCTGTTACAGATATATATCTTTTTTTAAACGTTAATTTCTCAAAATCCACTGGAGCACATATATTGAGACCTACAAAAGGCACATCGGGCTACCAGTCCCTACAATTTTGCCAAGTTTCGTGCAAATCCATTCAGCCGTTCGGGCTAAAAGTGAGGCTAACCGCCCTATGGAAAACTCAATGTTAAAAACACGTTTTGGGACCCCCCTTTTTTCTCGGTCCCCCCTGGACGAACCCCCCCCAAATTTTCAGGGGCTGCTCAGAAACAAAATGTTCAATTTTCCTGAAAATTTCAGCCAATTCCGTCCACAAACGCCAAAGTTATTAGACATAGAATTTTCAAAAATCCCATAGGGAAAAAATCCTAACTATATATACCTACTGGCGACCGCCAGTAGGTAATGTATGTATAAATATTTACATATATATATATACATATATACACTGAAAAAAACATAGGTTTCAGGCACGTTACAGTTAGGAATTAGCATTTAAAAAACCTTAGAAATTCACTGAAAAAAACCATAGGTTTCAGGGGCGTTATAGTTAGCTGGACATTTCACTCGTACAAAACCATTGGAATTCCCCCGTTATAGTTAGTTCAGCTAAACTGCCCGCAATGCACTGCTGATGACGTCACATATTATATCACTCATGACATGGTCAGTGACATCCCTCATGACATCACTGATGACATCTCGAATGACATCACTGATAACATCACTGATGACATCATCCAGTGAATGTGTGTTTTTCAGAAAATTAAATATGTTTTATAGATGTACATTTCAAGGACGATGGAAGAATAAATGGGTATATAAGTGTCTAAATGGTTGATTTTTTGTTGTTGAAAAATTGATTGTATAACTGACTGATTAAGTGTATCTTAGTGAATACATGGGTTAGTGAGCTATGTTTAAATATATACATTTCTGTATCAGTCTCTCACTTTGTGTATAAGTGGCTCCATGGGTTGGTGAGTAGCTACATGAGTGTCTATATAGGTTATTATTTGTTTTTTTGAGTATCAGTATGAGTGTCTGAGTGTCTGTATGGTTTGTTGGGGTGTCTTACATAGAGCATAGATGCATGAATGAGTGACTCACTGCTTGTATGTGTTGAAGACAGCATGTGTGAAGGACTGAATGGGTGGATGAGTGTGTGTGTGGGTGTGTTAGTGAACGAATGACTGTCTCAATAGTGTCTTTCTGAGTAACCACATATGTTTTAAACTAGTATATGTGAGTATTTGTTTATATAAGTGAGTATATGTGAGAGTAATAGATTGGAAGAGTTCCTGTATAAATTAGTATGTGTTTCTATAAGTGATTGCTTAAGAGAGTAAGTATGTGTAAGGTTCTGTAGCAGTAAGTGTGATTCTGTGTGTATAACTGGATATGCAAGTAAATGGATGTTTGAATCTTTATTAGCATGAGTGACTATGTGTGTGAGTAACTCTATGGATGAGTGGCGGTGTGTAACAGGATGCATAGGTGTATGAGTACATATGATGAGTGAGTACATGTATGAGTGACTATATAGGACTGTTGGTGAATGAGTGGATGTGTATGTAGATCTTAGAATTACTGAATAGGTTGTAGTAACTGGTATTGATATGTCCATTGTTTTGAAAATTATAGTTTCTATTTTTGTATGTGTGTATCAAAGGTTATATTAGGGTGAGAGGAGGACTGCCACTCTATCACAAGGATGATATCATCAGTGATGTCATCAGTGATGTCATTTGAGATGTCATCAGTGATGTAATGAGTGATGTCACTCACCATGTCATAAGTGATGTAATATGTGACGTCATCAGCAGTGCATTGCGGGTGCGCGAGTTATAGTTAGCTGAACTAACTATAACGGGGAAATTTCAATGGTTTTGTGCGAGTGAAATGTCCAGCTAACCCCCAGTATTGAAGGTGATTTAATTCCCCAATTTAAAACATGCCACAGGGTGTGTTTGCAGAGTGGTTCCATGAGGGGGTGGGTCCTAGGCACGATTGCGTATCTTTTTTAATAATTTTTTGGGCGAAGGGGGGCTGTGCAGCCCCCTTCTTTTTATTTTATTTGGGGCCTTGGGGACCCAAACCCCCAGGGCCTGACCCCAATGTTAAAAAAAAATTATTAAGAGGAAGGGGGCCCCTCGGAAGGCCATTTATGGCCCCATGGACACCAACCCCTGAGCCCTCCTTTGCATTTTTTTTTTCAATAATTAATATTGGGGAGGAGGACGAGTGGCCCCCCTCCTCCCCAACCTTGTGGGGGGAGCCTCAATGCAACCACGGTCCCAGCCGGCTCCCCGTCACTTGCGGGAGACCGCATTGCTTTTCCACATGGGGAGCTGCTAAGATGCAGCTCTCATGTGGAAAAGGAATCTGCTTTGGTAATTGGAAGAGAGAGCAGGTTTCCTGCTCTCTCTTCCAAATACCAAAGTAGAGATTGCTATGTTAGGGTGGGAGCCGCGAGGCTCCTGCCCTGCTATAGCAAACTGCAGTGTCCCCGGGGTGGGCACCCCGAGATACTGCTGGAGCTGGCCCTGAGGGGTGGCGATCTACAGGGCCTTGACAGGGCTCCCGGAGGTGGGGCCACGTGGCCTCCCTCCAAATATTCCCAAAGCCCCGGGGAGGTGGTGGTCCCCGGGGCAGAGGGGTCCATCAAGGACCCCCCTATTTTAATATTTAGAGCCCTGGAGAGGTGGCGTCCCTGCCCAACCCACACAGGATTTTTTTTTTTTAATTAAAGCCCTGGGGGTGGCGGTCCCCGGGTTGGGGGGCGCTGTAAGCCTCCCCCACATATCTGGGCCCCCATTACATTAAATATATTGCCCTGGGACTTGGCCCCCCGGCGGCTAAATAGCCCACGCTTCATTTTTTTTTCTCTGCAGTATCCGTGCACCCTGCCCGGATGACAAAAATAATAATTTGGGGGGCCCTGGGGTCCTTGTGGGACCCCCTAAGTAGGCCTAGGAGGTCAGGGTGTTTTTACCCTGCCCCCTTTTCGCGTTTTGCACATTTCGTTTACAGATTTCTTGTGTCTCGGTTCTACAGAGGCACAAGATGGCTGCCAACACTTCCTGCTTTGAAGTGTTGACAGCAAATTAGCATACAGCTCGTGATCGGGAGGGTGCGCGGGCATAGAGATAAATGTGTTTTTACTTTTAATTTTCTCAGCAACTACTGAACGTATTTGCAGCATTTAACAAAAAGGCCTCTTTCTGAACCAAGAACTACCTCTTTGCCAAATTTGGTATAATTGCGTTCAGCAGTACGGGCTGTAGCCGTATCTAAAGTTTCCAATGGGAAATTGCATGGGGAAAACACATTTTGAGACCCCCTTTTTTCTCAGCCCCGGCTTCACGAATCCCCCCGAAACTTTCAAGATAGCAGCGGACGGAGCACCCCACGAATTTTGAAAATTTGGCAAAGATTCGTCAACCGGCGTCAAAGTTATTGGGAATAGAATGTTGCGAATTTCCTATGGAAAATAGGTCTTAACTATAACTACCTACTGGTGACTACCAGTAGGTAATATACATATATATACTTATCTTAACTGAAAAAACAAAGCTTACAGGGGCGTTATAGTTAGACTCAGATTTCACTCATACAAAACCATATAAATTCAGCAGTTATAGTTACCTAAGCTAACTGTAACTTGTGCCCCGCAATGCACTGCTTATGACCTCACATATTACATCACTCATGACCTGGTCAGTGGCATCACTGCTGACATCACTGCTAAAATACTACATTGCATCTGGTAATGGACCATATGGAAATTTTCATCAGTGACCTTGTGTGCATTTCAGAAATGCTATTGTTTCTTGTGCATCTTTATCCTGAAATCTGTGATAGCATGAATAATCCTATAGAGAACAAAATGAAAGTACAAAGAGGTAAATCTCCAACAAGCAAGGGTACCGCCTCTTAACTATTTTAATTAGCGCGCTGAGGGCCCTTTTGATAAGCTGTTTATCAACGTGGGAAAGGGAGCAAGACACTTGCATACGGCTAAGGAAAATGGGCAAGGCCATACAGAGGACCTCACAGATGATTTGGGGGCATTTGCATACTCAGGTTAATTAAAAAGGAGAACTATGGACTCTACTCAACAATGCATTCACCTCCATTAAGGCTTTCAGATCATTTTTCAACATGGAATACAAGAGGAAACACACTTGCTTTGCCTTCACTAAGTCCAAGAATTTAGAACCATTTCTGCTGTATTTATAGTGCTACCCGTTGAGGTTTATTTTCTGTGAAATGAGCATCAGGGCCATAATGGAACCTCATTTTTTCCAACAAGAGTCCACAGTTTTGCCAACAAGGTGTAACTAACTGGAGTACTTTCTACTAGATAATTAGGAAGTGCATCCTCGTTGGGTAAATGTCTAGTGCATATTCTACACTACAGCTGCGTAAAGGACCATGAAGTAAGGTCTCAAGTGACATTGTGTGCATGTTATTTCGGCAATCTGATAGTTCTTGCAGCGTCTTCATCCACAAATCTGTGATAACATGAATGTATGTGCTTTTTGTTTGGTGGAGATGTTCTTCATTTATCTGTATCAAGAGCGCATCATTGAAATCGGGGGGAAATGTGCATGGGGGCCTTTTGGTAAACTGCCCATCCACGTGGGAAAAGGCGGTAGGATCTTTACTACTAGGGAAAACAGATGAAGCCAATTGGGCGGAGCTTGGAGATGGTTTTGGGTATTTGGATACACAAGGGAAAGAAAAGGGAGAACCACTGGCTCTATTCTCACCAGGAGACAACAAAAAATAAACCATTTGACACAGTGCTCCAATAAATCATTGATGCTTTCACCTCCATTAAGTAGTTCAATTTTTCAACATGGAACATGAGACAAAACATAAATGCTTTGCCTTTTCTGAGCCCAAGAAGGTAAGATCCTTTGTGCTTTAAAAAAAGAGATGAGGGTGGCGTGGCAGACCTCCCGGGGCCAAATTTGGCTCTGGGTCCCCATCCCCCAGGGCCCAACCACTTGATCCTGGGTGCCCTGAAGCCCCCCCACGACATCAAGTGTGCATTGCTGGGGATTACAGTGGGAGCTTCAATGACCCAGTGGTCCCTACTGTCTGGGAGCCGGAATTGCTCCTCCATGCAGGGAGCAGCAAAAAAAAGCTGCTCCCAGTGTGTGGGAGCAATTCTTTTGTCTGTTGAACACTCCACTCCCAGGGGACGGGGGCAGTTTTTCTGCTCCTGTCCACTGGGAACAGAGCTACTGTTTATTCTCGCTTGGGAGGAGCTGTCAAAGCTCCCACCAAGTGTAAACAAACTGCTATCTTCCGACGGTGGGCCCCTCAGAAGATAGGAAGCTGGCCCCAGGGGGTGGCTGTCTCCAGGGTTAATAATGGCTATGGGAGGGGGGCCATGTAGCCCCCCTCAGTTTCCGTTTGCATGCCTGGCTCATGGAGATGGTGGTCCTTGGGGCCGTATATGGCAGGGAGTGGAGCCCTGCAGCCCTCTCCCCTTTTATGTATATTTGTTGACCCAGGGAGGTGGTCCCAGGGGCTCCTCTGAGCAACAGGTGGGGGTTCACGTGCCTGCCTCCATTTCCCCATTAATGTCCAGAGGAAGTGGTGGTCCCCGGGACTCTTATAAGCACAAGGAGGGAGATCTGTGTGTCCCGCCTCCATTATTTACTTAAATCCCCGGGAATGGTGGTCCATGGTCCGTGGTCAGTGGATGTGAGAATGTCTGGGCAGGTGTATGAGTGGGTGTATAAATGTGTGGGTCTATGAGTGGATGCATAAGTGTCTGAGTGGGTCTGTGAGTGGGTGCGTTAGTGTCTGAGTGGCTCTGTGAGTGGTTGGGTTACTATCTGAGTGGGTCGGTCAGTGGGTGTGAGACTGTATGAGTGGGTTTGTGAGTGGGGGCCTGAGTGTGTGAGTGGGTGTGTAAGTGTATGTGTGGGTATTTGAGTATCTATGTGGGTCTGTAAGTGAGTTTATGAGTGTCTGTGTGAGTCTGTGAGTGGATGTGTGTGTAAGTGGTCTGTCTGTTTGTATGCGTTAGAATGTCTAAGTGGGTTTGTGAGTGGGTGTATAAGTGCATGAGTGGGTAAGTGAGTGGGTGTGTGAGTGTCTGAGTGTGTCTTTCAGTGGGTGTGACAGTGTTTGAGTAGGTCTGTGAGTGGTGTGTGAGTGGGTCTGTCTGTGGGTAAGAGAGTTTCTGAGTGGGTACATTAGTGGCTGCATAGTTGTCTGGTGAGTTTATATATACAATTGTTTATTTGGTGGTGAAGTTACACCAGGGCACGCTGACCATCACAACAGGTTTGTGAATCCTTGCACCTGGACATTTTCTTGCCCACCACGGGTCATTCACAGACCCCTATATTGTACCCAGGGGGTGAGGGTACCTATAACCTGCCCCTGCCCCTTCCACTACATTTCAAGTTTATTTTTGCTGCCGGGGACTATTCCCGGATGTCTACAATGGTGGCTGCAACTTTCTACTGAGGTTTTGGCCGCCAATCACAGCAGTGCTGTTGGTGTGTGGATTCCTGAATCGCCGCAAACGGTTCGTGAAGGGTTCATGCCTTTAGATATATACATTTATTGCTCAGGTTGGAGAGGGAGTAGTAAATATAACTCATCTAAAGTCCAACACTTTTTAGACTGCCTGCTCAGGAATTTGGGAAGACATGGCTTGGCAGTTCGGGCTGGACTGTTCACATGAAGCACAGGGTCAGACTGATTTGCATATAGCCATGTCTGAACTGGGGTGGCAGTGTGGGCTAAAGAACGGTGATGGATTAAACCCAGATCTTTTGACTGGGTGTGAGTGTTTGATTGGTTCAGATGCTCCGTCCATCACCACCCCCTTTTGTACCGCTTTGTTCGCCAAAAGTTGGCAGGGTATGCTCAGACGTGAGACCCTTGCTCACTTTGCCACTAGATTCAAGCAAGCCTGGCTGAAGACGGCTGGAATGCCAGAAACCGGTCCTAGGAAGCTTGATTCCGGTCCAGGGAAGACATGGCTTGGCAGTTAGGGCTGGACTGTTCCCATGAGGCACAGGGTCAGACTGATTTGCATATGGTCATGTCTGAACTGGGGTGGCAGAGTGGGTTAAAGAACGGTGATGGATTAAACCCAGATCTGTTGACTGGGTGTGAGTTTTTGATTGGTTCAGATGCTCCGTCCATCACCACCCCCTTTTGTACCGCTTTGTTCGCCATAAGTTGGCAGGGTATGCTCAGTCGTGAGTCTCTTGCTCACTTTGCCACTGGATTCAAGCAAGCCTGGCTGAAGATGGCTGGAATGCCAAAAACCGGTCCTATGATGCTTGATTCCGGTCCAGGGAAGGCATGGCTTGGCAGTTCGGGCTGGACTGTTCCCATGAAGCACAGGGTCAGACTGATTTGCATATGGCCATGTCTGAACTGGGGTGGCAGAGTTGGCGAAAGAACGGTGATGGATTAAACCCAGATCTGTTGACTGGGTGTGAGTGTTTGATTGGTTCAGATGCTCCGTCCATCACCACCCCCTTTTGTACCGCTTTGTTCGCCATAAGTTGGCAGGTTATGCTCAGACGTGAGTCCCTTGCTCACTTTGCCACTGGATTCAAGCAAGCCTGCCTGAAGACGGGTGGAGTGCCAGAAACCAGTCCTTGGAAGCTTGATTACGGTCCAGGGAAGGCATGGCTTGGCAGTTCGAGCTGGACTATTCCCATGAAGCACAGGGTCAGACTGATTTGCATATGGCCATGTCTGAACTGGGGTGGCAGAGTGGGCTAAAGAACGGTGATGGATTAAACCCAGATCTGTTGACTGGGTGTGAGTGTTTGATTGGTTCAAATGCTCCGTCCATCACCACCCCCTTTTGTACCGCTTTGTTCGCCAAAAGTTGGCAGGGTATGCTCAGACGTGAGTCTCTTGCTCACTTTGCCACTGGATTCAAGCAAGTCTGGCTGAAGATGGCTGGAATGCCAAAAACCGGTCCTATGACGCTTGATTCTGGTCCAGGGAAGGCATGGCTTGGCAGTTCGGGCTGGACTGTTCCCATGAAGCACAGGGTCAGACTGATTTGCATATGGCCATGTCTGAACTGGGGTGGCAGAGTGGGCTAAAGAACGGTGATGGATTAAACCCAGATCTGTTGACTGGGTGTGAGTGTTTGATTGGTTCAGATGCTCCGTCCATCACCATCCCCTTTTGTACCGCTTTGTTCGCCATAAGTTGGCAGGTTATGATCAGACGTGAGTCCCTTGCTCACTTTGCCACTGGATTCAAGCAAGCCTGGCTGAAGACGGCTGGAATGCCAGAAACCAGTCCTTGGAAGCTTGATTCCGGTCCAGGGAAGGCATGGCTTGGCAGTTCGAGCTGGACTATTCCCATGAAGCACAGGGTCAGACTGATTTGCATATGGCCATGTCTGAACTGGGGTGGCAGAGTGGGCTAAAGAACGGTGATGGATTAAACCCAGACCTGTTGACTGGGTGTGAGTGTTTGATTGGTTCAGATGCTCCGTCCATCACCACCCCCTTTTGTACTGCTTTGTTCGCCATAAGTTGGCAGGTTATGCTCAGACATGAGTTCCTTGCTCACTTTGCCACTGGATTCAAGCAAGCCTGGCTGAAGACGACTGGAATGCCAGAAACCGGTCCTAGGAAGCTTGATTCCGGTCCAGGGAAGGCATGGCTTGGCAGTTTGGGCTGGACTGTTCCCATGAGGCACAGGGTCAGACTGATTTGCATATGGCCATGTCTGAACTGGGGTGGCAGAGTGGGCTAAAGAACGGTGATGGATTAAACCCAGATCTGTTGACTGGGTGTGAGTGTTTGATTGGTTTAGATGCTCCGTCCATCACCACCCCCCTTTTGTACCGCTATTAGAATTGGTGGCAGGATAAATTCCACTAGGTAATTTAGCATTAAAATCTCCTACTAAACATATTCCTGCAAGTCCGCCAAAACACTTCGGCTTCCAAATGGAGGAAATAAATGTAAACAAATTAATAAAATTCATGTTTGGCATGTTTAAGAAATCATTATTATAATAATTAATTAAACAAATAGAAACCCCTCGTTTATAAATTATGGCCTGAAATTTGTCAGTTTTAGTATCAAGAACCCTTGTACTGCTACCTGCCAGGACATTAATCCAAATGGAAATACCACTAGCTGGACGGCCCGAAATGGGAATAGGAGCTACGATATTAAAACATTCAAAACCTGCTAAGCATAGCTCTTGTGTGGCCCATGTCTCCTGGAACATTAGGATGTCCTGTTTTTGAACTAACTCCAGCCAATCTGGTAGATTTAATTTAGAAGCCAGACCAGCAACATTCCAGCTCAATATTTTTATGTTTGAATCAATGCCAGACGTAGTTGGGAGACATAGGCTGCCAGACTGGGACGCAGTTATAAGCGGAATGGGCTTAAGTGGTGCTGACAAAGAAGGTAGTCAATCCTGGTTATCTAGATCAGACAGTGTCGTGAACCTATTAAGAAGAGGAATGGAGGGAACAACAGGGGAGAGAACCCCCAGAGAAGGCTTGTAAAAATAGCCCAGATGTAAGGCCAAAATACAAGTTGGAATATCAGATTGGGACTCTGGGGCCGTTATTATCAATTTTGCCACTGATGGATAGCGAAAATTGATAACTATACAATCCCCCTCAATATTCTTTGGAGATTGACCCACCCAATCAACTCTATGTACAATGATAATGTTGTTACTTAATGGCACCCTAAAACCTGTGTGTTTGGACAACCAGTCAATGCTTTTGTTGCACAGTTGAGCCTAAGTTTCAGTTTGATCTGCCTTGAGAGGGGGCACGCCTGCCAAAACTACAACATAAGGACATGCTGCAGAGGGTACATTTAAAACCTCCTTGCTACGCTTGAGATTTGGTCTACTCATGAAATCAGGACCACCCTCAAAGGAATTACTACCTCCAAGAATAGTACTGGCCTGAGCAATGGTGGGTGCTCAGGGAAAATTAGAGGGCTGGGGCCAAATCTGAGCAGGTAAATTTTCAGCAACCCTTTTATTAAAAACACTATTTTCTATACTACTAGCCTCAAGCACAAAACACTCCTTTACTTAACTACAAGTGCCATGAGGGCCAGTGAGTGGGGTGGATGTAGGTGTACATGATGGGGTGTGGATGTTAGAGTTATGAACATTATTAGATGGTACATTGCGAACTGTCCCCCCAGGATTGACAAGCTCCCTGTGTTTGGAAGAGGAACTTATATTGGCACCAAGCAGTTCGAGATGGTCCTGTCACTCCCTCAGAGTGGCAAGGTTATTTTCCAATAGGTCTCTGACCCGGCCGTACACAGTGTCTGCAATGAGATTAATAACAACTTCACCGTGGCAATTGCATTTCAATGAAATAGGGCTGGGTTCGGTCTGGGTACTGATGGAGCGGCATAGTTCTTTAATAGTGATGTATACGGAGACTACAACAGCCTTGGGAGAAGGGGAGGCACGTATCCAGGAACTCAAGGCAGTACGAGCTGTACTCAGGCGGGGTAGTTGTTTCCTTTCGACACTAATGGGTTTGGTAGTCTTTCTTTTACGTTTTGCTCCAGAATTAGCCTCAAGAACCACAATGGGTGGAAGAGTGCCAAGTCTGATAAGGGGGCTACTGTTGGATCACCATTGCTGTGCACCACAAAGAGGCACCTCATGATAAATAATAAGACCATTAGATGGGGTAACAAACCGTTATGTTTATTATTTATTTAACTGTAATCATTTCATTGTGTCCGTTTGTTTTTTATAATTAATAATATATAGCGTTCAATTATTCGTATTAGCATTTTTAGGTTTAGCCTGCACAGCAGATGAAACCTTGAAAGGAGCTTACAAGGAAAGGAGCTTACAGCCTGCCCAAGGAAAGGAGCCTACTTGAAAAGAGCTTACAGCCCGCCCATTACATAGGCTTCGCGGTCACTCTCATCTTCTGGTATCTCACTGGTCAGCAATATCTGGGTCACATCTTCAGCTATCACTTTCTTCATCTTCAGCTGTTCCCCGGAGCTTGGACCAAGTACTGTTTCCTGTTTGGGGCTAGAGGCTGGCGGCCAGTGTACTTCCACTGACTGTGCACCTCTAAGGCAAACTTTTGTTCCCACCCTCCAAAGGTATCAGAGCATAATACATGACTAGCCAGTTGCATCACACATGGACACCTTCATTTTTAGGCATGGAGCAATTAAGTGACTTGTCCAAAATCACAAGATGCCAATCCCCCGCCAAGTCTCAAATCAGGTTCCTCAGCTTCAAAGATGGCTACTCTAGCTGTTACACTACATCTTTTACTTTTGTCCACGCCCACGCATGAGTTTAAACTCAGTCTCCATTTTTTTTATATGCACTTTAATGTTGGGCGAACTCGAACAAAATGTATTGGAGCTCCATGACGAGCCAGTTGTATTATGTACGAACACAGGTATGCAATGCCCATAGGGCTGAAAGGACTTTAGCCCCTCACATCATGTGTCTCAGCCCGGGCTGCTGCAGCCTCCAGGATAAACGCACAGTTATTGAGCCTCTGTGGGCTTGGCGGGGCAGTGTCTGGCATCTTTTCCCCGCCACACCACTGTTTTTCACAAATCTTTTCAAGACCATTTACATGCCTTTGTGATCTCGTTAAAAAGGCTTTGCTTGTGTTTTTTCACTGGTTCCAGTACCCCATGTGTCCCCATTTCTTACATGTGTGTTTTAATTTTACTGCCAACAGTAGGAGAATGCATTTAGTGAAAACTCATGTAACAGTAGGGTTGCCCCTTTCCAAGAGAAAAATGCCAGGCATTTGTTGTTGTTTAAAAAGCCTGCAAAGGCCTGGCCATGATACTAAATAGGGCTTTAAATAAAATTGCATGTGTTCCTTAGTAACATGACTTTTGTGTCTTTGTTTCTTTTTATTATTAGTCATGGATCCTTAATGCAGCCTTAGAACACATGTAAACAAGATTTAAATTTATATTTCCTGTTCAGAGTATGTCCTGATAAGGGCTAAAATTACAGGCTTTGGGGGATTTTGCTTATTTTTGTACTGAACCGGATATAGAAATCAAGTAAGCTGGCAACCCTAATCATGGGCATGAATTTTGTTGCAAGATCAGTAAATTATTTATTTCCCCCACCCTCCATCCCTGATTGATGCCATAATAGTAAGAGTTTAACTTATATCTGAAACCCTACACTTCAACCATCAATATCATGCTGAGGTTCTTTAACTATCTGGGAATACATCTTCCGTTCTAACAACTCACTCCTCATTCTCCGGATTCACCCTTCATTTTCACACTCACCCTGCACTAACAACGATCACACTGCACCTACACTGCTCACCACGCACTCAAAATATTCACTCTCTTCATACCATGCACTTACATGAGCACACCGCCCACCCTGCACTCACATGACACTCCACTCACCTGTCACTTTCACTGCTCACCCTGCACTCACAGTGAACACACTGCACTCGCACTGCTCACCATGCACTCATGCTGTTACCCTGCACTCGCATCATTCAGCCTTCTTTTACCCTGAGCTCACCTGAGCATATGGCTGACATTGCATGCACAGCGACCAGAGTGCACTCATACAACTAACCATGAACTCACAGTTCTCCTTCCACTTATCAGTCACATGAGCATACTCCATTTATCACTCACAGTAATCACACTGCACTCCCACCACCCACCATGCACTCATGCTGTTCATTCTGCACTCACCCTGCAGTCACACGAGCACACTAGTCACCCTGCACTCATTTGACACTTCACTCACCTCTCACGCTCACTGCTAACCCTGCAGTCTCACTCAAACAAGCACGTCACTCACCATGCATTCATTCCTCCAAACTCTTTTTTTAAGCCACACCTTAACTCATATGATCACATCACTCACCCTGCAAGCACTCCTATAACCCTACTCTCACTCTGGCACATTGCTCACTGTGCACTCACATGGATACTCCTCTCAGTCATACAGCTCACCCTTCACTAACATGGGCCCACCCCTCACTCTGCACTCACACCACGCAAGCAAGCACATCATTCACTCTGGAGTCATACAGGCACTCTTTTCAGTATGACTGCACACAGGCACAATAGTCTGCTGGAACTCATAGTGACATACCACTCGTCATGCACTAACGCCTCTCACCAGTCAGTCTCCACTCTCGTCGTTCACCCTGCTCTTAGAAACAGGGACACCACTCACCCTGCATTTGCACTGCACACACCACCCTGCACTCACTCCTCTCACTCTGCATGCACTCCTCTCACCAACCACTCACATGGGTCCTCCTCTCACATTGCATTCATACAGTTCATCCGACACGCACATGAGTGCACTGAGGATGTGGGATACCTGGAGGAGAGAGACTAGGGCTGGAGCTGTGCAGTATGGTGCTAGATTGAGGATCATGTGACACCTTCAGCCAGTCCTGCCTTTCCATTAACCACAATTAGGAGCGAGGAAGTGTTAGTACGCTGTTTCCCCTACTCGCACTACACTTAGCTGTTTGGAAGTGTGATTAAGTTTTGCTATTCTGTTGCTACCTGTTTTTTAAACCTACTTTGCTGCTACTTATATTTTAAACTGAATTTGTTGTTTAACACATTTTGAAAAAATGTGAAAGAAAAATTATCACTTTCTCCCACTCTCCACACATTACGGGGAGTCCCGGCTTTGCAGTCAAGGCCGCCATTTTGCTAGGGGTGCGCTCTAGTCGTTGGGGGCATACTTGCATAAATGATGTGCACTGTGCAGATGCACGCAGCGGGCAGACCTAAGGCAAGCCCGTCTGCATCCCGGAAGCGACCAGCACGAGCCATGCTGCCCATGCACAGGCAGAGGTGTAAGCTGGTCACCAGTTGTACAGCTGCGCAGTTTTACTAGCGTTAGACATCCAACACGGTGAGTGTGAAGGGCATTGGCCGGTTTCAGACAAAAGTTTAGTTTCTGTACCGAGTTGGGTGATTGTATTCCTCTGGCAGTTCCCCCCTCAAATACCCAGAAAGGCAAACTCGTACGGGCAGCATTAATCAACGCCCGCTCATTAGTTAAACATGCCCCGGATATATCTGAGCTCCTCTCAGACAAGGCGCTCGATATACTATTTGTGACTAAGACATGGCTGAATGAGTCCTCCGCACCAGCTATTGAGTTAGCCATTCCTGGAGGGTATGAAATAGTGAGGGCCGATTGCAAAGAGGGAAGAGGTGGAGGAATACCGGTGGTGTTCAGGGACACATGGGTTTTTACCCGCGAAGACACTCCAGGCATTGGCGACAGGAAGGCACTAGACTTTTGTATTACCATATCCCAGCACTTTACAATGGGCGGCACACTGGTGTACAGACCACCCGGCCCCTCAGGAGGCTTTTTGAAAGCCCTAGATGAGGTAATTGTCCCCAGGGTCCTTCGCTTTTCGAACTTCCTGCTTCTTGGAGATTTTAATATCCATTTGGACTGTGTGGAGGCTAGTGACACCAAAGAATTCTATGACCCTTTATATATCACAGAACCCCTACAAGTTTCCTGGTCTGATCATTTCCTCATACAGTTCTCTTGGTCCATTGTGCTATCTACCTTATCTAAGGGATTTCCTCAAGGCAGACCCTTGCCAAGAATTGATTCTGTTGCCTTTTGCAAGGTACTGTTGGACACACGCCCTACTCTCACCAATACCCTGCATAGTGCGCTGGTGAGTTTCACTAACTGGATCTCCCAGGCAATTGAATTCTTAACCCCGCCCCATCCGAACAGACGAGCAAGAAATGCTCCTTCAAAAACCTGGTATTATACAAGTTTAAGGAATTAAAACAGTCCTTTAAAATATTGGAATGCTGTTGGAAACAGGCATACTGCCCCTTGGCTAAAACAGTGCTAAGGAAGGCCCAGAGGGTATACTATGCTGCTTCAATCCAGAACGTATTGCCAAGTCCAAAAATAACTTGAAAGACGTTTTTGCTATTGTCTAGAGTTTTTCCAATGCCCAGCGCTGAGCGTACTTCCCTTCTTGCCTCCACCTAATGGTGTGAGAAGCTATCATGCTTTTTTATTGATAAGATCCAGGACAGTTTGGGGACTAGTTCCTCCGGGCAGGTTGGGTCTGCCAGCTTGACCATCTCTGTTTCCACCCCATCATTTCCCCCCCCCCTGACAGGGTTCTCTCCCATCTCTCCGCTTGACACAATGTCCATTCTTAAATCGCTTAAGTCAGGCTCGCTGGTGGACCCATGCCAGGCTAGGCTGCTTGCCCTGAGGTTAATACCATCATAAGTCTATCTTTCCAGACTGCCACAGTTCCTCTGAATTGGAAGAAGGCTAAATTACTACTGCTATTAAAAAAGCCTTCCCTAGACCCCGCCACACTTGCTAGCTATAGACCTATATCTCTCCTTCCGGCAATGGCGAAGTTGTGCGACAAATCAGTTTTTAAACAGTTACCCACCTTTGTTGAGGCATCTGGTGCCCTCCATCCAGCTCAATCGGGACTCAGGGCATCCTATAGTACAAAGACGGCTCTGGTCGAAATGTCTGAGGCAATAACGGAATGCTTGGATGCAGGCGGCAGAGCAGCTCTGATTTTATTGGACCTCCCTGCCGCCTTTGACATAGTGCCCCACCACCAATTGCTTGCTTGTCTCTCCAGTATTGGGGTTTCTGGATGGGCCTGGGACTGACTCAAATCCTTCTTAAAGGACAGAATCCAGCAGGTATGGCAGCCTCCGTTCTTTTCGGCTCCCAGAAAGGTGACTACGGGAGTTCCGCAGGGCTCCACTCTGAGTCTCCTGCTAGTGGACTAGTGGAGTAGTGTGGCTCACTGGTTAGAGGCGGCAAGCCTGAGAGCAGAAGTCAGCCTGGGACCAGGGTTCAATTCCCGACGCGGCAGGGTCGTGGACCTTGGTCAGCGGACTCGATAATTCTCGCTTCGGTGCTTACTCTAATCAGGGGTTTCACTCGGCAACTCTGGGCATTAGCTTGCCTAATCTCCACAACGGCCCCACCAATTCCGGGGATGCCTGGCTCCACCTTGGGGACTCCCAGCAAGGGACCATCCCACAGGGAAAGCCAGGACGGGTTCCCCAGAGTTATACAGCGCCGGGACGCCCCGTTGCTGGGGCAGCTGTGCGCTTTACAAGTATACTACATTTACATTTATTTACATTTTAATATTTATGTCACTCCCCTGATTTACTTAGCAGAGGAGCTTGGAGTTAATATCATTGCCTATGCTGATGATACCCAGCTCCTATTCACCTGGAAGAAAAATGACTGGTCGCCAGACAAAGTGAAAAACTGTCTCTCTGCTGTTTTTAAATGGCTTGCACTGGCGCCGCTGAAGTGCAACGAGGACAAATCGGAGGTACTACTGTATGGATCCTTCCCCCCGCATTTTATGGAGGCTCTCTGGCTCATTGAATACCCCCTGCCCAATTCTGTTGGCAGCCCTGCTAAGAACTTGAGGATCTGGTTTAGCGAAAACCTCAGGTTCTCCATACGGATAAAGAAACTTGTGGGAGTGTGCATTGACACGTTGAAATCACTCAGAAAGTTTTTTCCCCTGTAGCCTCGGCCAGCTAAGGAAATGGTGACTCTTGAGCTAATTCTATCATGCATTGACTATGCCAATGCTCTGTACATTGGCTTGCCCGGCTACCATCTAAAAAGACTGCAAACAATACAGGATGCAGCATCTAGGGTTCTGCTCCGTATCCCAGGAAGATCAAGCATGAATCAACACATACAGGACCTCCATTGGCTTCGCGTGGCCCGCCATGTCCAGTTTGAAGCTCTTACTTTGGCACATGGAGCTCTACATGGATTGGGGCCACTTTACCTTTGGAGACGCTTCGCCTTCTATGTTCCTTGAAGACGTCTGTGTTCCGCTGCGCAGCATCTGGCAGTCATCCCCTGTTTCCACCTTACTCGTATGGGGGCAGCTCCCTACCTTTTACGGCGGCTGAAGCTTGGAATTCTCTTTTGCTGGAACTGTGTAACATCTAAGATACTAGGCTGTTCAAGAAGCATCTCAAACCCTACTGTTTGATTAAGCCCAGGTATGCTTAGCCTCCTCTGCTTCCGACAATAGCACTCCGCGCCGGGACACTCTTGTTACCTATGTCAAACTGCAGGCCCTGACATGCTTCTATTAAGCCACAATCATTGTCAGTGGGGGATTGAACTGTCTAACTGAGAAAGATGCTAGCCCAGTCATACCTAGCAGCAGGGACACAGAGCACGCACCTCCAAACCTGGCCGAAGGCTCTGAGATGATGCACTTAGGGCTTGATTTAAAATTTGGCGCAGTTGCGCCGGCTCACCGGCGGCACAGGTGCGCCAAACCTGTTCAAGGCCCGCCGACCATAACACTGGTTGAACTTGTGTTACATGAGTTCAACTCATGATACAGTTGGCGGTCCTTTGCCTTCCCCATGGCGGTGTCTGGAAAACAGGCACTGCAATGGGAGCAGCAAAACAGTTTGAGCACGGCATGGGCAGTGATGTCCATGAGGTGCTGGAACTTTGTGGGAATACAGACAGGGGGCAAACAACATGTATCCACATGGCAGGGGGGATATGGGGTCCCTGTAGGACCTCCTTTGTTCCTGCACAGCCAGCCTTTTCATGCCGGGGCTTCGCCATGAAAAGGCTGCCGGTCCAGGAACTCATAATATGCTGAGCTGGACTGCACCACTCCCATCTCAGCATATTGTTATGTGGCGCTCCTGTGCCACTGCCAGGGAACACCTGTTCCCTGGCCAACTGCCCCTATAACTTTAACAGTCGTAATACAGCAGATGGTGGACCGCCTGTGTGAGTCTGACTGTTACATGACCGCCTGATTTGTAATCAATCCCTTAATACTTAGCTTATGGGCTGGATTCACAGCAAAAGGCTGTAACTCATAATTGAGGTAATTTTTGTCATATGAGATCTTGTACTCGTCCTATAGCCTATAGTCCTATATATATATTGGGGAGAGGGGTTAGCCTAACGGCTAAGGCGCTCGACCTCGGACCTGGGGATCTGGATTCGAGTCTCGGTAACGACGCCAAAAACCCCCTGTGATTCTGGGCAAATCACTTACAGCCTGATTCATGAAGCTAAATTGCACTCGCAAAGGGCAAGATTCTCAGAATCTTGCCTTTTGCGAGTGCAATTTTGGCATTTGGGATTCACAATCCCAAATGCAAAAATCGCTAATGAAGAATTTGCTAATATGCGAGGATTAGCATTTAAGGAATCTCTATTAGAGATTCCTTAAATGCTATTCATGACACTTTCAAAAATTGCGATTTTGCAAATTTGGGCCGCTATTTACCGAGAGGTCAGACCTCTCGGTAAATAGCAAAAACGTAGAAAAATACTTTTAAAAGCATTTTTCTAAGTTGCATGTTGCACACACACATGTCCTTTGGACATGTGTGTGCGCAACACCTGTTCAAATGTGCATTTTAGGGGTGCTACAGGGTGTCCTTTGGACACCCCTGGCACCCTTAAAATCGCTATCTTATTTGCGAGTAGTAAATTGCTACTCGCAAATAAGGGATACTCCCCATTCATTCCTATGGGCCTTTTGGCCCATAGGAATGCATGGGGAGTTATTCCTTTTTTTGCGAGTAGCAATTTTCTACTCGCAAATAGAGAACATGTAGGAATCGCTATTTATTTAGCAATTCCTACATGAATACCGTTTTGCGTGTCCTCAATAGCGAGTCGCTATGATTCGCTATTAGGGCCACGCAAAACGGCCCGTACATGAATCAGGCTGTTTATCTCCCCGTGCCTAAAATGAAAGTGTGTCCTCATGTAATGTAACTGGTGCTATGTCAAGCGCTCTGATAACTGATTCGGTTCGGTTCTAGTTCGCGCTATATAAAACTCTGCAAAAAATAAATAAAAAATAGCCGGTGTTACTGGCAAAATGCGGACCCTCATATACTCGATGATCGTTTTTATCCATGACTATGGCTGAAGTAGCCATGGCAAATTTCTGGCACTCTCATACTGTATGTACTCCAAGGCATCAGGAGCTCACCCATGAAAAAATACTGACCTTGGTACAGTGAAAGTAATTTCTGACTTACAACATTTGAAAAAAAATGGCATCTACTCCTAGGAAATGTCAGGCTTTCCTTGTGCACCATAAAAGTATTGGAATATTTCCTAAATGTTGTTTTAGGGTCTGTGGCGTTTTAGCAAATTTGACCTCAAAAGTTAAAAAAAATTCTCAGGAGAGAAGCCCACTCTCCCTTAAACCACCTACAAGAAATCTGTTTGCTCATTTTGCTCACTGGAATTTAGGGGAAGCATCACACCTCACCACTTACATAGATCTGTAGGCTGCACTAGTGAACAGAAGTTGCAGGGGACAGTTTAAGAGTTGAGTGTGCTCTGTCTCTGCATATAGGACAGGAGCAGAGATTTCTCAGTGAAATTACAGCACTGTCTAATGGATGTATGACGTTACATCGCGAACTTTTACAACGCACACCGTTACAACGCAATTTTTACAACGCAGATACATTTACAAAGAATGCTGTTACAACGCATGCCATTACATAGCAGATGCTATTACAACGCATGCCATTACAACGTAAGTATATGTAAGTATATTATTTAAAAAAAAAATGTAATTTATTAAAATTTATTTAATTTAATAAATTAAATTATTTTTTAATAATTAATTTGTAAATATATATATTTTAAAAGATAGTTTATTTAAAAAAAAACAATTATTATTAAAGAACTAATATTAAAAAATAATAACATTATTTAAAAATATTTATTTAAAAAATGAACCCTAAAAATACCCGTTACCCTGAACCCTTAAAATACCCATGTACCCCATAACCCATACCTAGCCCTGAAACCTAAAAATACCCCTGTACCCCAAAACCCATACCTAGCCCTTAAACCTAAAAATACCCCTGTACCCCAAAACCCAAATCTAGCCCTGAAACCTAAAAATACCCCTGTACCCCAAAACCCAAACCTAGCCCTGAAACCTAAAAATACCCCTGTACCCCAAAACCCAAACCTAGCCCTGAAACCGAAAAATACCCCTGTACCCCAAAACCCAAACCTAACCCTGAAACCTAAAAATACCCTTGTACCCCAAAACCCAAACATAGCCCTGAAACCTAAAAATACCCCTGTACCCCAAAACCCAAACCTAGCCCTGAAACCTAAAAATACCCCTGTACCCCAAAACTCAAACCTAGCCTTGAAACCTAAAAATATCCCTGTACCCCAAAACCCAAACCTAGCCCTGAAACCTAAAAATACCCCTGTACCCCAAAGCCCAAACCTAACCCTGAAACCTAAAAATACCTCTGTACCCCAAAACCCATACCTAGCCCTGAAAACTAAAAATACCCCTGTACCCCAAAACCCATACCTAGCCCTGAAACCTAAAAATACCCCTGTACCCCAAAACCCATACCTAGCCCTGAAACCTAAAAATACCCCTGTACCCCAAAACCCATACCTAGCCCTGAAACCTAAAAATACCCCTGTACCCCAAAACCCATACCTAGCCCTGAAACCTAAAAATACCCCTGTACCCCATAATCCAAAATTAAATATATACTATTACTTAAATTAATTTATTTAATTTACATTTTAAAAAAATGATTTACAAAAATAACATACTTACCAATACTTACGTTGTAATGGCATGCGTTGTAATAGCATCTGCTATGTAATGTCATGCGTTGTAAAGGCATGCGTTGTAACGGATCCTGCGTTGTAATGGTGTGCGTTGTAACGGTGTGCGTTGTAATAGTTGCGTTGTAAGGGTTGTTTCCCCTGTCTAATGGATATAATTGCTTACATTTAAGACATTTAGCTAAGCCTGTCGTTCTCTTAACCTACCTGTAATTTTCCCAATTTATGGTCAAAATTTAGCTATTTGGTCCATGCTGCACCAATAGCTGTGAATCTGGCTCCCATGACTTAGTGAGATGCACATATGTGGGTGGCTGCACTTGGGAGGGCACACTGAGATTCATCAGCATGAGGCATGTTGGTGCTGCAGCAAAATACATGTCCCCAGAGTACTGGGATGGAAGGGCAAAACGAATTGCTTTTTCTATACAGCATAAACGTAAATGGGGAAGGAAAAAAACCTGCACAGACACGTATGCAGCATTAATGTGGATGACACAGCCATTTTGAATGGGGCTACATCCTTTTTAGAAACCTCAATTCCCCAATAGGATTAGCCTAGCAATAAAAACATGGTCCACAGTGTAGTTAATGCACATAGTGAACATGATAAAATGGTTTAGGAATATTATTGGCCAATACTATTACCACATGGTAAAGAAGTCTTCCCATTGCAAACTGACATATGATTTCGGTTTTTTAGGTGACCGAACTCCCCTCAGGAGCCAACAGGAGTACGACAAGCACAGTCTCTGTGGTAGCACATGCCCTTTTCTCAATCAAATATTATACTCAAGGTAACTAACATGTGGGCGAAGACGAAACCCCTCTTTTAAAGCTCCTTTTGTTGCATCCAGACCCAAAAAGTAAAACTCTAAATTACAGAAGTTCTGAAATACATATGTTTACTATTGTACTTTAAAAAAAATAAAGCACATCTCAACACTATACACGTATCTTAACTTTTCCAGACAGCTGCATGGAATTATGTCAATGATTGAAGAGTATTAGTGATTATCCTAAAGCAGTGTAGTAGTTTTATAACACCCTGCTTTATTCCAAATCACAATGTTTTCATTTATCTCCAATAATCTTTCACATTTCCTCTCTGCACCTATAGGGCCCTTGACTCACTGAAATCTTTGTAAGTGGATGGCAGTGACTACAAGGACCTAGGTAGCTCACATTGTGCATTAATCCAGTCAGAATATGTATAATTTCTAGTAGAGCTACTGCTCCTCCCCAGCCCCTGTCATCCAAAAGCCAGACATGCAATACACAAACCTAGCAGAGGCACACTGGATGGCTAAGCAAGAAAATGCATACTTTCTAAAAGTGGTATTTTCAAGCAAAGAATGTAACAATCACCTTCACTAAAAGATGCATTATAACATTCTGAGTTCAGGCATACTAAACTTTATTTCCCTACCTTGTAGTTATGTTTATAAGATGTTATAAACAAACTCCCCATTCTATCCTATGGGAACAGGAAGCCTTGCAATAGTGAAAAGCGAAATTGGCAGTAATTCACGATCAGGACATGCCACACACACCAGGGCATATCCTACCTTTCACATACACTGTACCCTGCCCACAGGGGTACCATGGGCATATCTTAGGGGTGACTGACATGTAAGGAAAGGGAAAGTTAGGGCCTGGCAAGTGGGTGCACTTGCCAGGTCGACATGACAGTACCAGACTGCACACAGGCTCCGAAATTGTAGGCCAGAGTTATATTTACAATCTGCTTATGTGGGTGGCGCAATCAGAGCTGCAAGCCCACTAGCAGCATTTGATTCACAGGCCCTGGGCACACGTAGTGCACTGTACTAGGGACTGACGAGTAAATCAAATCAGCCAATCATGGAAACAACAATCAATAACGTTAATATACAAAGGGAGCGCTTGCACTTTGCCCCTGCACAGCAGTGGCATAGTGCCCAAAGCATCTAGACCAGCAAAAAGGAGTCCAACACACAGCAAAAATACAGGAGGCAAACGCAAAAAATGCAGGGGAGACCCACACCAATGGTGCCAGGTCTAACAGTTACAATATCAGATTTGTCCAATATTTTTAAACTGCTCAATTTGTCACTTCTCTTTCCTTATATAATGGATATGAGGTAAGCTCCTTTCTGGAAATGTTAGTCCTGGACCATTGCTGAGAGTGTTAGCCCCTGCCATCCGAAGTTCGGGTCTAGGTGCGCCCCTGCATGTACAAATTCCTTTTTAGGCACAGAGATTTTAGGGCAGCCTGACATGACAATAGCTGGCACCATATCCTGAAATGTTTCAGTGCTCCGTCCATCATCTCCTTGTGTTTGCTTTGTTCGCCCTAAGTTTGCATGGTATGCGCAGACACAGGTCTCATACTCACTTTGCCACTGGATTCAAGATAGCCTGGCTGATGAGGGCTTTTAGCCCGAAACCGGTCCCATGATGCTTGTTTCTGGTCCTGGGAAGACATGACTCGGCAGTTCGGGCTGGATTGTTCCCATGAGGCATAGGGTCAAAACTGATTTGCATATAGCTGTGTCTGAACTGGGGTGGCGAAGTGAGCTAAAGAAGGATGATGGATTCAACACAGATCTGTGACTGGGGGTGAGTGTCGGCGCTCCGTCCATCATCTCCTTATGATTGCTATCCTTCCTACCATGTTTTCCGGGCTCCATCAGCTTATCCATTCTTCTCTACAGTAATGCCGTGTGCCACGCAGCTTCTGTCTATTCAGAGTAGCCTACTAGAAATGTTTCGCCCAAGGGAGTCTCTTTTAATAGCGTGCTGTATTTATATTTTCACTGGAATGAAAGGCGCCTTTAACCCGTTGCACGCTGATGACGGAACCGCTCCGTCATCAGCTGCGGTGGCGCTGTGCTGATGACGGAGCGGTTCCGTCATGGCCCTACCGCCGTGCCTGCGTGGCGCGGATTCCGCGCCTGCGCGGCGCAGATTCCGCGCCTGCGCTGCGCGTTCTATTGAGCGGGCGGGGCCATGACGGAACCGCTCCGTCATCAGCACAGCTCAACCGCAGCTGGTGACGGAGCGGTTCCGTCACCAGCATGCGGCCTCCGCACGGCCGCCCCGCCCCCTTAGCACTGCGGCGGAATAGCCACCGCAGTGAAGGGGTTAAGGTGAAGGGGTTAAGGTATCCAACAGCATTCCTTTTAAACACTTCCTTGTCAAATGCGCCAGGACGCTCCTTAGCTGGAGTAGCTGTGCGCACAATAAAAAGCAATAACATAACATAACATAACATAACAATTCAATGCTCGCAAAGTTCCAATGGGCCTGGTGCTTCAAATGTACTTAAAAAAGAAAAACTTTTTTCCCCGCACTCTGTAAGTATCGGAGCACTGTACATGACAAGCCAGTGGATAGGCTGATTCTTTGGGGGAAAATTAAAGCATTTACAATATATTCCAAACTGATATTTGAGTGGTACTGCATGATTCGATGGCACACATCCAGGGCTTTATGGCATGAGATTCTTGGTTACAAGCAGCACTTCTTGATCCTGGGAAGGGTGTTTCATGGATTCTATATTGGCGTTTGATGATCTGCAATAAAAGTTTTTTTTATCATGTCCTCTCTCTCACTGTACACATGGACTGTCCGTGGCCTCAGCTTTCGTGTTCCGATTTCTGAGCCTGTAAAATGTGTATAATAACCTGAACAATACCATTTCAAACTAAGGCTGGAGAGAATGAGATCTGTTCATTTCTTTTACTATTGGAAACTTCCACGTTATATGAAAGGTGATCTCCTTAGAAGTGTTATGAGTTTTTGGAAAGCAGTACTGAACCGAAATGCTTAATACTATTTGAAAAGACTCTTAAGCATATTCCAGCATGGAATATAACATGTGCAGCATTAAAAAGAAATTTTTTCAGCACTCAATTATGTTTTTGCAGCATTTTTGCTGCTTTTGACCCAACCCGATTCAAAACAAAGATCAACATCAGGTGGTACTTCTCACCAAACCTTCCATATTTTTACATAGGTGAAATCTATTGGCTGTGTCAATGCTTGGTATTTTATTATTCATTTTTTTTCTATAGTTGATTAATTTCCATATTCTGTTTATTATTATTTTACCCTTAACTTGAAGAATATATTTATGTTTTTAAGTTACACAATGTATTTGAATATGTTCTAGACTACATGAATATATTTTTTACATGTAATAGTTTTTTAAATGAACATGGTTAGGTTAATATAATGTTAAATATTTAAGAAAATTGATATACTTAACTATGTAATGACTATATTTTGTCCCACAGTATTTTTGTAGTCAATATTTCTGTACTTCATACTGAAAGTATGTAAAGCCGATAGTTATGTCCTTAATATTTCTTTGTCGATATATAGTATTGCAAGATTTTTTTACAGGTGATATCTAGGCTTGGGCATAGTACTACGCTACGCTCGCGGAGCGTGCATAGTTTGTGCTGCTACGAAATTGCAAAAGCGTGTAGGGTAGCACAAATTTTTTGCCTGCTTGACGTCCTCAACGTCAAGTTGGTGACCGCGAGCAAGCAAAATCGACATCCAAGAGAGACTTTTTCCTCATTCGCGATCAGCAACAGCAAGTTGCTGATCGCGAGTGTGGAAAATGAACCTCCTGGCGAGATTCTCAACGCGGGTAGCTCAGGTTTCTCATTGCGAGTGGTCACATATGCTTGCTACCGCTCATGATGAGAAACTACCAGTTCGCGTTGAGAAAGCTGCCGCTTGAGTACAACTCTACTCGAGCGGCAGAAAATGACCTCTTGTACTGTGCGAGATGCCGTTTGCAATGATTGCAGAGTGCAGACAAACATCTGGCACTGTGCAATCAGTGCGAACAGCATTTTCCCTGCCGCACTACACAGTTCGGGTAGCTACGTGTAGCTTTTGTAGTGGAAGTGCACTTCGCGTAGCTACGCTTAGCGCTACTACGCAAACTAGGCCCTGGGTTAGTGATATCATGTCATAGCATTGTCCTGCCCATTGCTCTGGGTCATTCTTAGCAATTACAACAGAAAGATTTTCAGGATTCGCCTCTAGTTAGGTACATGAAAGTAATGGCCTTCTTCACTTTATCCACTGTCAGAGTTTTTAGAAACTCATCATCAACCCCCAATGGCAGGTATTAATGAAGATGAGGTTCTACCATAGCCATTCAAGGTTTATAAGACTGCATGCATCATTTTTTCCTCAAAAACCACCTAATTCATGGTGGCCGGACACCCTGAGGTACTGGGTTTTACTAAAAGCAAAAAAATCCTTTAAATTGCCTGGCTCAATCACTTAACACCTTGCATGCTGATGACGAGCTCAGCTCGTCATGCAGCACGGTGGCCGTGTACTGGTGACGAGCTCAGCTCGTCATCAGCGCACGGCCCCGCAGCGATGGGGTTAATTCATCTTATCTCATTTTTCCTGGAAAAATCCAGATTTCTTCATCTTTAAATGTTTACTCTATTAGTTTGCTAATCAACGATATACTATTTTAGCAGTAGCTGCCAGATGCATCCTAAAATGACATTCAAAATGACGTAATTTCAATTCTATTTTGTAAGCAATACTTATCAAACTAGGATGCAGAATTTCGATTTCCTGGCAAAAGCAAAGTATTATAAAATGAAAAATACAACATTATTTTAAAAGTTATTAAAACATCCGCACACATCCAACTTTAGAGAGCGATTTTGTACCGATTGACTTATCTGGGTTAAATGTGGTTCAGATAAATGTATGCACAAACACTGCGGAAAGTCTGACAGTATAACAAAGGATTTTATGTAAATAGATTGTGATTTTTGGGGGATTTCTATAACTCAAACCTAGTAAAAAAGCAGTAAATTGCTGTGCATGTTCAAAGACAAGCATAAAGTCAGCGAGTAATTGGAGAAGAAGCTGTGTTATGGGCAGATAATGCATTGTGATGTGATTTTCTTTAGAGAGGTGAGTATTTAAATGGTTGCTGAATTGGAGCAGCATTGAGGTGGTCCTGATGGATACAGGGATGTTGTTTCAGATCTTGGGTGGACAGAGAAAATTAACAGGAATGTTGTCTTTTTGTTTTCCTTTTTTACTCTTCTTAGTCTGCAGTCTGATTGTGTCCTGGCTGTGGGTGTTCTCAGAATCACTATAGATGGTAAACTAGTCTGCAAGATAAATGCGGCTGCTAATTGTGACAGGTCTGAGTTGTCCTATACAAAGGCTAATGATTACTACCTTCTATCTTTCGTGTCTCAAATTCCTCAAAATAGTTATATGGTGATGCAAGCACAAACATATAATCAATTTGTGAAACCTGTGTACCTATGCAAAATGTGTTCGGAGTGGGGCAGGCATGATGCCATGGTCCATTTAAACAAATGAAGCCAATGCCATACAATGCCAATGCCAAGTTATCTCCTTCTTTTTTGCATAATGTATGCGTCACTCTATGACTGAAAGGGTTTTGTTTTGACTTATACTGGGTGCTCCCTTGTGTCTGGACAAAGCTATACCTCTCTGAAGAGCTCTAATTAGAGCAAAACACTGTGTCAGGGGTTGCTTTTACTCATTTCTGGTTGGCTTGGGTTGGTATTTTACCAATTCAAAGCTGTAATACTGTGCCTGGAGTGGTAAATGGCTTTTGTCATTTTACAGCTCGGCAAGAACAGCTCTGTGCTAGTCCTATGCTTAAAGACTTTGCTGTAGAAATGGCAAAAGACTTTGTCCTTTTCTATCTCGGCGTGGAGTGCACTGTGCTAATCCTATGCTTAAAGACTTTGATTGAAAAACAGACATTTGAGGTGATCAGATGTAGAGTGTCGCTGGTGTTGAGAGTGCTCTAACTACCCAGAGTTCTCCCCTTCTTTTTGCATAATTTATGCGTCACTCTATGCCTGAAAGGGTTTTGTTTTGATATATATATATATTTTTTTTTCTTTATATCTTTTCTTTCTTTTGTAAATGTATGAAACAAACAGATGGACAGATCTCGAGCTTCCCCGGCTCATTACACACCAAGTGATATTATAGATAGCAACTATTTGTTGGATTCCTACACTCAAGGAAGGCACACACTTCTTGGTGGTCCACTCAACCTGGACTAGGCTTGACTTTGTGTTTGTCTCTGCGGGCATGACACATGGCTGGGCCGTACGCACCACCTGCCCTGCACGTATTCGGATCACTCTCTGGTGACCGTAGAGCTACAGCTCCTTCGAGACAGCTCCCCGTATGTAAACTGGCGCATCAACCCATATCATCTCAATGACTCAGCGTTTAAGGCTGAGATAGAACAAGATATCTAGGATTTCTTCGAACCCAATCTAAATTCTGTAGCTAGCATCACAATGGTATGGGAGGCATTCAAAGTTACAGCAAGGGGATGGTGCATAGCTAAAGCTGGGGGTGTCCTCAAATTGCTTCGAAACGGTCTTTGCAAACTAGAGAGGGAGCTCCAAGATTTAGAAAACGCCCTTGCTCGTAGTCCTGATGATAATGCTATAAAGGACCACATTCGTGACAAAGTGATGGAATATGAGCAACTTGCGGATAGGGAATGTCAATTTTGGGGGAAACCGCACATGGCATGCATCTATGGTGAGGGGGATCGCCCGGGGAAGGCTCTAGCGAGTGTGACCAAACCCCCTAAATTTTCTAACTACGTTACGGAAATCCAAGACACACACGGCAACACACATAGGAATACTAAAATATTGGCAAAGGTCCTTGTGACCCGACTTAACCTATTGATGGAACGGCTGGTACTGCCTGACCAAGCGGGTTTTATACCCAACCGCTCCACTTTGCTCAACCTTAGAACCCTAGCCGCCGTACTTCAGGATATTGATCCTACCTGTGAGGCGGTAGCGGTGTTCCTCAACGCCACCAAGGCGTTTGACTCACTGGCAGTGGGACTACTTGCTGGGTACATTGGAGTACATGGGAATGCCTATCACTTTCCTGCACTGGATACAGCTATTGTACGGTCGGCGGACAGCGACAGTGCTGCTAAACGAGGCCAGATCTCCCCCTTTACTATTTTCAGGGGCACCAGACAGGATGTCCACTATCCCCAATCCTCTTTGCCCTGGCCATTGAGCCTTTAGCTGCAAAACTCAGACAACACCATAACCATAGGGCATTGGTCTACCGAGCCAGGCAACTACTAATTTCCCTATACGCAGATGATATGACATTATATGTAAAAGAACCACAAGAAAATCCAGACCCGGTACTGCGTGAAATCACAAAATCTGGCGGAATTTCTGGCGTACAAATTAACTGGTCCAAGTCTGCTATATTCCCCCACACTGATAACACACAGCCACACCAACTGGACTACCCCCTACTCTGGAAATCTGATGAGGTAAAATACCTGAGTATTCGAATTACGAGAAATAGATGCACTGATGAGAGCTAATTATGGGACGGCCATGGATAGGATAACCGACAACATTACTAAATGGATACACTTGCCTCTTTCCATGGCGGGCATAATCTCTCTAATCAAAATGGTAATACTACCTAAACTGTTGTACCTGTTCACAAATATCCCATACCATCCAGGGAGATTTTTCTTTCGCACACTCAGGACCCAACTCACACGGCTCATATGGGGAAGGAAACAGGCGAGACTTAGTCTAGATACATTGATGCTCCCATATTCTCAGGGTGGGTTTGAAGTCCCTAATTTTAAATATTATTATTACTGCACACAAGCCCACTTTGCAACATACTGGACCCACCCTCCGCCATATACGGCCCACCTGGTAGTAGAAGATGGCTATATGGCTCCGACGCCTCCGGCAAGCTATCTATTTATGCCAGTGAAAGAGAGGGTAAATGACCCATCCACTGTAGACTTCACAGTGCTGGCATGGCGACAGCTCGCTCGGGTCCTGGGGAACCCCTTTTTGTACTCCCCTAGGATGTCTTTATTGAGGATCCCAGGTTGCAGGTAACATGTGAGGAGATATGCCGCAGAATGCTGACTAAACTGCAATATCATACCTGGGGGGATCTTTACACCGGGCGCCAATCCCGCTCCATTGAGCAGTTTTTTTGAATGCATACACACACAATAATGGACACATTCTTATATACCCGGCTCCGGCAAAGTGTCAGAGCTGTGGCTCCTGTCTTTCCTGAAGAGCCGGATACTCTCGCGCCCCTTCATGCTCTCCTGCAACAAGAGCCCCCCCGGCACATCATCTCCCTCCTGTATAAACATACGCAGAACACGACATCTGTTCATACTCTACGGGCCAGGAGAGCCTGGGATGCCAACGTAGCTGTACCCTTAACGGATGACCAGTGGTAACTCAGTTGCGCCCAGACAGATAGACTCACAGGTAATAGTCGACTACGCCTCATTCACTTTAAATTCCCTCATTGACTATACCACACCCCTGTTAAATTCCATAGGTTTCACCTCAGAGAAAACACACAATGTGACTGAGGGCAGACTTTCTACACCTGGCGTGGCCCTGCCCCAGAGTGGCAGACTACTGGACATGGGTTTTCGGGGGACACTCGGACATGCTAACGGTCACAATAGAGCCATGCCCACTTATGGCACTACGAAGCCTGACACAATGCATCACTACAGTCCATAAAAGGTTTTTGGCTATGGGCTTGCTCCATACCAAACGCCTGGTGGCGTGCAGATGGGGTAGGGTTCGTGCCCCTTAATTTAAATCCTGGATACATACTCTGTCCACTTGGCAGGATCACCTACACTCCTACGCAGAATTGTTGCCCATAAAATCGCGACTGAACAATATCTGGGGCCCATTCACTTCTTATCTCCTTAGGCAGGGAGCGGATAAGGCGGAGGGAGGAGCAGGATGCTGTGACGACCGATGGCTCACCCCGTGCCCCACCGCCTGCACCAGTATTGTAGTTATGCTGGAGTTCAGGACGACTTCCCTAAAATAACTTATATGAGCAGGTGGTATTGGGGGTATTGTGCCGAGAATGTATTACAAATGAGGTTGATAAATTGGGGTGCTAGACTATTCAACGATGGGGTTGTCTTTCATCCATTTGTAGTCATTATCTGACCATTGCAGCCACATGTAGTATGTTAGAATATTGCATTCGCCTGTTGCTTTAAGTGCCATTCACTGTATTTCAGTGCGGAGTTTCTGTATTGGCTGTACATAGAAAGTAGGTTGTTTAGGGGATGGGAGTATATTGTTTTTTTCTTTCCTTTAAATGTCATGCACACTTGAACCGAAGACACGGGAAGGTGTCACTATTTTGTTTACTGCTCCAACGGTTGCTATGCTGTTGTTTATTACACTGATGTACCGTGCTAATCAGCAATAAAGGTTTTTGAAACTTAAAAAAAAAAGACAGAAATGAGCCACAGGACAGTAACATTATCTTGAACTTGCTTTGGAATTTCCTTACTGGATATTGAGGGAGCCCTAGATCTGCACTGCTTGCCACACCTCAAAGTGCGGCCCTTCTCCGAAGGTCTGATATACTGCTTCAAAGCTCTGGTGAATGCTGATTTGCAAATGAGGTATATAGATCCCTGTCCACTGTTGAGAATATGTCCCCCACAGATGTACTCATCTCACGGTAGCCTTGATCTTTTCCTTCTCTCCCCTCCACTAGTAGAATTGCAAGTAAAATCCACTTAATGTACCAAAGTCTTCTGATCCCCACATCATGGTAATCATTGCAGGTTCCAAGTACAAAGTTCAGTATGAGTAGGTCGGAGAAACTGAGTAATATGGTGCCTCTGTTTCTTCCCATCTTTTCTCACACACTTTTTAGGTTCTTTCACATCCACCTCTACTTGTAACCGTCCTACTCCACTCTTCACTTCCAGCCCACCCTCGGATCGCGTTAACTGGGGAAATGAAAGGGTGAACTCGCTTCTACCACTTTCTTAGGACATTGCCACTATGGGTATCAGCCGTGAGTGTGAAAAGATCTCATGAAACACAGTTTCACAGTTTCACTAGCACAGCCAAACCTGTCCCCAAGTGGGCACCCAAAATCTGTGACTGTGTGTCCCATCTGAGCAGCCGCTTACAGCGGGATTTGGGGCTACACTACAGGATTTAAAGTTTCAAGTATTCACGATTTTCTATAGGATTTGAGGATCAGAGATGCAAGGATCTACAGCAGGATTTTAGGATCCCACACCAATGGCTTGGCCAGGTCCTTGGCTTTCCTTCCTACTGATGAGAGTCGCTTCTTGGGTTCCGCTCTTCATTTATGTGACTGGTTCTCCAACTGAGACAATAGTAAATCAAATTGCAGAGTTTATCTTTTCAGAAGGTTTCTTCTTGTGGCACACCTTAGAACATCTTCTACAGTGTCTTGTCAAATATTGTATTTCAATTCTGGGAACTCATCAAAAATGCCCATCCTTCCTGAGCACTCTTCAACCTCTTGTTGCATTGTCTTCGGGGGCTAGAGGTTAATTATTAGCTGTGGAGAGTTAGATTTACTTGTTTGGATTGTGAAACTTCTGTTTAATTCTTGAACTGCCATTTGCACTTACTTACTGGAGTAAACCTTAGTCTCTGTTTGGTGGCTTAATTTGTTAAGCTTGAAGAACAGTGGATAGGACATCAGAAAGGACTAGTCTCCCAATGATTTCCTAGGAAGGTAAAGGTACCGTGCCATTGATACGTTGAGTGTTCATCATAAATCCCCATTTGATAGAGTTATTATTAGGTATGTTTTTCATTTTTTTGCTGAATTTTACAATTCACGTGAAATCCATGTAAGAGAAAGAGTAACAGTAGTCTTCTGTTCTGAATAGTACTTAAGAGCTGTGACTTAGGGGAGGCTTTAAAACTCCCCAGAGTGCCTTCCTTTGACAATACGAGCTAAGTGCCTACAATCCACCAACCTCTCCTGTGAGCCTTCTCTTATATCTGTACCCTTCCTGCCTCTTCACCACCAGTATCAAGTAGAGTGTTGAATGTGTTCTGCACCATCAGTGGGGAAGGAAACTAGTGGGTTTCACATCACCTTGCTGCCTTAATGTCATGGATTTCGGACTTCCTATCCACACTCTGGATGTTCATGATATGGCCAAGCCCTAGCGGACAACAGTAAGAACTTTCTTTCCATTGCTACAATAACGAACATTCAGGTAGAGTTACTGACCTGCCCTCTAGACAAGCAGTCCCTAAGTGCAGAACTGGAAAGGTACCTCTTGCAACTATGTTACCTCTCAACTGTGAGCCTAGGCTTACTACATTGATCCCCACAAGAACACATCCTTTGACTCTACAAGTGGACACTCACCACCCATCCCTTTAGTCCCAACTGAGCACTTTCATGGAGACAGTGCAAAGGTTGACATATTCATGAAATCAATGTCACTTATGGTTCCTGTGTGGACCACCTGCATTCCCTGATTACACATCCAAGGTAGACTTTATATAGTCATATTTATGGGGCAACATAAGCACCGCTGCAAATAGACCCTGTTAGCGAGATGGCCCTTTGCTATACAAGTTTTCCACCTTAATTGAGCTTATGTGGGCATTGTTCATGTAATACACAGATATTAAGGTGTGGCTAGTGCTGCATTTAATATAAAACAATCAATCCACTAGTTGCAATAACAAATTGACCCAAAGAGAAAGATGCTTTGCTCTTTTATCAGGGTGTTCACATAACTTAAAAGACATCCTGGGACACATAGTTGATCCTTTTGATCCTTTGGTTGACTTGATCGAATGACTGGATCACAGACTAGGAAAGAGAAAAGGAGACAGAGTTGGGTGTGGGCTCTAAAGTAGTCATTTATCAGGACGAAAAGCATAATGAGATTTGTCCCTCCACCGGATTGGGCCTATATAGATTGGAGAGGTGCATGTTCCACTGACCAAGGAAGAGAAAGAAATGTTTTGGTGGTGACATTTCTGTGAGAATATCTCAATGAGTTTCTAGTGAGTTGGTTTATCCAACCATCAACATCTCGAGTGTCCACACTGCTCTTTTTTGTAAAGATAAAAAGAAGAACTCATGACCCGGATAGCCTACAGAGCCCTGAACAAAGTCAACATAAAGAATATGAATCTATTACCCTTGATTTCAATGCCCCCGTCGAGGGAGCCATTTAAGCAAAACTGGCTACCTGGGACTTACCATCTTTTCAGAATCTGAGAGGGAGAAAAGTGGAATCCTAGAGGAATACAGCATTGCTTATGACACAAATTGCATTGCTATACATTTGGACTCCGTAAGGCTCCAGCGGCCTTACAGTGTTTTTTATGAATGAGGTCCTTCAGACCTTTTGAGATGTCTGTTTGTCATCTACATAGACACATTTTTAATTTTCTCCAATACTGAATGTGAGCATGTGGAACAAGCACAGGCTGTCCTTCAAATTCTGTGTGAGCACCATTTATAACTGTGGTTAAAAATAGCATTTTCCACATTGTGAATGTTGAATCTAAGATTCTTTATCATCCTGGCAGGGATATAACTGGACAAAATGAAGGAAGTTGCTCTTTTGAAATGGTATTCATGGTCATGCACTCAAGTTCAAAGTTTCAAAGGATTTGCAAAATTCTACTGATGGTTTATTGCTAACTTTTCTAGTATTATAGCTGCCATAACCCATCTTGTTTGGAAAGGAGTGTTTATTCTTGGGCCCCAGAAGTGGAAGCGACTATCATAGGTTGAAAGAAGGTTTCATCTCAATACCTGTCTTCAAACACCTAAATACTATATTACATGGTGGAGGCTGATGCTTTTCAATTTGTAATCAGTCACAGTGAGACACCAGTTAGGCCGGGTAAAATATTATTACGCCGGAGTAATTGCGATAATGTTGGTAATTGTATGTATCAAAATCTACGCATAAATTACAAAGATTATGCAAGTGTATCACATGGCGTAGTTTTGGGGAGGAATTTTAACACGTGATGTACCACTCACTTAATTTTGAACACGAGAGGCATTTTAGTTAGATTTTTTACTCAAGCGGGTAAAAATCCAGTTCAGGTAATTTTTTACAACAAAACTACAAATATAAAATTGAATGGCAGTGTTTTTAACTCGAGCGTAGTTCCTTTAACATTGGCAATTAAAAAATATTTCAAGTATATTTTTTTACCCAAGAGGTCCTTTCAGGTAATTTTCTACGTGCAAAACTACAAATCGGAATGCAAGCAATCAGAAATCAACTCGAAGCACTTTCAAGCTGATATCTTACCGGAATGGACGGAGTAATTGTTGCAAAAAGCATCTAACGTAATTATGCTACCAAAAACTACACTTGTTTCTGCCATCCCCGACCCCAATATCCACAGAATGAAGACTAAGCATGGGCGGATTTAGCGAATCTGGCGTACGCGAACTTGCGTATTTACGGATTCGCAATCCGCAAAATCCGCGAACTCTCGCAAATTTGCGGATTTTTGTGTTTTTTTTGTTCGCAAGGGTTTCTGCCAGTTCGCGAGGTTTGTTTACCAGTTCGCAATTGCGAACTTACTTTTCGGCTCGCAACGGCCGCGGCTATGTTGTTTCTACGTCTGGTTCATCATCACAGGTTCACAGCACCCTCTGTTTCACCACTGCCACCCTCTGGTACACCCATGCCACCCTCTGGTACATCCTCACTGCCACCCTCTGTTTGGTTTATCACTGTAGATTATGGGGGTGAAAAAAAGCAAGCACACCTGCCCTGCTTCAACTGCCATGAATTAATTTGGGGTTGATTAAAGTGTCACTGATTTTTAAACTTCCAGTCTGGCTGGCACCTGCTTCCTTCCTTATCTGTAATTTGCTTTCTGTTGCAGTGCAATTTTTTTTCACAGGACCTTTATGGCCTACTTGTAGCTATTCTATGAGCCTGCTGTGAGGGTCAGAGCAGGGTCATAGAATAGTTGCAAATAGGCAACTGAACTCTGGAGGGGCCCCTCAGGAAGCACTAGAGTGAATGGTTACTAATGTTAAGATTGAACTTTTGCACCTGCTGATTGCTTTCAGTTTTGCAAAAATCGTTTTTCTGCAATTTCGCGCAATTTGCGGGGCGCAAATCCGTGCGAGATCGATTTCGGAAGCCGCGAATTCGTGCGTATACACGATTTGTTTTTTGCTGCGTGTTTGTTCGTGTGATTTTTTGCATGTTCGCAAGCTGCTTGTAGCGCAACATTTGCAAAGTTACCCTAGCGGTCGTACATGGGCGCGGCCATCTTGTTTGCGTGACGTAATTCCGTTTCCGGGCGCTATGTGTAATCTCGCAAACTGTACGGCTCGCGGGTACATGTTCGCGTGTGATCGCGAGGAAAATCTCGTGCGAACTTACCCACGCGGTCGTGAACGGGCGCGGCCATCTTGTTTCTCATTCATTGCTATGGTTCTGGGCATGCTCTCTGTATCCTTTCTTAATCTCTGCCATCCTTTGCTTGTTTGAAGTTTTTTTTGATCTATTTTACTCATTATCTATCCCTCTATTTTTCTAGCTTTATATTTTTGTGTTTTCTGCTACTTTTTGTTCATTTTAAACTACTTTTTTAAACGCTTTTCTTTTCTTTTTCCCTGTTCTATTTCTTCTTTCTTATTTTGCTTCCTTTCTGCCCAGACCATGGCAAAGGGAGCCGGGAAGAAGCCCGCAAAGGGGAAGGGTCCCGCACCCCGTGCCCGGCTCCCGTGCGGGCGTTTGAGGGGGGAGACAGTTGTAGCTCGGGAGATTTTTAGTGCGGAGGAGGTGGCCGCACTAGTCTTTCACGTCCAGCGCCGCCTCCCCAAGACCATCATGGGAGGCGGCAGGAAGCAGTGGGAGAAGGTGTGCCGGGCCATGTTTGAACACTCTGGGGTCCGGCACACCTATAACAGGGCCACCCACCGCTGGACGGCTCTCATGGACCGGGTACGCGACTTGCTGGACGTGCTCGGCGTAGAGATCCCCGGGCTTGGTGAGTAGTAGTAGCTATTCATATCTATTTCATCACTACTCTGTTTTATCCCGCTCTGTGTGTTATTATATTGCAAATTTTTGTTTTTTACCAAGAGCAATAATGCTGCCGATTACATTGTAGGTAAATTATATTTCAAAATCTTCTATGCATTTCAGGTGCACTGCTCTCCTTCTCAGTAGCCTTGCTACTATGCTTATTTGTTTTCTATTTTGTGTTCATTTCATTGGCCTGAGAAATTATGTATGAGTGTAGTGTAAAGAACTGCGTAATGCTAGACACTAAGGTTCAGATTTTCAATTACCGGCGCATCCCTGCAAAGTAGCAGGGATGCGCCAGTAATTGTGCGCCATGCCACCACCACCCATGGTGCGCCGTATTTACAATGTGGCGCACCATGGGCCCAAAACGTCACAGAAGCCTTATGCATCTGTGCCGTAAAGGCGGCGCATTGCTGGAGTTGCGTGCCAACGATGGCGCAGCTCCAGCAATGCTCTGGGGTACCCTATAACCCCAATGCTGCATCAAGCCGTACGTCGGCTTCAAGCAGGCGCAGGGTTTGAGTCACGCATCATTGTCCTAAAAGTGACTGATTGACATCTTGTAGATTTCCCTCAGCCACTTTTAGGATTCGTTCCTGTGCAGGAACGCCCTCCCTTGCGCCGGAACGCCCCCTGATGGCGCAGGGCTTTACAACGTGATGCATCTCCCATATGCGTCACTTTGTTAATATACGCCGCACCATGGCGCCTCTTTTGTTCTGCCGCTGTGTCACAAAAGTCACGCAACAATGGAGCAAAAGAGCCGCAAGGGGCTTCTAAATCAGCCCCTACAGACTCAAGTCCAGTCCTTCCTTTAGACACATGGCTATAAGAAGAAATAGTGGTGGTGGTCGGTGGATTGATAGTTTGAGTATTCACTGATCTGCAAGCACGATGGACTTTGTCTGTCACTTCGCGTGCTGCGGACTGCTGCCTGCCAGGCCTAGGCAAACCTTTTTAGTAGTTTGTTTAGTGAGTTACATAGGAACTTTCCAAGTCAACGGTCCGCAAATCAATAACTTAGTAGACCACATGAGATTGGTCAGTATATCCCGTGGAATAGTTGTCTATTTGCTATTTCGCCAAAATATTTTGTTATTGTTCTTTTGAAATGTTTGATTTGGTTGACAAATATCATCCATGTTTTCTGGTCTTTCTTCCTTTCATGTTGTACATCAGCTCCCCCCAGGGGCAAGAGGACACAGGAGGAGGGTGCTGTTCAGGATGCAGGCCAGGATCGGGCAGGCGAGGGCTCCTTTGCTGGCCCCAGTAAGTTTTAATTTTAATATAGAGTACCTATTTTTTCCTAGCGTTCCTCATTCGATTTTTTCTAAATCGTCTTTGATCTTCTTGTAGACTTTTGGTTTGGCTAGTAGGACAATCCATTCTACTTCTGTTGCAGGGACAAATCAGCACAAACAGAACTATGGACACTAAATAATGCATTGCTTAGCTTATCAATTATAATAGGTGCTGTTAGACTTTCCACATACCTCAGTGATAACAGACTTTGTAGTTGAACCCCCAATCTCCTTACTGACTAGATAGTGTGGCAGAGTCATTTAGCTCCCAAAGTCACCGATGATTGATCCCCAATGATGATTAGATTATCCAACGCAGGACAAGAGTACGGAGTCAGAGTCAAGAAGTGTCAGAGGCACGGACTCATGCTTGCAAAAATTCCACAACCTTTAGCTCATCCACTCTAGTCTGGAGGACCAAAAACCATCTATTTAAGTTTAAAAGCTTTATTAAAAGTAAACACATTTATAAAAATCAACTTTGTCATAAAATTAAACGTTTAACTATAAATGGAAAAGTGCTTAGTGCTGACGATTAATTGGACACATTTCTTGTGGTCGAGCCGAGTTCTCACCTGGTTTGAACTTGATCCTGCTCGTGTTCTTAGAAGTCAAGCTTCTGTCTGTTAGGAGAAAAAGTGGTGCGTGTTAAAAATAAAAAGCAAGCATTCATCAGTTGTGCCAAAAAGTGCAGCAAGACAACAGCCTTACCTGGAAAAAGGGACATTTTTACTTTAGAGTAGACAGACACAAATTATTACATTGTATTCTGTTTTTTTCACATTTCTTTATTCCTCCTAGACCAAACATTATATAGTAGTGAGTGGTGTATTCTAACATTCTTAAATGTACTTTGTAGGTGGAACATCTGGTGGCGGGGCCAGCGCGGAGGTGGTGGTATTGGACGAGGGGGACAACTCTGGGGAGGAAGCGGTGCAAGTGCCGGACGTGCCTGTGAGGGTTCACACGGTGGTGGCGGGCAGAGGTAAGCTATATATTCCTTACTTATTGAGATTGAAGACTGCATAGTGTGCTTTCTGCATGAGTGTATTATAAATCAACCAGGTAGTAGCCTCCTCTAAATGTACTTCGACTTAGCTGTGAAGGTTTTGGCGAGAAGAATCCTAATAAGATCTGAGATGAACTTGATGGATGGAATGAACGAAAAGCGAAAGAAGGGTGTAAGTAAGTGTGGAAGGACGAGAAATTTAATGATGACTGGCAAAGGAGAATGATATGTGTTTGCTTGGTCCCCGAGGTGGCTGGGAAGGAAAGAATATGGTATGGTGCATGGCTGGGTGAATGATGAAGCAAGGATGGGTGGAAGGAGAACAGCCTGGGTGGGTGAAACAGAAACTGTATGTGTGCATATACTTTGAATGGATGGATGCCTGGATCATGGTATTATCTGACTCTTAGATAGCATATGTGTATCTAGAGAGAGTAGACGGTCACTGGATGAACTAAGTGTTACTTTGAAGAGCATGTAACACCGCACCCGCACGTCCGTTCCAGTGTAGGAAAGGCAAGGAAAAGAAGTTGTAATTTTGTCCAAATACTACCATGAATAGTAGCAGTAGTTTGTATTGCAACTGCAAGCACAGCATATATCCGGTTATTATGGTGGACACTCCCTACCTCTCTTAATAACTTTAGTTTAGTAGTAGTACGTCATTCATGTGTGGGCACACTGTTCACTCAATAATAAGCAAAGCACCTAAAGTCATCCCATATGTCATCAAATACATCCCATGTGAAGTGATAGATAATCAGATTATTTAGCTTCTTCATTTTCCTTTTCTAGTACTCATTTGCACTGTAGGGTCAAAGCTAAATTAATTAAGCAGTAGCCCTTTTAACAGAGTATTCTCAGTGCCACCCGTAATAGAAAAGTAAGAGCTTCACCACCTGCATGTACTGGACCGGTACAGTAACGCAAGTCTGTCTCACTCATCATGTTGTGCGTCTGTTTTTCTCGGGTGCAAGTTCACTGCGCTGGCATTATGCCGGCTTGCATAAGATAACATACCAATTTTCCTAAACAAGAGAGAAGAAGAAGAATAAGACTGGTGTACTGTCATAGTCGACTGTAATGGAAGTCCATAGTGCTCGTAGAATTTGTTCCTTAAACTCCCACTAATGTTAGAGCAAGGATGAAGAAGTGGGAGGTTAGATAGATACTGTCCTCAATAGTTATGTACTGTGCTTTCAATTTGCTACTTGTACTGTGACACAACTTTCTGCTCAATCATTTTGTGTTAATCTTAAGGAGCATTGGTTACAGACTATGTCTTTCTTTCTTCATATAGTTGCTCCTTCCAAATCAACCAGAAGATCATCAAGGAGGGAGCTGGCTCAAAATGGCCCGGCAACGGAGGCTGGATGCCACTGTCGCCGAATATCGGCGGCTGGTGGCCCTGGAGGAGGAGGAGACGCAGTCTACCGGTACAACAACAACATCCACTGGGACAGCTGCATCCTCCTCCGTGCACCCACGGGCTGCCAGCCAGCGCAGTGCTCCAGCGGTACGGAGCCGGGCTACCAAAGCCAACCGCCACCGCCGAGCAGCAAAGACAGCAGCTGCCCCCCACAGGAGTTGCAAGGCACTCCAGCGCCGCTTATCCCTAAGAGTGTCCTACCTGGAGCAGGAGGTCCATACCTATAAGAACTTGGTGGAGGGCCTCCGCTTCGACCATGCCACCCTCCGCAAGGAGTATGATGCCCTGGCCGCTAAAGTCAACAGCACCCTCCCGTAGTGTAGTGTCCCTTGCCCCTTTTTTAGAGACTTTTGGGGGGTGGGAATTGGGAGTTGGGTTGTGGGACTTTTGAAGGACAATCGCTGGGGTTAGGGAGGGTTTTGCGGGAGATTATTTTGTTAGGGCTACAAAAATATACTTTTTGAAACTTTATCTGACCATACCTGTTTTTTACTGCTTTTGAGTCTGGTGGGTGGGGATTTAACAGTAAGTTTGTTTTCCTGAAGAGTCCTAGGACTTTAGTAGTACTACCGTCAATCTCTCGTCTATTCCTAATACTCCATTATACTACCTCCCACCAAACGCTTATCATACCTGTAATTTGTGTTTGAAAGTAGGGCTAGGCCCAGGGCTGGCTCCACGGGAAATGGCGATTAAGGTTGGCAATCCTGGGCGGATGAAATGTCCTCATTGCGGTGGTACTAGTGGTGTGACACAGTGGCAATTGCATGCCTATGGAAAAAAAGAAAATGAAACCTGGTTTGTCCTCACTGTAGCATTACAATGGTACGATAGAGAATATAGCAGGTGACAGTACACTAGAACAGTGCCACACAGAGCCTAACAAAAGGTAAAGTATTGAAAGTTTAACTAGTACTTGCGTTGAATTTCTTTGACATTGGCTACTACTACAAGAAATAGTACTGAAGCTGAGTAAGTCTAGAATATATCCTCGGATTCCTTCACCAGCCTGTTGCTATGACCTTATCCTCCCCAGCAAGTGTGTGGAATTATTGATGTCATTTAGTCACACATCAAGCAAAACCACACAGCCCGGGGGAAGAGGGTTAGGGTTTGGAAAATGGATGGGAATGGGGGTTTCTTTTTGGGTAGGTTTTGTTGAGAGAAAAAAAAAAGCCCAGCATGGACAAACAATAATTCAAGATAAAGAAATCTTTGGGTACAAAGCTAACCATAAATCTTTTTAAGTGACATAAAGGAAGTGCATGCCCTACTGCATGCATTGTTACTGAAAAGTAAGTAGTACTAGAATGCGACAGTACAGGGCTGCAGCGTTTTCACTTGCCTATCTCTGCACTCAGAGAAACACTTCTTATTCTTACATTAAATTAGGTTTAAAAATTAGCCGAAGTAAAACCTATAGAATGGCTGTAGGGTTCAATTTAGAAGCAGAGAGAGATACAAGAAATGCAGTCACACTCATAGAAGAAAACAATGGATACTGTATCTGTATGTTGTTGTAGTTGTCCTGTTGAATTTGGTAAGTAAGTTGCATGCAGCAAACAATCCCTCTTATTAGCGGCGCTCCTCCATTCCAGCTGACGCTTCGTCCATCAATGTTGGTGACCAGAAGACACCCTGTCCACTGCTTGCCTGGCGGATGCTGAATTGCGGCTCGCTAATGTGAAGCCTGACTCCATCCTTTTTTCCCCATTGCACAGACTGAAACCCGGCCTGTAATTATTGAACGAAAAATAGGAAGTGCTATTACAACACCACTGATAAATAAATACAAGGTATGTACGCTGTGTAGTGCAAAAAGTCACACTTTGATTTTCCAGATAGACAGTACAATATTTTTGAAAGTGCGTACTCTGTCTGAGTCATCTTTTGAAGGATAAATAAGTATGGGCAAATTAATTTAGCGGATCTTTCCCCTCAAGCTAGGTGTACTGTAAACTGTGTTTTAGAACAAAATTAGACCTTCCCAGCAGTGCTCCCGCCTCCCACCCAGACCCTTACTAAAGCCAGTCGCAAAAATGTAGAAGACCCCCAATCAGATCTCAAAAAAAGAGGCCTAGCAGAAAACTGGTGACAAAACGTACTTTGAAAGTAAAAGTAGGCCCAAATACCCCCTTACCCACCGTGGATTGTATTTCCAAACCACTTGCAAGCAAGCAAAAGTATCCATAGCCAGCATCGCTCCAAGACTCGAAAGCCCCCCCACCCAAACACATGCAATAGAAATACTGCTAACCCTAACAAGCCCTAAGTTAAGAATAGTGGCAAATGCCTTCTTTAACTATGCCAAATCCCCCCTTTTCCACCATACTACTGGTTTTGAGTCTGGTGGGTGGTGGTTTAACAGTAAGTTAGTTTTCCTGAAACTTAAGTCTGTGTCATTTTCTTCCTTTAAGTGTAAATGGCTAAATGTTTTCAACAATAAGTGCCTCTCACCGAGTAAGTGATCCCCCCTTTCCCACCATGGATTTTCTTCAAATCGCTTGCAACAAAAATTACACATTCCCACGAGTGCTCTAAAACCCCAGAACTCAGTTGCAAAAATCAAGAACACCCAAACACAGGCAATCCTGCTGCTAGGGCTAACCCTAACGAACCCTAAGTTACAAAAAGTGCCAAAACCTTTTTTCCTCATGGATGTTGTTTAAACCAGTTTTATCCGGTATTAGACCTTCCCAGCAATGGCCCCAGAGCCGTCAACCCAGGCGAAAACAAGTAGAAAACCCCCAAACAGCCAAAAAGCAAAAAGTACAAAAATGTGGACTTAGTCACTTTTCTGAAAATTTCCAAAATCACTCAGCGCGCGCTCTGCTGCTAGGCCCTAACTCCCCTCTGCCTCCATGGATTTCCTTCAAACCTCTTGCTATCTAAACTATCCATACCCAGTAGTGCTCCCAGACCCCGAAACCCACCCACAAACACCAGGAAGCCCCCCAAACAGGCCCCTGAAAACGCTACATTGAGCGAAAAGTCAGAAAAGGCAAAACCCTTTTTCCTCATGGATGTTGTTTAAACCAGTTTTATCCGGTATTAGACCTTCCCAGCAATGGCCCCAGAGCCGTCAACCCAGGCGAAAACAAGTAGAAGACCCCCAAACAGCCAAAAAGCAAAAGTACAGGTGATTAAAGTGTTAATTATATTAACTTGTGCAAAACAAAGAAAGACAGAAACACAGGAATAAAAGTCAATAAGTACGAAAAAGAAAATGTCTGAATTCATTGGCTCATTTTCAGGCCTCGGTGTCAGGGAAGGAGAGTTCGTCCTCATACTCTGCGAAGTCATCAGGCAGGAGTAGGTCAGTGTCACCTAACACAGAAGAAATTCCCTCATCTAAGTTGCTGTCCTCCTCGTCTTCTTCCGTCGTGCGATCTGGTACTTTGAAATCTGGTGGTATGAGGTGCTCATTCATCTTGATCATTGTCAATATCTCCACATTTTTGGGCGAGAGGCGGGTCCGTTTGCAAGTTACAATGCCACCAGCAGCACTGAAAACACGGTCAGAAGACACACTTGCGAGTGGGCAAGACAAGTAATGTATAGCCAGGCGGGAGATCTCTGGCCACAATTCTTTTTTCCCATGCCAATACGCCAATGGGTCAGCATTAACATAGACCTCTGTGGAGTCATTCAGATAGTCCTGCACCATCGACTCAAAGTTTTCCACGTTTCCTCCACTTTGCTGAATTTTCGCTCGGACCTTTTCAGAACCATAACCAATCTCAGCTAGCCAATCCTCTTCATCACCCGATATTTCTGTTGTGTCTGGTGCAGATGATGTGGTTGCCGGTGTCTTTAACGGATGAGAGGTCACTTCTGCCACAGCCACAGGTGCAGAAGTGGAGTCTTCTGACTGGGGATGGCCTGCTGATGCTGATGTACTGCCTTTTCCTTCAATTTGATTCCATTCTCTTTCAAACCTGATGGCTGACCAGGCTACCCAACGTTTGTACTTTGTAGCATCTTCATCACTAAAAGGAAATAATGCAGAGCCTGCCAGCGCCTTTTTGTAGCGTGGATGCAGAATAGTAGCACAAATGTAATGCTGTTCTGAGTGGATCTTTTGAAGACGTTCATCGCCACGTAGACGCTCTAATAATTTCTCCGCCAAAACAAAAGCTTCTTGCTTTTCTTCATCGTTTTGAAACTTTGAAGACACCGCCTTCAGTTTGTGCTCCAGCATGCGCAACAATGGGATAGCTTTTCCCAAATTACAGTCCTCCCTGCTGACTCCACGCGTGAAGAACTCAAAAGGATGAAGCATGTCTGTCAGGCTTTTAACTAGCTCCCATTGCGCCGCATTTAACCGCAGGCCCTCCTTCACAGCTGTACCCATTGTTAAGAAATACTGATCGAGTACCGTAAACTGCTCATATAGACGCTCAAGCATGTAGAAGGTTGAGTTCCAACGTGTTGGCACCTCCTGGATGAGTGCTTTCACTGGCATTCGACGTTCATGTAGCAGGCTCCTCAGATGCTTCCGGGCCTTAAAAGAATGGCTGAAATGGTTGCACATTTTTCGGCAGGTGACCACTAACTGGCATGCTGGACTTTCTTTCTCCAAGAATTTTTTAACAACCAGGTTTATACAGTGCGCCAAACACGGCACTCTGAAATAGTCACCCAGTTCCATGGCCTTAACTACATTGGCGCCATTATCCGTGGAAACATAACCAATGCCGCGTTTTTTTTGGAGACAGCCAGTGAAAGACCTTTGTGTTGAACTCATTCAAAATGTTTTGTGCTGTATGACGTTTCTCCAAGCCAAACATGGCTAGTGTTGCATGTTTCCGAGCAGCTTTAAAAACTTGGTCCAGGTCAGCACCTGCGTTTAGCTTTGCTTTAACCCCTGAAAAAGAGACCCAGTGTGCAGTGATGAACATGTAATCAGTGCCTGCGCCACTGGTCCACATGTCTGTTGTGAGATGTATAGTGTGAACAGCACTCTTCTGCAAAGCTCCTCCAGCACATCTTCATGTAGTGCTGGAACCGCAACTCGGGCAAAATAGTACCGGCTAGGAACCTTCCATTTAGGGCAGAGCGCTGCCACTAATTCTAGAAAACCAACCCCTTCTACAAAAGAAAAAGGGAGAAGATCCAGCGCTAGCATTTTAGCCAGCTTAGTGTTATACAGACATATTGGGTGGTTGCGGTCATATGGCGCGTCTGAAAACAACATTTTTTAATGTTGCCCTGGACCATTTTACGGGATGATGATGATGACTTCTTCGACCCAGTTACGCTCGCTGATGAACTTTTTCGTATTGGTGTCTCACTCTGTCCCACACTCTTAGTGTGGCTCCCAGGGGTACTGAGTGTAAGTAAAGTGTGTGACACTTCTTCCTCCTCGTCATCATCAGATGCAACATCAACGTTTTCTCTACTTGCAATTCGGGCTTCCTTGATCTCCTTTAGGTGCGCAAACCATTGGACAGCGTGCTGTCTCTCAAGATGACCTCTCTGGCCTCCAGTCCCATAGTTGGTACCAAGCTTAACACGACTAACTGCAAGCTTACAAATGCTACAAATGGCTATGTTTTCCCTTTTTGTGGAAACACTAAAGAAGTCCCAAACTGCAGACTTGAAATGTCTGTGGGGGCCGGAGGAGGCGATACTGGTGGTGGCCGTGCTGCTAATGCCAGATGAAGTGGAGGATGTGTATTGCTGAACTTTACTATGTTGTGCACTTTCACCACCACTAATTGAGGTCGAGGTGGATGGAGGTCCCTTCTGGCGAGTAAGAAATATGGAAGCGGTACGTTGTGGTGTACTAGTTAACATCAATGATTCTGGTGTTCCCATTGCCTCCTCGTCGACTTCATCATCACGCTCAGCAGCTTGTCGGGCTAGGGTCAAAATGTCTGTTTGCTGCATGCCCGCTGGGGCTTCAGTGACGTTAGTGATGATGACTGCGTCGTAGTCGTGAGAGTCTTCAGCAGCAGGAGTATACGCCACTTCTTGTTGAGCGTCATCACACTCCATAACTTTGAGAGTTTCGACAACCTTCCTTTTACGCTTAGCTACCTTTGTCAGATCATGGTGTGCCTCCTCAACCTCACTCTCAGACGGCAGTGGTGCTGGTTCCCAAGTAAGATCCATATCATCAGAAGGAGGTGGGCTGGAAGAAGATGTAGACACCAACACCCTTGATCTTTTCCTTGCTCGGGATGTGGACGACAATGAATGATCATCAGGAGGAGTGGCTTCCTCGAATGATACCTCGGCTTGATTGTCGATTTCCAGATGTGCCCCTACTTCTGGAGGAACAACTATTGTGGCCACTTGTTGTGCCCCTCCATGCACCTCTGCTTGCTCCTCTCCTTGCGCCGCCTCTCCTTCCACATGTACTTGGGCTTGTACTTGCACATGTGATTGTTGTTGCGGCTGTGGTTGTTCAACACTCGTCAGATGAGATGAGTTACAACAACCTGTGTTGGTTCTTGAGGGACATTGCTGCTACTTTCTTGCGATGAGCCAACATCACTGGTCGATGGTGATTGAACAACTATACTGGCTGCCTCTGCAGCACTCAAGGGCTTGGACCTAAGTTGGCGTGGTGGTGGTGGCACTGAGCCCAATGGAGCGGAGGTGCTGCTCCCAGCTTGGTCCCCAGCAGACCCCGCTGCTGCAGCAGGCGTACTTTTTTTTTCCCCAAAAAATGTGGCGGTCGTCATCACACCAGTCTCCTTGGTAAGTGGCGCCACTTGCTTCTTCTGCTCCTTACTGGCAACTTTCTTGCTAGAGGAGCTACGGGCAACTTTTTTTGGGGCCATCTTCTTCAGATGTCACTCTGAACAGCAGGCCGCAGTTGCACAAGTTGCAGAGTTGTCTGTGGCCACACGTGACGTTGTGCTGCACACACCGCAGCAGGACTTCTTCCTGGCACTGGTGGTTCTCTTGTGCACCTACAAGCAATGGAAGACAGAGGAACATCAGATATACACCCCAAAAAGTCGAAAAAACACACAAAAATCAGCACAATCCCAGCCCATCCATGGCCTCAATGGTGTTTAAATTCAAGAAGACAACCCACAGAAAGACTAGGCCCATGCACCACTCACTACCCCTGGGCAAAAGGCCCCACCAGCAGCCCCCAAAAAAACGACAAAAAAAAACACAAAATTCAGCACAATCCCAGCCCATCCATGGCCTCAATGGTGTTTAAATTCAAGAAGACACCCCACAGAAAGACTAGGCCCATGCAGCACTCACTACCCCTGGGCATAATAGATGAAAGCTAGGCAAAATAAGTGCAGGCCTCAGACACTGCCTCTCTTCAAAATGGCCCCTTGCACCCCAAGCACATGTTGCCTGTACCAGCACTCAAGATGGCCACCACCACCACCCACATGGCCAGTCCAAATCAACAGTAGCACCCCAAAAAAAACGAAAAACACACAGAAATCACCACAATCCAATGCCATCCAGGATGTTTACATTAAAGAGAGTGAGACCCCACAGGCAGACTCAGTCCATGCACCACTCACTACCCCTGGGCAAAAGGCCCCAACAGCAGCCCCAAAAAAATCAACAAAAACCACAAAATTCAGCACAATCCCAGCCCATCCATGGCCTCAAAGGTGTTTAAATCCAAGAAGACACCCCACAGAAAGACTAGGCCCATGCACCACTCACTACCCCTGGGCAAAAGGCCCCACCAGCAGCCCCAAAAAACGACAAAAACCACAAAATTCAGCACAATCCCAGCCCATCCATGGCCTCAATGGTGTTTAAATTCAAGAAGACACCCCACAGAAAGACTAGGCCCATGCAGCACTCACTACCCCTGGGCATAATGGATGAAAGCTAGGCAAAATAAGTGCAGGCCTCAGACACTGCCTCTCTTCAAAATGGCCCCTTGCACCCCAAGCACATGTTGCCTGTACCAGCACTCAAGATGGCCACCACCACCACCCACATGGTCAGTCCAAATCAACAGTAGCACCCCAAAAAACCAAAAAACACACAAAAATCACCACAATCCAATGCCATCCAGGATGTTTACATTAAAGAGAGGGAGACCCCACAGGCAGACTCAGTCCATGCACCACTCACTACCCCTGGGCAAAAGCCCCCAACAGCAGCCCCATAAAAATCAACAAAAACCACAAAATTCAGCACAATCCCAGCCCATCCATGGCCTCAATGGTGTTTAAATCCAAGAAGACACCCCACAGAAAGACTAGGCCCATGCACCACTCACTACCCCTGGGCAAAAGGCCCCACCAGCAGCCCCAAAACAACGACAAAAACACAAAATTCAGCACAATCCCAGCCCATCCATGGCCTCAATGGTGTTTAAATTCAAGAAGACACCCCACAGAAAGACTAGGCCCATGCAGCACTCACTACCCCTGGGCATAATGGATGAAAGCTAGGCAAAATAAGTGCAGGCCTCAGACACTGCCTCTCTTCAAAATGGCCCCTTGCACCCCAAGCACATGTTGCCTGTACCAGCACTCAAGATGGCCACCACCACCACCCACATGGCCAGTCCAAATCAACAGTAGCACCCCAAAAAAAAGAAAAACACACAAAAATCACCACAATCCAATGCCATCCAGGATGTTTACATTAAAGAGAGTGAGACCCCACAGGCAGCCTCAGTCCATGCACCACTCACTACCCCTGGGCAAAAGGCCCCAACAGCAGCCCCAAACAAATCAACAAAAACCACAAAATTAAGCACAATCCCAGCCCATCCATGGCCTCAATGATGTTTAAATTCAACAAAACAGTTGTATCATGCACCCATAACCAACCCTGGTCCTACTGGATACTGTGGCTACCCACAATATATTTTATTTAATGTTCTGAAAAAGTTCCAAAATTGTAGTTGCAGCAACTGTAATGCCCCAAACAAACTTACTTGTGAAAGTTAATTTCTAATCCAAAAGTGATCCAAAGAAAGTCAAAAAGGCCTCAAATCCAAATATCCAGCAGCACCCACATAAAGTAATCCTTCCAGGTCAAGGTCCAAATGAAAGTGACCAGCACATGAAGAAAGCACTGGGAGGAGCCTGCTGGACAGGAACAGGAAGTTGGAGACTGTGGGGCACTTCCTTCCTCCCCCCCCAAAAATGGACTCCTTGCAAAAAAAAGTGCAGGCAAATGTCAACCTGAGGAGTGATTCTGATAAAAATCATCATTTTCTGAAGGTTTATGCTGTTTGCTGGTGGATTTCTTGTGCAGAATTGCAAAATCTCTATTTCGCGAGTGCGAGATTGTTCCTGCCCGCCGCACCTACGTGTTCGCAATTGCGAACTCTCGTGATGCGTGCTCTGCAAGGTAAGGTGGCAAGCCGCGATTACGTATTCGCGGGCGCCAACTCCCGCGGGATCCCGCAGCAAGATCCAAAATGGCGCAGCACTCGCAAAATATCGAGAAAAACAACTCGGCAAACGCTGAATGATGGAAAGTGAACGCCGTGCGCCACGCCGCAATATTGTATCACCAAGCAAAAAAATCCGCCGCGTGCGAATTGACGGATTTTCGGCAAATTCGCTAGAGTTCGCGGATTGCGAATTTACCGAAAATCCGCAAAATCTGCGAGCGGAACGGATTTTACGCCCATGCTTAATGAAGACTCCGGAGAGACTTCATCTTGTGTTTTTTTTCTTCAAAAATCTGCTCTCAGCCAAACGTATTTATACCATTGTGGAGAAGGAGCTATTAGTTGCTAAAGCAGTTTTCCATTCACTACATTGGTGTCATTTCCTACCTCTGTCAGGACATACAGTAAAGTGTAAAACTCTTCTATTCAGTCAGCATTGTTTTTTGTAGAATATCCACTGCGCCGTAAAAAAAAAAGTATGCATTCTACCCCTGCTGGACTACTATGCTACATTGCTTACCTGCATTGCGTTCTACTGGTCATGCCATTAGAATGTACTTTGTAAGTGATTTACCACTAATCCATTGTCAGATCACCATCTTCATAATGGATATATTACTCAAAATAGCATATATTTTTCCACTCATAAGATAACCAGTGCCAAAGAATTGGCAGATATTTTAATTCAATCATTGTATAATGATAGGGAATGCCTGTGGCCATTATGTCTGGCTGTGTACCAGATCATGGAAAGGTCTGGCACACAATATGTGCATCTTTAGACATTGACCTCCATTTGTCCTTTATCGACCACCCACACAGTATTGGGTAAACCTAACAATGGAACAATTTTGCTATGCTTGCAGACCACCTCTTCACTCAACTAAGTAAAATCTCTTAGTCTTGCTGAGTTTCTTACAGAGACTCAAATCATTCAGCTACAGATATTTCACACTTCTACTGTCTGTTTTGATCTCATCCACAATCTAATCCATTGCGCATACAGGAGGACAACCAGGTGTCTTCCAGAATTCAATATCATCTACCAAAAGCAGTAAAAATAAATACTGAATACTAACTTGTAGATCGTGTTTGAATAAGCACCAAGCACCTACAGCTACAAGGGCCAAGAAAGATACAGCCAGGCTTTTTTTATGTCTCTTTGCCACAGAACATATGAGCCCATGTGGCAGCAATTTTAGTTTTGCCTAATGGTCTCTTGGCACACTCCAATTTTCATGTTTTGTTGTTCAAACGCTATAAAGAACACTGTAGACCTAATTCACCCCTGCCTCCAGTACATGTGAATCTTCATATAGATTATGAAATGTGCGTCATTTTATTTGCATTAACTATAAACATAATGAATTCACTAATTTTAAACTATAAAATCAAAAAACTTCCTACAATACAACTTAACCAATATATGCACTGAAAGTGTATTTTAAAAGGGCTTGCATAATATAACCAACAATGATACTCAGCTCTTGCCGTAATTGATTGATTCTATAAAACACTTTTGTTCCAAGATTTACATCAACAAGCTTTAGCTTGACTATTAGATGCCCTTAAATCACAACATAGAATATTCATTGTGTTGATATAGGTTAATTATGTCTGTGTAACTGAGGGCTGCATTTCCACATTAGCTTCTAAAGAACAAAAACGTATATACATGATCAAACTCTAAACAATGTCTTTTCTGGCCCCAACACAACTTGTCTGCAGTAAGGAATTAAAGTGGCTAAGTGGATTTGGGAGTGTGATTGGTCCATTGGAAGCTCAGTATTCACTGTGGCCACCATCGTAATACTTTCCAACTTCCGTTGATGCATTGATGCATTGGTGGTGCTTTATCACTTCGCTCATTAGGAAGAGACCAGCTTTGGTGCTCCCCATGGCACTCAGACTCAAATGAAGTATCAATTATCTTTCTCTCTCTCTGGTGCGATGAATATTTTGAAAGGCCAGAGAACCGCTGCAGTGGTTTCAGCAGCACTCAGATAGCTCCACTTCTCCATACATGAAAGTGGTGATGAATACGGTTGAGTTGGTTCATCTAAATTTGTCCAGCGGACCCATCCTGGATCCTCAGTGGCTAGCATTACGGGCCCAAGGCCTTTTTCTCAATCACTTTGATATCACTTGGAACACAGATACATAGAAATGCACCATAGAGGCATGGTCAGGATTTTTCACTCCTAAACTATTAGTATTCCAACGTGGTATGGATCCTTGGGTTTTGATAGATCCTATATAAAACACATATTCAAAATAGAGATAGCTCAGCATAGACATAACTGTGGCTTACACTATATCATTGCTCAATAAGGAAAGTTGATTGTAAAAATATAATACAACATTTTAATACATAAATACATTTTTTAAATGCACAAACCTTATTGCCCAGCTTGAAAACATCTCATCATGTGGTAATTAATAATACATATTTTAATATTTAATTGATACTTATTGGATTCTGCAGGTGAAGGAGTGTTACAATTATAAAATAGCCATGGAAAATATATACATCATGTTTAATTTGTCAAAGGCTGTGAACACAGTTTTTTTCAATCTTTGACAAACAAGGACACAAATAGGCACAAACTTGCGTATAAGAATGAGGCAACAGTAATACAGTACCTTTGTGATTACAAGGTGGAATTCACTAGGCATTTTAGCAACCAGGAAAATATATCCAAATAAATATCTTCAACAGTACATACATCAACTGACCAAAGAAAGTGTACAAGGAAATCTTACAGTGAGTTTAGAAACAGACCAGTCATTTTCCATTAGAATTCATGACTTCCTGTGTCGAAGGTCTTCTTACTTACAATGCCTATTTAAAAAGTAATGCCTGCTTCCAAATTAAAGGCAATTTCACAGACTTCTTAAGTTCCCAATTTGGCAAGCATATTTGTCTCCTCCTTGAGACTTTGGCAGTGTATAATGACAAATTATTTTGTTATCAATACAAAGGTTAATTAAATGTCATGATTCGTTGAACTAATAAGTACTGACTTGTACTTGACCATTAGCTATTGTGCTCATGAGATACATGTTCTGGATGTCACAGCTATGGTTGGCGGTAGTAGAAGCCATATGAAATTGTTCGGAAATGCTACTAAAACACATTTTTAAGATATGAAAGTCATTGCTCTTGCAATTTAAGCGAAAGGTGTGACAGTATGAAAAACAAGATTTTTCCATTTGTGCAGTTTATGCTGAGGAACAAAATGAACACAGGTAGATACTATCTATATCCTGATAAAGAGATCCCCTGTTTAATCAATTGGGCCTGTTTTGAATGGGAATAGATTCAATATGGGATGCCCCCTCTTTGCAATTAAAAGGAGCAATGATTTAATGGACAATTGGGTCAGGACATAAACATATCAACAAAACAACCGTTTAGATGCTTACTGTTTCAAAATAGAGTGCAATCTTTCTCACACTTGGTAATTACAACACTTATAATTGAGACCTCTGCACAGGCAGGTGTTTTCACTTGTATAGCAATTTAAGGGCTACATGTATTCACGTCCATATTACTATCAGCTGTGCTCCAGTAACATCATTCATAGTGTTAACAATCCTCATGTAAAATTTTATATGTAGACAATGGAACTTAGACTAAGTTAATCATATTAAAGGTAAGCATAAACCTGTAAGTAGTAGCTTAGTATATGCTGTATGCTCGCCTCATCAAGAAAAGTTCCTTCTACTTAGCATGTAAATTGCTCGAGAGGTGAATTGTGATCTCAGTTTTACTGTTTATGAACTTTGTGAATGGCTGCTATATACCTATGTAACTCATTTTGTACTGTTAGACTATTTTAATATTTGCTCTTTTTTACAAGAATGACAAATATATTTATTTTATTAACTAGAGGAACACATACATACAATAATATTTCTTATACACAGTCAAAAGCTTTTTTTCTCACAGATTAGAGGGTCAAGAGGATGCTATACCAATATTAACAACAAAACAAACATCACAAAATGTATATTGGTTTATAAATTTTTTTTATCTTTTATTGTCTTGTTTTCTTGAACATAAAAACAGGGACACAAACACAGCCAAGGACACACCTAATGTGGTTCATCCATATATATAGGACGTCCTCAGGGCTGTCATAAAAAAAATAAACATACATTTAGACAAAATATTTGCAACAGACAAGCTCCAATTCCAATAGACAAAACAAATGTCATACACTTACAAACTTAGTTGACACCATTACTCATAACAACATCTTTACAAGATGTTAATACAAAGATCAAAACATGTACTAACTCTAAGAGGCATTATACCAATATGAGAAACACAATATTCTGGCATTCAACAATTGTTTATACCTGACCTCTTTTATAAAGTCTTGGCACGTCTTTGATCTAGATAATAATTCAATTCAGCCCTATCCATAACATAACATCCTCTTTCTCATAGTCCTTACAATTTCAAACATCTACAGTATAATTAATTCATTACCATACAAAGTTTCTAAAAGAATCTCATATTTTGTGTTATTATTTTCATCTTATGTATCTTAAATTAGCACATAACTAGTAAAAGCTTTAACAGCTTTTTTCTATAGAAGTGTTCACTCTACATATATCCTTAGGGACGAGTAGCTTACCAGAACTTCTTTGCATTATCACATCATATTCCAATTTTCAATACACTCCCCCAATTTGTTCTCCAAGAACAGGGGGGACTATCCTTAAAAGGAAAGGGAAAATGTTCTATTTTTAATGACTTATTTCAACCTATTCTGCATGAAAATATATAATCCATGCCTTCCACTATCATATAATTATTCTATAACCAAGTGTATGAGCTACTTACCCTAGCAACAAATATGCTCTAGTTGCATTCAGGTACAATTCTCAAACTCCTTCCTTCTTCAACAGAATACCTGTATTGATATTTTCCACCTATCCATATGATTTCTTAGATGAGTCATATAGCTCTATAAGGAGTGAAAAAGAGACCATCACTCTTGTCCATCCCAACCTTTGATAGACAAAGCCTACAACAACAACTTAACTCTTTCGTCCAGTTATTTTCTTTTAAATCAGATAATTTGCTATCCTTACGTGGGATATCACATTCATAAAGCATCAACATGACAGCTGTCATTTAACCTCCAAACTTTGGTACTCACAGGCCCAAAGCCCCTTATGCCAAAAGGTGATCTTAGGCAGACTGCAGTGTTCATTGCTACTCCGTTTTCAGTATATGTTAACCGAGTAATATCCCAAGGTGTTAAATGTTTTCATACAAGCCATTCCTACTGAGCTACGGTCTATCTCACTTTAATCCTCATCCATTTGCTGTGATAGCAGCCACGGCCATACACAGACACCATGTCTTTTACATCCAGAATAGCAATTGTTTGCAGCCATGGTACATTAACAAGCATACACGTTCTATTAGACAAGTATATGCAGTTATAACAAAGTATCCATAAAACTGCAATAACTGCAATCATCATAAGTAGAGTGTGTAGATTAATATTTCTACACCCATCGGCACTTACCGACATGGCTTTAATATACGGACTCTCCCTCCATGGGCCCAGCATAACCATACAGTATCGAAAAGAGTTTGTGCTTCCCGGCAATCTTTTTTTAAATACTCTTTAGAATTGCCTAAATTATTTCATCTGTACCGCGCTACGTGCCTTCCACTAGTTTGCATGTCAGACCTCTTGGAATGGTGTTTCCCTTATTACTTCTTACCTGTCAAAAAGTTTCATGCTACAAAATCAGTGCAAACTGTAACACGTAGTGCGACAGAAAGTGCTGCTTCTTTGCTGCCGCTAGAGTAGATTTTGTACTTGAGCATCAACTTTCCCACAGTGAACGATTTTGATAGCCCGCATTGAGAAAATCTCGGCGGATGCCTTCCTAGTGCTAGAAAATCACAAAATGGGATGCCAATTCTTACACAGGCTCACCAAATTACGATTGGCAAGCCTTGCACGAGATAAAACTTGGCCAAGTGCCAGTTGGTGGAAATTGGACAGAACTCCGGTTTACAAGCATAAAGCAGAGTGGCCAAAACTCCACAAATTCTGCCAGCGGAGTGGAATTTATTGCGCAGCCCTAATCCCACAAGTTCAATATTTTTATCTTTCAGTAGAACAGGTGCTCTTGGTCTGCTCTTTCTGCTTTCATTATCATCTTCCTCTAAGCTTTAAATGCAATCAGTTCATTTCTCTTCAAACCAACTCTTCAGTCACTGCTCCCTGCATACCTGTGCAACTTGGACCTTTCAACCATACTTCCTGCATTCTTTATTGAAGGCATAACAAGACTTTGACTTCCCCTAATGGATACTGCTTTCACATATGTGCCAGTATTTACCACTTTATTTAGGGATCGTACCACCCTTCTGAAACTCATTAGAGTTCTTTAGTACTAAGCTGACAGCACTGTCTTGTTTCCCCACACTATCTATGGAAGATAGATCATCATTACTATCTCTCGTTCCCATCGTTCTCATACAAAAGTCAGACTCTTCCACATCATTTTCTATATCAATGGCACCTTTTACAGTGGTATTCGTGTTTTTCATTGTGAGTGTGTCTCACCCTTGCATTGTGTTGTGCTTATGCACGCGCTAGGTGCTGGATGTGTGTTGGACCTCGTGCTTCAAGCAGTCGATAACCACACATTTGCAATCACTGAACGCGTTAGTAGAACATTTAAGTTAGAAGATATAATAAACACCTGGTTGAAAAGTTACAGCAACAATAACAAGTTGGGTTGAGGAAAAGTCAGCAAGTTAACAGAGAGAGAACCTTAGTAGTGCCATATTGACTTTACAGCACTTATCTGATGACTATGTAAAAGTGGGAAGATCCAATACCTCCTGTAGACACCTGTCCCAATCTCATAAATAGCATCTACATATTTATTCACTCTTCTTTCTATTCAGAACCTAACAATGAAAGAAGATTACAGACACCTGCATAATATGTCATTGTAAGATAGAAATCATACATTTAAAGTTTATTGTATCATATTTCACAAACCAATATCTCCAGTGTCTATAACAAGATACAACTACATAAGGCATATGTATACCTTACTAAAATTCAACTCTGGGAAAAACATGTGCAATCAAACTTATTCAAAACAAAAAGTTGGGATACGGTCACTACCCGCAGACTCTCACTCAGCGAAACTAATCACTTTTCTCAATGATTTGATCACTTGTTGACATTTTCAAACTCAATTTATGTTCCAAAGAGTTTTATAAGGTCACTGTTATGGTGATATCCAGGCTTAATTGAGTCATGAGCATTCCAATTATATAATCACATAAATTCATTGCATCCAAACTTTTTCTTTACATCATCACAGGGTATATGTTTCCCCTATGCATTTCGGGACCAGCCCTTCATCAGGGGGTATTCCCTGAAAAAAGTAAACACCAATATATTGAACTTCATCCAACAATCTACTCGAATGCGAGATTTTAAGTCATTACTGCATAAACAATTTACTATGGTGAAAACAAATTCATCACTATCAATTTAGTGAAATGAAAGCTGGGTAAAAGTGATGTGGGTTTGTGAATTTTCTGTTATACGGTGTGATCTAAAGCTTAAAATCATAAATTTGGTCGCCAATAGATTTTAAACAGGCCATGCATTAAAACGGAAAACAAAAATGTTTACTAGATGGAAAAAATGTGATTCTATGAATGTGCACTGGTTGTTAAAAGACTTCGTTTGTCAAATCAGCAAATCGAAAATGGGTAAATAGACTCGATACCAATGGTGCCAGACGATGCGTTCACATTTATGAGAATATACCCCGTGTGTCAACCGGTAAACGGCGTAACACCATTGAGTGCCGAACCAGGTACTATAGCGGTAGTGCGATATTTCTATTAAAGTGAAACTGATGTTGGCCATCGTACCTGTGGTCTTTCATATGTATCTCGGATTCGGCTCAAAATGTGCTTGCGGTGGTATATCGAGGCTTTGTCAGCCTGTCGATTTAAATATCTGATGTAGGTTAGTTACTTCCGGCGTGGTGTGATTACGACGCTCAGTGATGTGGTTATTGACGACCACTTGTTTACAATCCTCGATTTATATCTGCATTTACAAAGGCAATACCTCTAGAACGTGTATCATTGTTTCAAGATATTTAAGCAAATGCTGTGGAGAAGATCCTGTGTTTACAGGGTGTCTGTGGTGATTGTATGTTCCTTTAATAACTATTAGAATTGTACTATGCAATAGAATCCTGTTATGTGTTCTAAGGATTGTAAGAATGTTATGATTTCATTACACTGTTACCTGCTTAATCTGCTGCATGCACTTTTATCTTCTGTACTACCATACAAATAAATACTCATTGTATATCTTGGAGATTGACATATTATTGAAGAGGTCACAGCAGATTTGGCGACGAGGACGGGCACAACGTTTAACTTCCTATACCACTACGATTTTTATGGATTTAATTTTAAATCTTGCTTCGTTCCAACTGGAAAATCGTGAGTACATCTTATTAAGGATTGTGTCTGCAAGCTGATTCGTGCTTTGGAAGTTCGTATTTGGGAAGTTGACAGCGTTGTGATTCCATGCATTCAGCGTAAATGAACGTTATTACTGGAAGACTCAGATCAAAACTGTTACCCCCGCGTGTACATTTTTTTTTAAAAAAAAGGAAAGAGAAATGTTTCTGAACGCGACCGCATTTTGAATGGATTCTGAGAAGCAAAGGGCTGAGATTTTCTTTAAAAATCTACATCGTGTAATTCATTTCCTGGCGTTGTTTGACTTTGAATACTTGTTTTAACGCTTACCGAATTCACGAGTGCCTCGCTCTCACCATCTTCAAATCACGCAGCAGCGACGCCTCAAGAATCTAAACGCAAAGCGCGCTTTCATGACTCTAACAACAATGGATAAAATGTTAGCAGATAAAGTTATCGAACCAGTTGAAGCGGCTGAATGGGTTTCTCCATTGGTCGTAGCCCGAAAATCCAATGGCAAGGCCCGCTTGTGTGTTGATTTAAGATATTTGAATAATAACATTTTGGTAGATCAGTTTCCTCTCGCTAGGATTGATGAAATGCTCTCCTTGACGCGAAATGCAGAATGGTTCTCAACGCTTGACTTATCAGCCGCTTATCATCAGGTTGTTTTGGATAAGAAAAGTAGGCATCTTACATCCTTCTGTACACCTTTTGGCTGTTATAGGTTTAAGCGAATGCCTTTTGGGTTAGCATCAGCAGCTGCGGTATTTCAGCGGATGATGTCTAATTTATTCAGTCATATTCCTGAAGTCGTTTTTTTTCAGGACGATATTTTGATCATGGGGAGAGACAAAACACAGCATGACACCATCCTTAGATAAGTCTTAGAGATACTCAGAAGCAATGGGTTGGTAGCAGAAAGAACTAAGTGTAAGTTCTCAGAGAGGTCTCTCACATATTTGGGACATGAGATTGGCACTTTCGGTATTAAACCCAAGACGGAGTTGCTTGAGGCCATTCTTAAAGCAGCTGCACCCAAATCGAAGGATGATCTGCGATCCTTTTTGGGCTTAGCAGAATTTTATGCGAAATTTGTTAATAAATTTTCACAAAAACGTATGAAATGCGACTTTTGATGAAAAACAAAGGTACGTTTGAATGGAGTGATGCTTGTCAACAAGCTTTTGAAAACATAAAAAGAGATATTGCACAAGCACCTACATTGCAGGGTTTTGATCCTCACGCTGCGTCCATCATAACTACTGATGCAAGTGGCACTGGTATTGGGGGTGTCTTGACACAAGTGTCCAGCGCTGGCAATGAAGTAATTATAGCTTTTGCTTCTCGTTCATTATCGCCTGCTGAAGAAAAATATTCGGTAATAGAACGAGAGGCATTGGCATGTGTATGGGCTATGGAACACTATAGAAAGTTCGTGTGGGGGAAGACATTTTTGCTAAGATCCGATCATAAACCATTGACAAAGCTCCTCACTACCGAAGGTCTTTCCAGGGCATCTGCTAGAATTGCTAGATTGTCAATGAGGTTACAGGATTATGTGTATGATGTACAGTATGTTCCTGGAGCAAAAAATGTCATAGCAGATTTTCTAAGCAGATTTTCTTTACCGCTTACAGAAATAGACAATGATCCATGGAAAGACTACTGTGTAGCAGGTGTGTTTGATGATGTTCCTGGTCTTTCCAAACAAGTTTGGCAGAAGGAATACCAAGAAGATACAATTTTACACACAGTCAAGGAAAAGATTGCTAATAGATGGTCAAACCAAGCTAAAATTGATCCAAAATTGAGGCCATTTTGGGAGGTGCGAGATGAATTGAGTGTGGAGATGGATTTTGTTTGCAGAGGAGGAAGAATTGTACCTCCTTCTGGCATAAGAGACAGGATCATTGATATAGGCCATGAGGGGCATCCAGGAATCTCTCGTACCAAAAAGAATATAACGTTTTTGTATTGGTGGCCAAAAATTGATGTAGATATAGAAAGGAAAGTTTGTGAATGCTTCAGTTGTGAGAATGCAGATAAAACCCAAAAGACTCTAAACCCCCCTTTATCTTCTTTAGGTTGTCCAAATTTACCTTGGGAGTGTGTTGCATTGGATATTCTGGGTCCTGTCTGTTGGCAGGATGGTTCTTTCAGATACATTTTGGTATTGGTTGATCTTTTTTCAAGATGGTTAGAAGTAGAAATAGTTCGCACTGTGGACACTAGAGCAGTAATTGGTTTTCTGGAGAGATGTTTCTTAAGAGAAGGTTTTCCAGCTTCAATATTAACGGATAATGGCGTTCAATTCAAGTCTGAGGTTATGAGAATTTTTCTAAGCAATATCGGAATTGAACAGAAATTTACAGCACTGTACCATCCTAAAGGTAATTCCGTTGTTGAAAGGGTGAACAGAGTTATTAAGGGAGTTTTGCAATTGGCAAAGAGGGCGAATAAGAATTTTGAGCATGAACTTAACAAACTTGTTTGGTCTTATAGGATTACTATTCATGACACAGTTCGTGAGAGTCCTTTTGGTTTAATGCGTGGAAGGTTTCCCCATTGCAAGATTAAGCCCGGCTGGATGGGCAGAAGCGAGAGGTATGATTGGGATGTGGATCGAGTTAAGCAATCCATTAGCAATTCTCAAGAGAAAAGTAAGGAGTTCTTTGATAGCAAACATGGTACTAAAGAAGTTTCTGTGAGAGTTGGACAGTGGGCCAGAATTAAATCAGGTAAAAAATCAGGGAAGTTGGAACCTAGATTTTCGGATCCTAAGCTTATCACTAAAGTTATGAAGAATACTGTTCAATTTGAGGATGGTAGCATACACCACATGAGCCGTATAGCTTTAATAAAGCTACTTTTGTTTCAAAAGACTGTGAGAATGGTTGTAGAGATTATTGGTGGTTAAATGTTTTTTCAAATTTTAAGGAAAGGGATGTGCAGGGTGTTGCAGAGCCTTCTAAGTCTATAGTCTTGCCAGGTGTTACTTCTTCAGATGTTGCAAGGACTAATGTTTCCCCTGAACCCCTTTGTTGTGACATGAACACAATTGGCGATTCGAGTTCTAATCCAATTAGTTCTCCTTTTAACTCCACACTTATTCCATAAATTCCTGCAGATGAAGTTTTCCATATTCCGTCCGCAGATGTGATACACAATGCTGGAGTTACAAAGTCAAGCAGTTTTGGAAGACCTATTCGTGCTCCAAGTAAATTTGATGATTTTGTACGTTTGTGAATTTTACATTAATTGTTTTCTTTTGTGTTTTAAGGAAGGGGGATGTGTGGTGATTGTATGTTCCTTTAACCGCATGCGTGCGGGCGGAATTCCGCTCGTACGCTGACTTTTTTAAAAACGCACTTTACGTGACGAGCTGGGCTCGTCATGAGCGTGCGAGGAGGCTACCTCATGACGAGCCCAGCTCGTCATCAGCGTCGAAGGGGTTAATAACTATTAGAATTGTACTATGCAATAGAATCCTGTTATGTGTTCCAAGGATTGTAAGAATGTTATGATTTCATTACACTGTTACCTGCTTAATCTGCTGCATGCACTTTTATCTTCTGTACTACCATACAAATAAATACTCATTTGTATATCTTGGAGATTGACATATTATTGAAGAGGTCACAACAGTGTCTCGGTATTTCTTTGTTTACTCGTTTGGATGTCCTTGTTTACGACATCATTGCTACGCAACTCATTTCAAACGTTCATGAGATCGGCTAGACATGAAAGAAATACTATTTGGGGTGTCGGAACGCCTCATGGGTATTAGGCCAGTGTGTAAATAATGAAAAAATAAATAAATACATTTTTTTTTCAAATAATGGCATATTTACACATATAAGCACAAATAAAAATTTACGTGAAGGTTATTCACACCATTGTGTGATGTTATACTAGAACAGACAATTCAACAATATTCAAAATACCTCTCCTAAGTCAATCTATTAGACAGTTATAAATGGCAACTTAATTCCAATTTCTCATTGAGTCCCTTGGGGTACAAAGCATTTAATTTGTGGATCCAAAAAAGTTTGCGTTGGAGTAAAAAAATGTTGTTATCCCGTCCTTCTTTTTCTTTAATTTGCTCTAGTATCATATACCGTAGTTGGCTGGTATTATGATTTTTCTCTGAGAAATGTATCCCCACTGTGGATTTTGGGTTTTTGTTCCTGATATTACTGTTATGCTCAATGATGCGTGGTTTTATTTTTCATTCTGTTTTTCCCACATATGGTAAGCCACATGGGCATTTGAGGAGGTAAACCGCAAAGTTAGTGTTGCAAGTGGCATTTACTTTTAATTTGATCGGAGTCCCTTGTGTGGGATACATAACAGTGTTACCTCGAATGATACTGTTGCAATTTCCACAGTTGTGGAATGGGATAGTTCCTCTGTATGCTTGATCCATTAATTCATGATTGGTGCTTAACATTTGTTTTAGATTTTTGATACGCTGGTATGCAAAAATGGGGCGAAATTGAAAAATTACATTGAAGTCTTCTTCCATTGGGAGCAGTGACCAGTTGTTCATGATTATTCTCTTAATTTCAAAGCTCTGAGTCGAGAATTTGGACACAAAGACTGCTCGTTCCGTTTTAGAAATAGTTGGTGGCTTAAGTGTCAATAGTTGACACCTTTCTTTGGTATCCACTCTATCTTACGCTTCCTTAATGATGTGCAATGGATGTATGACGTTACAACGCATACTTTTACCACGCCTACCATTACCACGCATTTTTTACAACGCAGGATCCATTACAACGCATACCATTACCACGCATGTATTTACAACGCATATACCTTTACAACGCATACAATTACAACGTAAGTATTGGTAAGTATATAATATTTTCTTATATTTAATTTAATTAAAAATAATATAATGTAATTTAATTTAGTTTAATTTAATTAATTTAATTTAATTTAATTTAATTTAATTTAATTTAATTTAATTTAATTAATTTAATTTAATTTAATCAATTTAATTTAATGTAATTTAAATTTAATTATATTTAATTTTTACACTGTACCCTTTTACCCAAAAACCCAAAACTGACCCTGAACCCAAAAAATACCCCTTTTACCCAAAAACCCAAAACTGACCCTGAACCCTAAAAATACCCCTTTACCCAAAAACCCAAAACTGACCCTGAACCCTAAAAATACCCCTTTACCCAAAAACCCAAAACTGACCCTGAACCCTAAAAATACCCCTTTACCCAAAAACTAAAAACTGACCCTGAACCCTAAAAATACCCCTTTACCCAAAAACTGAAAACTGACCCTGAACCCTAAAAATACCCCTTTACCCAAAAACTGAAAACTGACCCTGAACCCTAAAAATACCCCTTTACCCAAAAACTGAAAACTGACCCTAAACCCTAAAAATACCCCTTTACCCAAAAACTGAAAACTGACCCTGAACCCTAAAAATACCCCTTTACCCAAAAACTGAAAACTGACCCTGAACCATAAAAATACCCCTTTACCCAAAAACTGAAAACTGACCCTAAACCCTAAAAATACCCCTTTACCCAAAAACTGAAAACTGACCCTGAACCCTAAAAATACCCCTTTACCCAAAAACCCAAAACTGACCCTGAACCCTAAAAATACCCCTTTACCAAAAAACCCAAATAATATTTTTAATAAAATAATATACTTACCAATACTTACGTTGTAATGGTATGCGTTGTAAAAGTACCTGTGTTGTAAATACATGCGTGGTAATGGTATGCGTTGTAATGGATCCTGCGTTGTAAAAAATGTGTGGTAATGGTAGGTCGTGGTAAAAGTTGCGTTGTAAAGTATACCATGTGCAATGGGTATGCTCGTTGTAGGAATTTTTCTTTAATTTGTTCGCTGTTCTTTTTGAAGATTTCTTCCGTGGAGCGCCCCAATACGTGTATTTCCAGGCCTGGAAGCAAAGTTGAACATGGCAGAATTGGCCCTAACAAAGTCTCCTTTTTTCCTGTTAATAAGGGGACGCCAAGCCATGGCGGCATCAAAAACTACTCCTAAGTATGAGAATATATCTGTCTTTGGGACAGGCAATGATCCTGCCACAAATGTATAGGGTTTGTTGGGACAAGTGCCTACTTGCATTAAAAAGGATTTATTATTGTTCACTCGGAAATCCAGCTGCTCCATAAAATTTACAAATGTGTTCAATTGGGTCTACACCCCCCTAGCTGTCGTCATCATACAATAATACTGGGAGACCCTGCCTGTCCACATGTGGTCAGTCAATGTTTGTCTCCACTATGTTTGGCTCCAAGTTGTTGATATACAAATTAGAAAGAAAAGGTGCCAGAATACACCCCTGCCAGACCTCTCTCTCAATTGTGAGCTCGAGGATGACTCTCAGGTCCTTTGTATAGCGGACCACTGCCTTGTTATCACTATGCATGTCCCTCAAAAAGTGTACAATATCTGGGCTAACTCCAATAGACAACATGGTCTGCCAAAGTTTTGATCGGTTGACGAGATCGAATGCTGAAGACAGATCCATGAAGGCTAAATAAGCAGAAGTACCAAGTACAAATTTAAGCTTTGATCCACTGTGGACAGACCTGGCCGAAAACCGTATTAGGCATCGGACAAGATGTTGTTGTCCTCAGCCTACGTAGAATGTCTATTGAGAACAAAACAGCCTACCACCTTTACCACTGAATAGAGTAGTGAGATAGTCCTATAACAATAGGCGCTATCCCTATCTCCCTTTTTACAAACAGGTATAAAGTCCAAGAGTTCCGGCGGCCAGACATTGCTGCGGCATTAATAACCGTGGTAAGGGTCAGTACCGAAATATCCATTTTGGCAATGTGGAGGTCTGGGGGTATTTCGTCAGGGCCCGGGGCCTTCGTTTTTGTTAGCCCTGCTATTCGCTCTCTGACTTCCTCCGGTGTGAACACCATTTAGAGGGCATACCTCCAAGACTAGGGGTACCTTAACAAAAGAAGAGGAGAGAAAAATGGCCTCAAAGTGTCGTACCCATTCCTCTTCAGTGATGTGTGAGTCCAAGAGGGTCGTATCTTATCCAGCCCAGATGGGGTTGTTGATTATATTCAAATTTACAACTGTTGCTCAGGGTATTGGCTTCAATGAGGTTTGTCCAGGCTTCATCCTTCAATGTGGATTTACGGGTCACAAAGGCTAGTTTATAGAGTCTCCAACAGACCTGAATATCAGAGAGGTCTCTTGGTTTCATGCTGAGAGCTACTCCCAAGTTTCTAGAGGCTCTGGACCAATCTGAATTGAACCATTTCAAAGCTAGGGGTGGTTGCTGCACCGCCGAGGTCTTTAATAAGCTTGCAATTGCACCTGAGATTGCATCAGAAGCCCCTAAGATGGCTGATGGCTCGGCTAGGCTATGTGCACAGGTTGCATTATGGCACTGGGTGAGAAGAGATTCCTAGAACTTATCTGGGGAAATCTGTACCCACCTCAATCTCCTCCCACCATCTGCAGCTGACAACAGCCCCCTAGGTGGCCCCCTATTAGTTTGGGCTGCACATGACCAACATGTAGACATACACACAGATTTGTGATCACTATGCTCACTCACCTGAATGGAAAAGTTCAAAATATGTGCCAAAAATGGGTGGAAATAAATATGAAGTCAATAATTGATCCACAAAGAAAATGTAGGATTAATATAATTAAGTTTGGGAGGCACTTATTCATAGATTACATTAGATCTTGCTTGTTTACCATGCCGTTAAGTAAGTCACTCTGTAGTGTGTGTTCCATATGCAAATGGGACAACCGAGCACAACCCATATGTTCGATCCCTCCTCGCCGCAAGTCCCCACACAAGTGAATGTTAAAATCTCCTACAATCACAAGATTAGTTTGGCTCTGATTTTTCAAGCGCAGGTTTCTCAGAAAGGAGCCCAACTGAGAGATGTTACATCCTTCGATAAGAGAGGGTGCGGAGTTGTGGATGTTCATAATCAACATCTCAATAGACCCCCTAAAAAGCATCATAGCCTGCAGGGTGGGGTTGCCTGTATGTACTGCTACCAAATGACTACAAACGGCCAAGTAGATGAAACTGACCAAGCCCCCTAAGCTCTGCCTACACTTGAGGGGGTAGCTGGTGCAAAAAGAAAATGTAAAGCCCTCCAAAAAGAAATTGTTAGCAGTGGCCCTTTTTCCTGCAAGAAATTACATCATGCTGTTTTATAAAAAGTAACCAGCTAGGATAGCTAAACTTGCTTGCCAACACAGCAATATTCCAGAAGATGAATTTGCACTCAGTGAAGCCCTGATGACTTGCCCCAGGGGCCCAGTTGTCAGCTTGATCGGAGGGGTCTTGGGGTCAGGAGATATGCCAGTCGGCAGTCAGTCACAACAGTCAATCAATCCTAATGGTGCAAACCTATTGAAAATATTAATGCCAGGGGCAGCCAGCTAGAGTGTCTCCCACTGTGAAACCTTGGGGCCACCCTGGATCCTGGCTCCGGGAAGGGGCAGATGAATTGATGGTCTGTAAAAATAACCATGGGGAAGTGCTATAATGGTCGAGGTGAATCCAGCGGTGGTTCCCTGCAAGGTCAAGGCCAGTATTCTGTGCACAACGTGGCGGTTAATAAAGTTTTTGACAATACAATCGCCCTTCCACACCTTCCTTGCCCCACCCACCTAGCTTATACTCCTCAGCATGATAATTTGGCTTTCCACCTTTGGACAAGGAACAGTGTTTGAATTCAACCAATGCACTACCTTATTCTTAAGTTGGCCAAATTGTTCTTTAGCTTCCGAAGAAAGACCTGGGACATTCGTGAGAACTACCACGAAGGAGGTGGATTCTGGTGGTAGATGGAGGGTATTTGGAGGTTGAATTGAGATGTTAGGTGTCTGATAGCCAGGGTTATTTTCCTCTCCACCTGTAGTCATATTGAGTTTGCTGTCATGATGATCCAGAGGTTCTTGGGATGGGTGGTGGGTGTGGGTGTCGGTCCTAGCTCTGTTGACCTCCAGGTGGAGTCCCACAGTGAAATGCTCTTCCCGAAGATCACAATTCAATTCTTGCCTGTGTTCAGCTTCAAGCAGTTTGTAGTTATCCAGTGGACAATTTCAGTCAAATAGGCTTTGAACTTGATCTGGGTACTGAGCATCTAGTTCATGAGGGAGAGAATGAGTTGTGTGTCATTGTTGTTGGAGGAGAGGATGTTGATGTTGTGAGAGCAGATGATACTGGCTGGACTAATCATGTATGCATTGATGAGAATTAGGCTCAGGGAAAATCCTTGAAGAACTCTGCAGATGAGGTCACCAGCCTCCAAAGTGTGTAGTGCCAGGCTGACTGATTGGCTCCTTCCAGTCAGCAAGGAGCAGATTCATCCCAGCGTGTGTCCTATTATTCCAAACTTCTGCAAGTATTGGATGAGGATGAGGTGGGAGACCTTGTCAAAAGCTGTGGAGAAGCCCAGAAGGGTGAGGGCCGACGTGTTTCTTCCAACCAAAGTCAAGCGAATGCCACCCGTTGTGGCGATTAGGACAGTTTCAATACCGTGGTTGGTTCTGAAACCAGACTGAGTGGTGTTGAGGAGTTTGTGATCATTGAGATATTTTGTGAGGCATTTGTGGTTGATTTTCTCTAATACCTATTCTGGGAATGGTAGTTGGTGAAAGGTGAAGGATCTGGGGAGGGATTCTACAACAATAGGCAGAGTGGTGCATGTTTCCAAGCATGAGCATGTGAACATGGCACTGATGCGTTGCAGTCCTCTGGAGGAAGAGTGGTGGGGGTGCTTTAGTGCAGTGCACTAAGCCAAACTCGGGTGAGTCCAGGAGAGACTGAATGTATCATGTAACAGATATGGAACTTTAAGTGTCTCGTAATAGTGAAGGGTCCCCCACTGGAAAAATCTAGCACCCACACAACTAACATCCATTCTGCTGGAGAAAAGGCATAACAGCATTGATAGTTTGGCAGGAAGCTCCTTTTGAGACAGACATTTATTCGGAAGCCAAGATATAAAAAGAGTCAACTTCAAGTTGACATCCCACAACCATGATCACCTACATTTCAGAGTTCGAGACATATGAGTGCCTGAAGCAGTTTGCAAATGAGAAGGTGCCTGCCCAAAACAGAGCCCTCCAGGTAATGACAGCCCTGAAACAGTTGACTCGGCATGCATTGATGGTCCTGAATATCAAACTGGCTTTCCTCAAATCTGTAAAGATTTGCTACATGGACAAGGCCCGTCCCCACAGCATCCTGACATTGTCCTGGAGACCAACTAGATCATTTTTATTAAGAGATTTGTACCACCTAAGGGTGATGTTTACACAAGCTCTTCAGATTCAGGCCTTAACTTGTCCTGGAAGTAATGGGAGCAATCAGTGGCCCTGGTAATCCTTTAGACTCTTGTAATTAATTGAAAATGTTTTTGATACATCAGTACGAGTACTGGTACCTGACTGGGGCCTCACTGACTACTGCAGTACCATGGCCAGACTCTGCACCAACTTCCCAGCAAGCACCAGTTCCCTACAGGTGCACGCCCTCAGCCAGTGCCTAACCCCCTGTGCAATGCCTTCAGCGGTGTGCAGTGATGAGTTAGCCCTGCGGCCAACTCCTCTTGGCAGCCAACTCCCACTGCACACAGACTAAGGCAGCAGATTCCAGTTGAAGAGTTCCTTAGACCTGTAATGGCCACCACTACATAATCTCCATGTTGTGGTCAGCCATTCAGGATTCATCCATCCACTTTGAATGGTCCAGATATCTCTAACTTTTTACCAGCATCAGCCCCTTCATGCCCAGCCAAGCACCTATTTAAACGCTCATTTTTGGAAACAGGTTTACACAAAATAACATTAAAGTTCTAACTTTGTTCCCAAATTGGTCTAATCCATTCATTCTCTTTTCTGTATCAGCGAGAAAACTTTATTATAGAATTTAACAATGGATGTTTTGCTTTGAGACCACCCACCCAACCCTTTTTCTCGGTTCCTATTAGATAAATTAGCGCAAAAAGTTTCATGTCATGAAGGAGCCAACTTTTGTTTGGGAAGTTTTGTGCAGATTCATCAAATAGTATTACAGAGAACAGTGGTCCCTATTCTAAAAGAATAAACAAGGGGAGATAATCATACACTAGATAGAAAGTATGTATTTTGTCCAGCCGGACAAGAATTTATTTTCATAATAGTTTTCAATTAGTAGCGTTTAAGAAACAGTCAATAACAAGTGGGCACAGCCGTGACCCACAAAACACAAGACAAAACAACATAAAAGGATTGCCAAAAGGCAAGCCAAAATGGGTCTGTATACTTGTACTCAGTTTACACAGACATAGATTAACTTCTAAACACCATTGCACACTCTAATACAGCTAAATCTTAGTGCATAAGGTGTATTGGTGTCGACGACGTTTCGATGCCACTATTGTATGGTAGTGGTGAGCCCGATTGCTTCATCTACTTCCGTGTTTCCTGAGAGACAATACCACAATAATGCGATTGTGCATTTTCCACCGGCTGGCGTCCAACACACGCCATTGCGCAGGGACGCTCTGAGACTTATTAAGTGGAACTGGTACCCTGGCTGTTGGCCGAGCAACCTGTAATAATTAAATTGTGAAGGCCCGCGCGCCTCACAGAATTACGTGAGACTCAATTATAACTCCTGCCATAGTAAATGTAAAAAGGCACAGCATATTACTGTCAAGACTACAATGTATAATTCTATTGTCCTGAAGATGATGCCTTGTATTTAATAGTGGCATCGAAACGTCGTCGACACCAATACACCTTATGCACTAAGATTTAACTGTATTAGAGTGTGCAATGGTGTTTAGAAGCTAATCTATGTCTGTGTAAACTGAGTACAAGTATACAGACCCATTTTGGCTTGCCTTTTGGCCAATCCTTTTTCGTTGTTTTGTCTTGTGTTTTGTGGGTCAGGGCTGTGCCCACTTGTTATTGACTGTTTCTTAAATGCTACTAATTGAAAACTATTATGAAAATAAATTCTTGTCCGACTGGACAAAAGACATACTTTCTATCTAGTGTATGATTATCTCCCCTTGTTTATTCTTTTAGAATCGGGACCACTGTTCTCTATAATATGATACTACCCAAGGTCCCTACCGAATTACCTTTGGGTTCCCTTGTCCTTGTATAATAGATTCATCAAATAGTGACAACGTTTAAAAAAAAGAAAAATGCCATTCTTATTGAAACTCTGTCCTAAGTACCTAACTATAACTAACCAGTAGAGCCCTGAATAGCATCCATGAGACAAACATTTGAGGAAACTCCAGAGGTTGCAGAACATGGCTAATTGTTTCATCTACAGCCTTTCAAAAGCTGACCAAGTAACAGAGCTTCAACAAGGTTCAGTGCAGTGAAAGAGTTTTTTGAGTGGTGGCCCTTGAACTGTGGAATCTCTTTCCGACCTTCTGAGACAAATCAATACCACAGTGCGCCAAAAACCAGCTTAAGACCTATTTCTTCTTCAAACAAGGGGGAATATATTTTTTAAGTAATGCAGCACATCAACTCACCTTGCAGTGCTGTGCTGTTTTTCAGGAAAAGGGCAGGATTACGCCATATTTATTTCAATACGGTGCTTTCCTGTCTTTTCCCCAGGGCTAGCGCAAAATGCGCTGCCTATCTTCAATGCAGGGACCCTGGCAGAACGGTGCAAGGGTGCCTCCATTGCATGCAGGATTGTTTTTTTGAAGGAAGGGGCTCCTTTCTGCACAAAAACAATCATGTGAGGCATCTTTCTCTTTCTATGTTGGTTGGTGCAGTGGTCGAAGTGGGCGGGAACAGCAGAGCACGGCGTGCCCCTACTTCTTTAATTCTGTAGATTCCGTTCCCCATCTTTTTTATTATGAACATGCGTCCCTGGGCGTCAGAAATATTCTGTACGTGGACGGGCGGGGAGCAGAGAAGGAAAAGGTCTCTGTCTCTTACTTCCTGCCCAGACAAGACTTCTGCTCTGCCGCTGGCAGCTGCCCCCTCTTTCTTACTCTTATTCCCTTTCGTTCTGTCTAACTCCTTCTCACTTTACCGAAAATCATGAATCAAGAAATGGTTCTCACCGTCTCTTCCTGTCGTCCATTTGTACCCCTATGAAATGGATGCAAAAAAGAAAAACACTTTTGCTGGAAATGCCGTTTTGATATTTTTCTATTCCAAAGTGCAGCCTCGGAAATAAAATGTTCAAACTCAGAACAATAATTAAATAAAGCGAGATGGAGTGTTCTTAAAGTGGCCAGATAATTTTTTTTCAAATCCCAACACATTAGCGCCACTTTACAGAGTTTGCCAGTAAAGCGCTACTTTTGTTTTCTTGTCTTTCTTTGAACAGCATTGTTTTCCTCCAATACCTCCTACCTGGAGGCAGGGGCGGCGCTAGACATAGACAGTGTGGGCAGCTGCCCAGGGCCTGGCACTCTGCCTGCCAGGATGGGGCCCCCCACAATGGCAATTAACACCCCACTAGTCCTCGTGTATGTCTGCCGATCAGAGTGAAAGAAATGCTTCACAAACGGGCTCATGGGAGGGGGCCCCCCTCCTGGGGCCTCTAAGGGATGGTGTGGGAAGGCCTAGGGGAGGGTACACCTCTCAGGCAGCCAGTTCAGAGACTCAGCAGGGCGCCCATTGTCAGCACTTTAGCCCACACAGGTTTAACTCAGCCCCCAAGCAATTCTCACACCTACAGTTCGAAATGGGCAGTACAAGAGTTGCTTGGGGTGGCTGAGAAGAGGAGCTGTGGCCCAAGTGGAGTCTGCACAAAGCTGCATCCCCGAGATCAGAAGGTGTCACTTATGTAGATTTCAGGGGCCTCCCACATTCCCTTTTGCCCAGGGCCCTGAAAATCCTAGGACCGGCCCTGCCTGGAGTTACTGCAATACCTGGTTGATGGGTGGATTGGAAAACGAAATGTGTACGGCGGCTTTGTGTTCACAAATGTGGTCTTTTGAAACCATACTGCTTACGTTTTGTAAGCATATAAGCAGTGGACATTGAAATGGGTCCTTTCTGGGCCCTGTAGTTATGTCCTTAACTTATCAGGCAAAAATACTTGTTGATTTCTGAATAATGACTGTAAAAGCGTTAAGTTCACCATGTTCCTGCTTACATTTTACATGCTTTATTAAATCTTTCATTCCTTATGAGTGTTTGCTTTTTCCAGGATGTTGTTACCTTTTCTTTTAGGCAGCATATTGCTCTTGCCTCGTGTGTAATTTGAATTGAGTCGCATCCAGTTATTTATAGCAGGTCAAATTGAATTGTAGCTGAAGGCAGTATGAGTGTCTCTCAGTCGGGCAGTATGGTGTTCAGTGAGGGAGCAGATGTAGCACTGGGGGCGGAGCTGCTAAATTTAGAACTGGGGAACCAGGTTAAGCCTTCATTAACAGTCCCCCAGACCACTCTCCTGAGGGAGCACATTCCCATGCCAGACCTTAGAAGGCACCAGAAAGCCCTGGTGTGTTAGCACCAGCAGGTGGACCCTAGCAGTGGCAAGTGTGGGTTCACCTTGAAGGCTGCCCACCACAATCCATACTGAAGTTCACCTCCAGTCTTGCGGGCAGGCCTACGAAGTAGCAGACCCTAGAGCAACAGTGACTCTGTCACTGAGGTCACAGGACCCCTGAGAAGAGCTGGCTCTAGGGCGGTGCGACTGGTGTGACCGCAGCGGGCGCTGACTTTAAGGGGGGGCTTCGTATATTATGGTTTTAAAAGCACTTGCGGCCTCCTTCCTGGCCGCCAGGTATTTTCGGCAATAATAAAAATATCATGATAACTCTGATGAATAAACTTCTTCCTAGAGCGAGATCGTAGATTTGTCTAGTGGAAGTTTTGACTCATGGAAAGATAGCGCAGAGGGTTAATGTGCCTGCTGCAAAGAAAATGTACTAGGCCCATCACAAAGTGTACATGTTGTAAATAGGTCAGTGGGTTACTGCTTTTGTCAGTGAGATCCTTTTGCTACTTCGAGTTTATAAGTTAAAATCCTAATAAAGAACAGTGAGCTATTAACTTTCATCTAAGATCTGCATACAAACTGCAAGGTATAAACTAGAGCGTTATGGTTTTTTCCCTAAGCCTATGATTATCCTAATGTTGCAAAAAGTGTTATTTTTTATACAAATCAATAATGATTTTTAAAGAGAACCCCCAATCATGGTATTACGTTTTAAATTCTGAGTTTGTGTTTCTCCAGGCCAATCACTATTAAACTATACTGTCTACTAGTATGGTTATAATGTGACTCCTACACCTTGTAGTCCTTTGTCTAATGTAACATTTCCTATACAGTCATTAACACACGTAAAATTGATTGTCTCTGTGTATATTGCTGACAACAGAAACTCCATGGCTCGGAAACAAATGGCTCGTGCTTCCACTTTTAAACATTTTTCGGACATTCTGTGATTAAAATAAATTCACAAAGTGGAATATGTTTCTAATGTCAATAACTCATATTAATCGTTAAATAATCATGTGTATCCATTGGTTGAATTACATAACATAATAAGCTGTAACTGGTCAGTGAAATGCCACACAAATACTAAAGATTGGGATCTTTTGCGCATCCTGGCCACACCTCCAACTCCGCCCACTGATCCAATCATCAGGTAATTCCCACCCTCTGATTCTCCGTCCACAGTTCCCCTACTTTTTTTTTTACCACTTCGACCACTGGGTTGGTGAATGCCAGTAATGGTAAACCTGGGAATGCACAAACATCCATTGGTGGAAGCGTGGTAGCACCCATGCTCCACCCACAGAACGCCTCCCTGGGTCAGAGTAACACACTGCAGTGGTTTGTCCTGAGTTGCGTTACTCCTGATTTATGGCTCTATATATCACATTTTGGGTTTGCATCATGCACGTACCATGTTGCATGATGCAAACATAATACAAATCCTTTATAAATATGCCACCAGATCTATTATGCTGCACCTATCCCCTGAAGTCCCGGGTGCTCAATGTCCTAGCGCCAAGATACTTCTGCCAAATGTCACCTTTAATAAATGCATAAAATACTAAATAATTATTGCAAGACTGAATGGCAACATAAAACCATACATGGTGGCTCATCAGATTAATGCCGCAAGGCATGTCATAATGTTTTGGAAAACTAAACCCTCTTTTTCCACAACCACCAACACTCTAGACCTATAGAGGATGGCATCGCCATCTTCGTTCTAAACTAGCAGACGCACTCCCTTGTTGTCAACATTCACTTTGAATACCAGCTGCAACGCTTTGTTTATGTTTGCTTGATCCGGTACATGCCATTCAAACAAAAGTTCTGAAAAGAATCAAGCCTTCTGTGATATCCAGTTAATCAACGAAGTCGGTAACGGAATTGTCACATGCCGTAATTACATATTCACTAGATAGGTGTCATTCCTACTTTAACTAGTGACTAATTATAATGGCAAGTGTGTAACAAGCACGGATAATAAACTCGACACCTCAGTTTCTGCGATGCCACCATCACCTCACTTAATTCAAGGGAAGCACCATTTAAAGTGTGCAATTTATATTTAAAGCGCTTCCAATAAAGACCTTTATTTATTCTAAAGTTTGTTTCTAGGTTAAACATGTTCTTGGCATTAAGAAACAAGCACATCTCCAAATGATGTTTTGTCTTTTGACTCCTTCTCTAAAGGATCCAAATAAAGTAGTCAAAGAACCTTTAGTGCCAAATTATGATCAGGTACTATTTTAAAATGTTTAACTATGCGTTTGGATATTAAACTCAGTATTATAATAATTATAATCTCAGTGGACATGTCAATGTACTGCTCCCCTGACCATTCGAATGCGATTCAGAATGCCACTTAAGGCTGATTTAGAGTTTGGCCGGGCACTCCTTCACAAACATGAGGGCTTCCTTGTAATAAGGCGGGCGGGATATCTGTCACATTTGCAGCCGAGTACCCGTCCACCTAACTCCAAATCAGGCCCTTAGTTTGGTTGACAAACGTTATTGGTGTTGGGATAGTGTTTGTTTCCTAAGTGAGGTAATTTGGCTCACACAAATGTTGCGTGAGAATCTGGTAACTGTAAGATTGCACTGGATAAAACAGTGGGAGCTGACCCTTAAAGAAATTTGTAAGGAAGGCCGTCATTAATGTTTAACGTACTCTGTTAAAAGGCCATACACTGGTAAGTTTCAAAAGAATTTAATTATTTCAATCTTTTGCCACCAACTCCTGCTGCCAGCCTGTCAGCTCTCCTGGTTACAACTGTCTCCCACGAGACACTACCATGGAGATAAAACAGGCAAGCACATGCACACTCTTTAAATCATTACAACACATCCCCTTAACAGGGAAAACAGAAGAAATGAAAGAAAGAGTAAGAGAAGTGACTAAAAGAGAAAGAATAGGGAATTTATAGAGTTAACACATGTACTAAAATAGTCCCAAAAATTAAAGTAAAACATGGTACTAAAACAGTTCACAACAACTCAAGAGAAATCAATACATTTCATAGTCTTCATACCTCTTAGGAAGACATTGAGACCTTGGAAAAGATGGCGGAGAGCTAGACCTGGTGGGCAAACTTGAATCAGGTGAGACATCTGGGCATAAGGGAAATTTATATGTAAATAACTCTAAAGGAAACAGCTTAAAATGTGGACCAAAAAACTTTAAACAAAAATGCACAAACCCAAGGAAAATAATTCAGTAGAAATTAATAATTTATAAACTTTTTTCTTTTTTCCGGAAGTATAAAACAGTAAAACCATATGTATATGCCTTTACATGCATTAAACTGCTGATGATAGCATGTATCTTGATCAGTCTCTTATTGGCATCATAATTCATTTAATTGATAAACCGCCAATTATACAATGGTGCACTCAAATTCTCAAAAAAGCACTATTGCAAAAAAAGAGAAGAAAAAAACTCATACAAACAGATAATACAAAAAATTAAATCAGCAAGAAATTTCATGGCTAAATTTAATATACAATCTACGTGCGTTTTGGCTGAGCCTTGATCAGGTAGCTATGTATTTTTGTTATCTGAAAAAAATCAAACGGAAAACAAAAATAGTGTCAAGAAATGTATTCAACTTAATCCAAGCTAAGTACAAAAACAGAAGGTCCTACTATATACATCATATATACATAATATCCTATTACAGTTTAAAAACACTATACATACTTATTTACATTTCCGTCACTTGCCACCAAAAAGTTACCAAGAGCAACACAGTAAAGAAATGTTAAGGCAAAAAAACGATGAATTGACAGAGCATCGAGCAAAACAGATACTTGTTTAGTCCGCACACGGATGCCCAACTGGCAATAGGCAGAAAAGAAAAAAGGCAAAGAAAAAAGCGAGACTTACATGATGAAACATGTGCCTACTTCTTTGTGCATATAGCCAGACAAGAGAGGGAGAAAAGCCAAGAAAATTATGAATTTCGACCTTGGGTTTGTGCATTTTTGTTTAAAGTTTTTTGGTCCACATTTTAAGCTGTTTCCTATTGAGTTATTTACATATAATTTGTCTACCCTGATATAGGAAACGTTATTAGGGGTACCCTCTTTGTTACAATTTCACAAGGGAAATTTAGACTTGTTACTTTGGAACCTAACAAGACGAGACACGCTTCACTTACCACCATTATGAACTGTAACCACATTCTTATAAAAAGATGTAATGAAAAACGGGTCCATAAACTGAGTGACTCCCTTCCTATGCCACCATTGTTTCTTAATAAGTACCCACTCACCAACCTTCCATGTTGTGGTTTTGGTAGATTTCTTAAAATTAAACCTCTCTTTGTACCTATTTTGATAGAACTTGACTTTATCACTCACCTCCTCCGTTTGCAAGATAGGACCTTCAATGAGAGGTAACCACCCAGGATTGAGTTTGGATAATGCAACCCTCCCTCGCAACACTCGGAAAGGAGATTTCTGTTGAATGGTGTTGATGGCAGTGCGATGAGCCCACCAAGTATCCCTCAGGACACCCTTGAGAGAAACCTTAATTTCAATTGCTCTCTGGACACATGATTTGACAACTCTGTTGATGCGCTCCGCAAGTCCATCCTCGTCGCCAGTGTTAAAAGGCCATACACTGGTAAGTTTCAAAATAATTTATTTCTTTTAATCCTGTGCCACCAACTCCTGCTTCCAGCCTGCCGGCTATCCTGGTTACAACTGTCTCCCACGAGACGCTACTATGGAGATAGAACAGGCAGGCACATGCACATTCTTGAAATCATTACAACACACTCACCTTATGCATTGTTATTCTTTTAAGAATTCAAAACATTTAGGCTAACTCTGTCATACATGCAATAGATCTCTGACTAAACTAAATCTAATTTAATATAGTTCAAATTTCTCTGCTGTTGTCCTACTTATTGTGAACAGTCATGGCATATTATGCTATGTTATCAATCAATCAATCAATCAGTGGTTTATAAAGCGCTCTACTCACTCGCGAGGGTCTCAAGGCACTGGGGAGGGGGGTGCAGCTCCGGATCAGTCGAAAAGCCAGGTCTTGAGGTCCTTCCTGAACGAGTGGAGGGTTGGAGAGCGTCTGATGTTGACTGGGAGCAGGTTCCAGGTTTTGGCCGCGATGTGGGAGAAATATCTACCGCCCGTTCTGCTTCTGCGGAGCGGAGGTTTCTCTTTGGTATGTGAAAACATATTCGGTAGTTGATGTATTTGGGTCCGATGTTGTTGAGGGATTTGTAGGCGTTGGTGAGGAGTTTGTAGGTGATCCTCTTCTCGACGGGGAGCCAGTGAAGGCTTCGGAGGTGTTGGGTCATATGTTCGTGGCGCGGAGTCCCTAGGACAAGTCTGGCGGCAGCATTCTGGATGGTCTGGAGCTTGCTTAGAAGAGTTTTGTTGATTCCGGCGTAGAGTGCGTTTCCGTAGTCAAGTCTGCTGGTAATGATTGCGTGGGTGACAGTCTTTCTGCAGTCGGGGGGGGGGGGTCCATTTAAAAGTCTTGTGTAGGATGCGGAGGCGGTTGAAACTGGTGGAGGAGACGGCATTGATCTGGCGGTTCATGGAGAGGGAGGAGTCGAGATTAATGCCGAGGTTCCGAGCGTGGTCAGTCAGGGTGGGTGGGCTCACGAAGGCAGAGGGCCTCCACCATGGGCCACCACCTCGGACCCTGCACCTCCCATGCAGAGGTGCAGGGTCCGAGGATGAGGGCCTCGGTCTTCTCGGAGTTGAGCTTAAGGCAGCTTTAGGCAGCTGTCCTTCATCCAAGCTGCTACACTTCTCATTCCTTCTTGGAAGCTGAGTCTGGTGATTTCTGGGTTCTTGGTGAGGGAGAGGATGAGTTGGGTGTCGTCGGCATAGGATACGATGCTAAACCCGTGCTGTCTGACGATGGCGGCGATGGGGGCCATGTAGATGTTGAAGAGCGTTGGACTTAGTGAGGATCCCTGGGGTACTCCGCAGACGATGTCAGTGGGGGCGGAGAGGAAAGGGGGGAGTCTGATCCTCTGGGTTCTGCCGGAGAGGAAGGATTGGATCCAGTCGAGGGCGGATCCTTGAATTCCTGCGTTGTGGAGTCTGGTGGCTAGTGTGCGATGCGAGACGGTGTCGAAGGCTGTGGAGACGTATAAGAGGATGAGGGCTGTGGTGTGTCCCTGGTCGAGCAGCATGCGGATGTCATCGGTGGCAGCGAGGAAGGCGGTCTCAGTGCTGTGGTTGCTGCGGAAACCAGACTGGGAAGCATCTAGAATGCAGTTTTCTTCAATGAAGGTGGTCAGCTGGGCGTTCACGAGTCGTTCGGTGACTTTGGCAGCAAACGGGAGGAGAGATATAGGCTGGTAGTTCTTCAGGTCTGTTGGGTCGGATGTGAGGGAGGAGTTGATAGTGTCTCCTAGTTGGGGGGCGATGGCAGCGGTGGCCCTGTGGAAGATGTGAGGGGGCAGGGGTCGGTAGGGGCTCCTGAGTGTGTCTTCTTCATGGTTGAGGAGATGAGCTCGGCAGACGCGGTGGTCCAGGAGGTGATGGTCGGCTTCTCATTGGTGGTGTGGTGATTTCTTCTTCTGCAGGCTCGCTGAAATTGCCGTATATGGCCTTGCTCTTCAGGTTGAAGTAGGAGCTGAGTTTGTCACATAGTTCCTGGGAGGGTGCGATGTCAGTGGCTTCGCGGGATGGTTTTGCGAACTGCTGAATGAAGTTAAACAGTTCCTTCGTGTTGGATGCGTTTGTCTTAACTTTGTCTCTGAAGAAGGTTCTTTTGGTGTCCCTTATGCGCTGGTGGTAGTCCTTCATGGCAATCTTGTGATGGTTTTGTGCTTCCGTGGTATACAGGTTCCGCCAGGTTTTCTCCAAACGTCTGCCGGTGCGCCTGGCTTCTTGGAGCTCGGTGGTGAACCAGGCGCCCTTTAGCGGGCGTTGTTTGGCGGTGTGCCGGAGAGGTGCCAGCTTGTCGGCGCAGCAGGAGACCCAGCGGTGGAATTCCTTGGCTGCGGAGTTGGTGTCAGTTTTAGCCCTGAGGGGTCTTGGAGGAGGGTGGAGTTCAGGTGTTCCTTGGTGACCCTCCTCCAGCTTATATTTAAAATTTCAGTATAGAACCAATCGGATTTCACTGAAAACATTCAGTATAAAAACATCTCATAATACAAAAGAAGAATATTTAAAAAAACATAATAAAATTACATTTATACAGCATATTTAGAAAAAAAGAAAACACATTCTATAAATCATCAGAACTAGTCATAAAATCAATTACAAGTATATAAACAAAAGAAACCCCCTACTGTAAATGGAGCACCTATTGTTGCTACAGATTATCGGATTCAATAGCCTTTACACAGATTTATTCGGACTTCCAGTATTTCAAAATACAATATATCTGGAGTCTCTTAGGCTTTATTTGAATTCTATTACGAAAAAAGTGCGTCAACGCATTTCGGTGTTTGAGCCCGCAGATGTGGTCACACCTTCATCAGGACAGAATAGATTTGCTTGGGGTCATCTGGTTCATTAGACCAGTATCCTTTCTCTTATTTAAGGATTCTAATTCTTTTAGTATTTGTAATGGTACATCTCCACATTCAGCCATACACTGCGGTAGACAAATCAGGTTACTCTGCAGACTTGATGTAGAATCGTTTTGCTAAAGTGAGAATGGATGAGTAGATCTTTTCTTTTGTTTCTTTTCTCTTCAAATGCTGACTGTTTTATATGCTCTGATTGGAGTAGGTCACTTGTTTCACTTAAGGGCCCCTCGTGTTAATCAAGGCACCTCCTTCCCCGTGGTTTCATTCTGTCTACGGACTGCCGATCGCGTCCTGTTACCGACTCTTAGAACTTGATATGTTCTTTTTCTTGGTCGATTTAAAAACAACTAGCGTGTGAACACGGAGGAAAAATACGCAGGCAGCAGACTGGTGCAGAAAATACAATGAAGTCACAGGTACTGCAGCAGCCTCGAACCCTGGTGCAAGAGGCTCAAGACTGGAACCGGCTGAGTGGCGGCGCTGCTGGGGAGAGTGCAACTTGACCGGAGGTCAAGGAATCCCGCGTGCTCCCATGGTAGGGGCCTTGGTTTGACCTCATGGTCACAGGTTCTAATCTCAGCGGGTCCACTCAGCCTTTCATCCATCTGAGGTCGATAAAATGACTACCATTGAGTTGGGTAACAATATACATCTGTTATTCAGCGCCTTGAGACCTTCGGGTGATATGTGCGCTTTACAAAAGTACATGTTATGTTACTTTATACCACGTTATGTTATATTTTATGTTTATATTACTTTGATTGTTTAGTGCTTGTAAGAAATTGAGGAAGTAGAGAACCTACCTCAAATAATAATCACAATCTTTGAAAGGGTGAATCACTAAAGTCACTAAATAAACCTGCGCTTAACCCTCTGGTAGCTTCACACAAAGCAGTCAAGTTTAACTTATAGGATATCTGTAAAGTA